>NC_066313.1:73345137-73685637 GCF_022539315.1 Serinus canaria | reverse complement strand
AGGAATTCATCCCCCTGGCCTTAACAGCGAGAAGGCTTTCTAGCACATCCCAGATTTTTGACTCGAGGAATTTGACTCGCCCTCTTTTGCTCTGGGGCTGAAGCCGGGTTCGGTGCACTTGTTGGGAGCTATTTTCTCATCGGCGGAGTCAGAGACCGAATTAGTCACCGACCCTTTGTTTTGATGTTACAGCCCTTCTTTCTCCCGTGCGACGCTGCAGAAGGACTTGCTGGGCTCTATGGGACAAGCCACCTACCCTACCCTTCCTTAGCTGTAGGGTATTTTTGACTTACGTGGGCAGTAACTGCTGATCCCGAGTGCGAGAGAGCATCGGTAGAAGCTGCTCGTTTATTTCAGACTGATGAAGAGCTTACCTCTCGGGGAAAAAATAGGGTGTCTATTAACTGTTTATTAATGCGTCTTAATAACCGAAATTATCTCAATAGCATAGAGCTCGGGAGTAAGAACCATTAAATCTGTTCATGTTTTAAGAGGGATCAGCCTGAACAGAAATCAATTAGCACCGCAGACAAAACCAAGCCCTCCTAAAGACAAGTGTCACTGCATTTTCAGCATACTTCGGGAGTTAATCGTTAGCGCCGACCCCGTTCCTTCCTCCGTTGAAACATTTCAGCATGAGGAGGCGCTGACAGCCCTCAGCGGGATAACCTTGGGAAAGGTCCCCATTACCAGGAGGGAGTTTTCCCTCCTTGGCAGTCCGTTTCACACCTGCTGAGGAAATCCCACGCAATCCCATGCCGCAGGTTGGGGCCAGCACCGGGGCTGGGCTGGGATACAAACGTATCTCTCCGCATCCGCCCCGCCTGCCGGGTGAGCGTGCCGGGGGGAGACGGGCCCGCCCCGCAGGGGCTGGACACGGTCTCGGCGGCCGGACCGTGCCCCTCGCCGCTGTTCGTGGCGTCGCTTGCGCCGGAGCAGGTGGCACAGCACGGCAGCGCCGGGCGCACCCCCCTTGGGCAGCCCGAAGGAACGGCTGCGGGTCGGTCTCCCGCACAGACTGACTTTGCAGCCGGACCCCCCCGGCCCCAGCCTTCAGCCTTCCCCGGCTCTGTCAGAGCAGCTGCCAGCGCTGTGGCAGACTGAGCACAAGGGAATTGCCGGTGTCACCCTCCCCTCCCTCCCCGTGCTGCTGCTCACCCTTGCACGACCCCCCCACTCCCCGGCCTCCGCAGCGGCTGCGCGGAGCCCCCGGCGGCCGTGCATCCCCCCGAGGCAGCCGATGCTCTGTCACCGCCCGGCGCGCCCTTCTGACTCCCCACCTGCCTCCCGCGGCCTCCGTGCCAGCCCTGGCCCCCCGAAGGCCACCCCTGCGATAGACCGGGCTGACACAGGAATTTCGGGGGAAGCTGAGGACAGAGATCTGTGGGTCTTTGCTGATCGCAGTGGGGTTAGCTGAGGGTCTTTGAAGTGTCTCGGGGTTCCTCCTTTGCCGTGCCGCTATGGTGACACCCGCCCCACCTCGGGGGTGCCACGCTGCCCCGACTACAAGCGGTGACCCCCTCGCTCCTTCAGGGGCTGCAGCTTGGATGGGCTTGGTTTATTTTCTCAGAAATATATTAAAAAAAACACCAAACAGCAAACTCCTAACCCAGCCTTGTAAAGGAGGGCACACAACTTTGGGATTTCCCCCTGTGGAAGCTGTTGAGGATTTTTAATGGCTAAAGTCAAAGCTGGAAACCTAAAACCATGGGAGCAGGTCAGGAGAACCCCTGCTATGGCACACTGGCCGCGGGTCCTTGGAGCTGTTGGGACTCCTCACAGACTTGAGGAGTCCCAACAAGTCTGCACTGTCAACCTCCAGTCTGCACTGTCAACCTCTAGCCTCTACAAACACCTGGGACACTAATTCAGGCAAGCCCCAGTTTTCCCCCTGTCCCGTATATTTCCCAACTTTGCTCCTGCTTGGCAGGGTATCTTTCACCCAGGGGACGGGTCTCCAGCTCCTGGCCATGCCATAGTAGGGAGGATTTCCAGCTACTGCCTCCCATCCGGCCATGGGGCAGTGGAGGTGAGTGCCTTCCTCTTACGGGGCACTTGGTGAGCTGGAGGCTGAGATCTAGTGACAGGAGATGCAAAAGGTTAGCGATGGAGAAAAGTGAATTTAAGGCATCCCTGCTGCAGTGGTTCTGGGGTTCTGCTCCACGGCTGCTTTGTTTCCACATCTCTTATTAATAAGTTATGGGTTAAAACTCCAGAGGATACTTCAGATCTGGGTCAAACGAGTGGTTTCAGGCCCTGATGCTCAGCTTCCAAAAGATGCCTAGCTACAACTTAGCTGCAGGAAATGGACATTAGAGGCATCTACTTCTCAGGAGCCTCCTTTCAAATCCCGCTGTGGACTCCATCAGCAGTTTTGGCCCCCGCCTTTAGTGAGCCACTTTCTTGAATGCACGTTCTCGAGTATCGCTGGGCAAGAAGGTTTCATTAACACCTGCTGTTAATTGCCCAAGTCTGGCTGGTGGTTTGGCTATGGTCATTTCTTGACGGGCCTTTCTTGACCTTGTTACTGTAATTACCGAAGAATAAAGGTATGTTTGAAATTTGTTTTTATGGCCTGAATATTCTGCATACAGGATAAATTATACTTGCTCCTGCATCTCATAATCAACATAATTTAACAATTAGCCAGCCAGCATTTGAATAGTCCAGGAACCAGTATTGCTGGCCAATATTGACAAAAACATTTATATAAACAATGCCCACTCATACATATTTGCACAAATCAAAATCTATTGTCACATCCAGGAAAAATTATTAAAAAAAGCAAACTTAATTTTGATATTTTACTATATTTTGAACATAACCTCACCAATTTAAATAGGCTTGAAAATTTCCAAACATAAAAGCAGTCAGAAAGCAACTGCATCAGGTTTATAAAGGTCACAGATAAAAGAAAATGGGGCAAATCCAGACTGCAATAAGAAAAATGACATCTCTCCCACAGATTTTACCAGGACCAGGCTTTTACCCAACTTCTTCTTTTTTTTTTTTTTTTTTTTTTTCCCTTTCTGTTGATGCCTTGAGATAAATTAATTTATTTCTGGGCTCCAAACTCTTCAGAGGGTCATAAATCCTGATGAAAACATGCTCCTTCTTGAAGTTGCACCTGGATCACTTTTAGGAACATTTTTTTAAGTTCATGTAGAAGTTCCTTACTGATTAATAAAGTGAAATGTTGATAGGGTACTGGATTAAATGAAAATTTAGTATTTCATTTACATCTCATAAGCATTCTT
The DNA here is from genome assembly GCF_022539315.1 of Serinus canaria. Classification (NCBI taxonomy): domain Eukaryota; kingdom Metazoa; phylum Chordata; class Aves; order Passeriformes; family Fringillidae; genus Serinus; species Serinus canaria. The sequence goes on along the minus strand of NC_066313.1, from coordinate 73,682,380 downwards.
CAGAGTGGTCTTTTTCTGACATGGACTAATGACAAATTTGGCTTCTGGATGACCATCTAGGACAAATTATTTAAAGATTACTACTAGAAACAATTGCTGGAGACAAATTTACTTTTTTTCCTCCTCTCATTTATTTGCTCAGGAATCCTCAGTAACAATTTATATTACCCCAAATAAGATGTATCCAAGGCAAGTTATTTGTAAATGAGCAGAATATTTTACCTTTAGCTTGTGAGGAAGAAAAAGATCTCTCATTTTTGAAGGGCTCAGGTATAAAATTGTGAGGTTTTAGGGAAAGCTTACTTTCTATGAAGCACTCTTTTTGAAGGTATTGCTTCCAAATGATGACTGATGAAATTGTTGTCAGTTTCCAAAACTCACACTTCAAAGAAAACATTCATTTCTCTTGTGCTACTTTTCTAGAAGGGGAGTTAAGGCTTCTACTGAAATATTTATTTATGATCAGCTATGGAGAAGTAATGATAACCTCAGAGCAAGTCCACCTTAGTCAGCTGTTATTATACTTCTGACAAACATGCCTGTCCCCTGGGAACAGACCACAAGGCTCTGATAGAGCTGAACATCTAGTACCAAACTAGTACCAGTTACAGCTGCAACATGAGCCAATATCCCACCTTGCTAAATACCTCCTGTTGATGGCAGAAGATATTCCAACCAACCTCCTCCCTGGGACACGCTGCCTGCGCCTGCTCTCTGAAGGCTTTCCATCCAGCTCAGTCAGCTTATGGCCCACAGCTTTTTCTCATCCTTTTCAAAGTCTCAGCAGCCTCTGATACCTGCAGCCACACTCTCCAGGCTTTGTTTCTCTCAGGCTTTTTAGACTGGCCTCTTTTACCCTCTTTCCCTTACCTACCCTGGTGACTCCAGAGAAGATGGCTGCATCTTCACTGTGACAGCATAGACTATCACTCTTCACTCAGATTCTGTCTTTGTACTTGTTTTCAAAATATCTTATACTGTTTTTAATGTACCAGCATTACTTCAGCCTAGCTCAGAGCAAGCTCCTGCTTTCTCTGGCTCTGAGCATTTTCTTCCACTGTCCTCCCTTGATTAATATTCCTACCAACATCTTTGAATCTTGATCTTCCCTTACTGTCCTTCAAACCATTTTTAAGTTTTACATAATTTAGATTGATGTACCTTCCTTTAACAAATATATTTTATCTATTTTCCCTCTACCATGGTGTAACTATGCACAGGTCTCCTTGATCCATGTGACCACCTACTCTTGTGCTTTCCTTCTCTGCACCTCTTTGCTCCACCAACTGCCAACAGTTCCAACACAACTGTTGTGGTAGCTTTGACAATTGTGTATCTCGCAGCATCTTTAACTACAGTGTTGCTATAGGAGCTTCTGCCTTTCAGGTACTTTTGATAACATCCTTATGGCTCATTGATTCAGCTTTCCTCTCAAAAATCTACAGCTTTGCCCGGTTCTCAGGTAAGGAGCATCCCATGAGGTTAGCTGTGCAGTGTACTCCTCCTAATCTCTCCTGAAAATTGACTTCTCCCATTGCACCAGTGAAACACAACAGAATCAAGGCAGTGGATGGCTGTTCATTGTTCATGAGTAATTATTTCCTCATCCTCTTTGCACAGGCCTTGTACCACACACCAGACTTGTTCGCTCTCCAGTGCCAGGAAAGTATCTCAGGTTGCATGCCCAGCAGAGCCAGCTGAAGAGCACAGTTTTCATTTGTCAAGACTTAAAATAAACATAGATTCAAGCATGAACACATTTTATTTTATATATATTTATACATAACTCTCATCTCAGCAAAAAAATATTTTTTCCACAGCCTGGACATTTTTAGAGAAATAAATTCCCTTTAGAACACCAAAATGTAATGTTTCCAAGTAAAAAAATACACCCTGCATCTTGCAGTTGATGAGATAAATGCTGTTCTTTAATGGGCTTTTTCAAGGCACTGTCCCCAGGCATCTGTGGAAGCTCCCAGAAGAAGTGGCTGTGAGACTTTTTCTCCATCCACACAAGCCCAGGACCATGGACCTCAAGGCATGACCCTAGAGCTTGGGCACAGAATCCCAGCCCTGCAACAGACAGTGGGGATGATCATAAAGACAGGGAGCCTGGGTTCAGGTTAATATTTTCATAGCTGAATGCCAGGGGAGGTATTTTCCAGGATTTCACTGTGGGAAAACGTCTTCTACAGGACAAGACATAAGTTTTGTGGGGCATTCTTCTTCTGCATTAATATACATTATGAAACATGCTCGTGTCATGTTTAGACAAACAGACCACAAATAGGGTTCTGAGACACAGTGTCGGCCTCAGACCATTGAAGGTCCATTCCCATTTCCAAAGGTAACAGCTCCTTCCTAACTTAAGTCAAGATTGAGTGTTTTGAAGGAATTCTAAGAATGAACATAAGTGCGAGCTCAAGTCCAAGGTTATTTTGCCTCTGGCTGGGGTCAAGCATGGGCTTTAAGCAAACTTAGGAAAGCTGTGAGACAGGAAGCTGAGGGTGCATGAGAGTCTTCTGATGGACCAACATAGAAGAGAAATTGTTCCACTGAATGGGAAGCCACAGCTGTGACCCTCCCACAGAGTTTGGATGTACAGTATCAATGGATGCAGGAGGGAAGGGGAGCTAAAGCTTCCTTTGGCCCTTTAAGAAATTCATACTCACAAAAGCTAAAGTTCCATCACTTTGACATTGTCATTTCACCTGCATTTTATCTACAAGATGAATCTATTTCCTACCTGTAGATTTTTTACAAATCCAAATGAAGACTTTCTCATTATCATGCTGTCATTAAAAGAAGCAACATTCCCATGGAAGGCAAAGGCTTCCAAGGAATTACACTCACCATATATGAAAGTTGGACATATATATGTAAATTGTTATGTATGTAAATTATTTTCATTAATATATTGGTGTAAGTAGTAAAATCAAACCAAGATCTTGATCTTGTGCATTTGTAGAGTGTTTGAATTAACAGCAATACAAAACAAAATTCACAATTGTTGATGTGACCAAAATGCCATATCTGAAGATTGAGTAAATTGTGTGGCTTTTACTTAATAGTCTTTACTCCTATCTGTTTATTTGGCAATAATTATATTCCCTCTTATTTTTGGTGATCACTGATATCACCAGGGGAGGGAAAGATATAAGCAGTTGCAATATGCAGTACTCCTCTCAGGACTCCATGTAGATGACAGTGACCATGTGCTGTATCTCCCCTGGGCAAGCCTACATTTGCATGGAGTTGTGGATTACGGCTGGAAATAGGCCTGATTTTTGGACCTATGTTCAAGATCTGTTCAAAACTTTTCCCAAGATTGGAAGACTCATCTCTATATCTGATTTATAGGATTGAGCTGGTGTTAGTCTTTCCCTGTGGAATCACCAGACTTGGTTTTCTTCTTTACCCAACTGTCTATTTCCATAATAAAGGCCTGTGAGACCATCTTCCCTCAGCCAGATTTTCCTGAATTTGTCCAAAGAGATGAGCCATTTTCAGGAGGGGACCACAAGAGAGCCCTACATAAGCCCACTGTCAGAGAGTGCAACCTCTTGTCCATTACAAAAGCAGCCTGAAAATCAAGAGATATCCATGAGTAGGAAAATCTGACAGAGATGGAAGAAGAAACACTCTGACTATCAGAAGTGATCTCGTAGAATGTGATTTTTTTTTTTTTTAATGGATTGTTTTAGAGCTGGATGATTCTGACAGAATAAGCTGGGGATGAGATTATCAGAAAAACTAGTCTGGGGATGATGTTCTCATGAGTTATACGAGAAAATAAATGCATGCAGATGTTGCCCCCATGGGATGGCTGGCAGCATCTGGGTAGCAAAAGAGCCAGGCTTAACAGCCCACAGTATCAGACCATGTCTGCTCACTCCTCAACCCCAAATGTCTGCATGGCTCCTCGCGCTGCAGAGAGCGCGGTGACTCCCCGGGAAGCTGGCAGTGCAAGGCACACCACGGGCAGAGGGAGCGCTGGGGGTCGAGGCAGCCCCGCAGGTGGAGCGCTCAATCGCGCTGTTCAGAGCTCAGTCCCACGGCTCAGGAGCTCAGCCCAGCCGGGACATGCCGAGGGTGGGGGGCGGAGGGGCCGGGTATCAGCGCCCCGGCCGGAACCCGCTCCGATGGCAGGAGCCCGTGTCCGCGGCAGCCGGGCCAGGGGGAAGCTGCTCCGGGCTTATCCTAAGCCTCACACCGGCTTCGCGGCCGAAATGCGTGTTCCAGTGCGTCTGGGGACATGCTTTCAAAAGGGGTGTGTGAGTGGACACGAATGTCTGGGATGAGGCTCCTGTGCTGTCTCCCTCCCTTCCCCCCGTTCCTGAAGAACTGAGGCAGGTCCGTCAAAGGGCTCGCTGGTCCAGCCCCCTCGCCCCCCGCCTCCGTAGGCGATGTGCTGATCGGGCTGCGCAGGCTGCGCGCCCCACCGCCTTCCTCCGCGGCCGCTGGGCAGGGCCGGGGCTGCTGCCCCAGCCCTGCCAGGGAGAGTTTTCATGGCAGAGAGGTTCACAGTGTAATGAACAGCTTTATCGTCACTGGTATCTTTACAACTGCTTAGATGACTTTTTAATTGTGGCTTAATGCATTTAATTATGACAACTCTTCCCCATTTTCAAGTATGATGTATTAATATTACAGATCATTAACATTGCTAAATTACTGTAATGACACAGAGTCCTCAGTGTCCCAGTTAGACAGAAAAAAGACCCGCTCTTCTCATTTGGCTCTTTTGTTATTTGCCTTATAGGAAATTCATGCACGATTCTTGAGTCTTTAAAGCATGTAGGAGAGGCTGCTGCTCCTGCTACTGCACCCTCCTTATTAAATTATTGATAGAGAAAATCCCCCATGTAAAACTTCCCGAGCCCGAGACACAGCACAGGAGCTAATATTGTCTTTCTAATATCCACTTCATCAATGTAAAAGTTAGAAAGCCTCGGCTCTTGAGCGGGTCCCCCCCCTCCCCTCCTTCATAATTAGAGCAGACCGTATTTAACATCTGCAAAATAGTCATGCTTATAAGGAATGAGAAATGCGAGATGTTCCATTCTGTTTGCAATGGTTAGACCGTTTTAATCTCTTAACTTCAATATATGTCCTCTAGCAGGCTATACTTCTTGGATTTCATTTTTAGATCCTTAAGGCTGCATATATCTGTCAAACAGACATAATGAATTTAAAGTGCTAATGCCTAGAAGACCAGAAAAAACATTGAAATATATCCTCGGATGATTAAATTACCACCTCTAGCTACTTTACCTCCTTATGTCCAAACAGATTTCCCTTTTTACTTACCAAGTACCGGATCTGGGAGATGTGGAAGATGTAATTTTATGGTAAAAAAAAAAAAAAAAAAAAAAGGAAAATAAAAAAAAAAATAACCACCAACCAACCCAACCCCAAAACAACTCATGCACGGATCTTTAGACAAGCACTTTTTGGATTTATTTGTGGGGATTTTTTCTTTTTTTTTCTTTTTTTTTTTTTTTCTTGTTTTAACATCCTTTCAGATATGTGCCTGTAAGATAGGACTTGCCACTGACTGGAGGTATTTTTCAATTACACCCGAGCTCCGGGGAAAGCCTGGGGTGGGAGCCCGCGACTTTGCAGCGCTCACCTAATGGCTGGGCAAAGCGGGGGGATGAGATGCGGCCGCGTCCGACGGCGGCGGCGGCGGCAGCGGAGGCTCTCCCTGCCCTGCCCCGCAGCCCTGCCCCTCCCCGGGGGCTGCCCCTGCTCCCCCGCCGCCACTGCCGAGCGGGGCGGCCCCGGGGATGGCCCAGAGGGGGTTTGGTGAGGGGATGTGGGGGCGATCCCGGCCCCGAGGGTGCCGCGCATCTGCGAGGGACCGGCGAGTGTGGGGAGAGCGGGGACAGAGGGAAGGCGAGCAGATTTGTGGCGCTTTGAAATGAAACGTTATAATCCCTCCAACAATCCTGTTGGCTGTGAGCTGTAGCGCCGGGAGTACAACACGGCGGGAAAAAAAAAAAAAAAAAAAAAAAAGATACATTGTTGGATAAACAGCTCCTTATAGGTAAAAACTGAATGGGCCAAATAGATGAATAAGGAGACACAATGGAAGGGGGGGTGGTGAAAGGAAACGAGTCGGTGGCAGTGGAAGAAAAAGGTAAAAGTGAACAGAGGAGACAAAAGGAGAGAAAAGAAAAAAATGTAGATGAGTGAGACAAAAAAGCAAAGAGAAAAAGAAAAGAGAACAAGAGGGGGAAAGAAGTAATATTTTCCTTGATAAAAATGCACAAAAGGGAAGATGAACTTTGTTCTTTTTCTCTTTCTACTCTCCTCTCTCTTTCTGCTTTTCGCCTCGCAGCACGCCAGCCTAAGCTGAGAGCTGTAATGTCATTAAATTGCAAATGCTTTTTCATTTCCGACACACACTGTTTACTTATCTGGCAAAAACATATGTTGGAAGGAATCCGTTAAATTCTGCCCATTGCCTTGGGTAAAAGTGCAATGGAAACGGACCCACTGAGCTTCTTCTTTCTTCTTCTTTTAGCACTTCCCTTATCTACAAGACTGCTTCGCAGAAAACTGGCTAGTTCAATGAAAAATGAAGATACAGCAGGAGATTAGAGAAGAACACTGAGCAAAAAATTCCTGGAGAGAGGGTCACTCCATTGCAAATGATTTCACTCCTCTAGATCTGCATAAATTACTATTTTTAAGGCATCTCCAAAGTCTGTATATTTTTCTCACTCTGTCAAACATTTAATTTCACGCCCCGTGTTCTGAATATGCTAAAATGCATATCTCTGATGCACCTTTAAGCCAGAAAAACGAATGCAAAATTGAAGATAAAATGATGTGATTTGCACTACAAGCCTATTACTTGAGGTATTTACATATAGTTTACCTCTGCAGTTCTGAGAATGATTTATTAAAAAAAAAATCTGGATTAAGCTCGTATAAATATGTATAAATCTTTGTTTAGAAAATAGATTTTGCAGCTGTTGTGTCAAAAAGTTCTTTAAGATTCTGTGAAGAATTTTCCTTTCAGCCTGCTTTAAAAAAGAGGAGAAAAGGACAGTATTTGACATCCTGCTTTAGCAGGAAGGAAAACACACACCACATATACACACACACACACGTACACACACGCACACACACGTTCAGACATTCAGGATTTTTCTAAAGACTCGTTTTGTTTGTTGATTTTGTTGGTGGTGTTTTATTTTTTCCCGTTTCACACTTATCTTCCTAAACTTCTCTGCTCACATCCTCTCCCCCTCACTCGGTGTCAGCCGCGCTCTGGGTTTTCCCGATCTTGTCAAATAGCGGGTCAAGTGTACAGAAATAATCGTAGGCTGGGAAAAAAAAAAAAAAAAAAAGAAAAATAGAATAAGAAGAGAGATGTATTATAAATCATCCCGGGCCCCCGAGGAGGAGGAGCGGACTTCGGGCAGGCTACTCGCCCAGCCCGGCCATGCCGTGTCCCTCCGGGGCCGGGGCCGCTCGCAGCGGCTTCCCCGGGGCTGCGGCCGCGGCCCAAGGGCCCCCCCTGGCGGCGCCGCCCCGCCCGCCCGCCCGGCACGGCCCGGCACGGCCCGGCACGGCCCGGCCCGGCACGGCTCGGCACGGCCCGGCACGGCCCGGCCCGGCCCGGCACGGCACGGCACGGCACGGCACGGCACGGCCCGGCACGGCCCGGCACGGCACGGCTCGCCGCGCTCCCCCTCCGTGCCCCGCCGAGCCCCGGGGACTCCGCCCGCAGCCGGCGGAGAGGCTTCCTTTCGCGGGGGCTTTCTTCCTCACCGGAGGAAGCCGTAGCTACAGACCCGGCATTGAGGAGAGGTGTGGATGCTCACAGGCCCTGCACGACCGCAGCCGTGCTCCGTGGAATTAACCTGGAGAGACTTCTAAGGCAGCTTTTCAGGCACGACGCCGCTCGCATTTCTTTCCCCCTGGAACAGCAACAGCCGTGACTGGGGGTGAGGTGTGTGAGGAGTGAGGGCGTTTGCTTGGGAAAGCCTCATACTCGACAGGGAAGAAGACACTTTCCAGATAACTCCAAGGTTAATTTAAGACTTGGCCACAAAATCTAGACTCTGAATAATACATGATTTGCAACAATTCCACCAGGATATAGGGACCGGGAGGCGGTTTCTTCCTGCCCTGGTTCTATCATCCTATTTTCATCTCCAGAACAGAAGCCCTAGGTTTGCTGCTTCCCCCCAGCACAGAACTTATAAAGTCACAACAGTGACATCTGCTCACATGCATGCTGCTGCACATTCTGGTCTCTGGTAACTGACCTCAGAGATAAGAAACTGAAACTCCCTGTCTACATATCTCAAACTCAGCAGTAGAAAAAGCTTGATTTTCTTTTTCTTTGAAGGTTACCTACCTTTCTGGTAAGTGCATGGCCGCTCCCCCCTTGGAAATACTTGGGGCTGATGGCAGCTCTCAGCTCCTCTCCCGTCCCTGAGTAAAGGCTTCATGCTTTGTCCAGTGTCAGGGCTGGGATGACTCAGGCTATTGACAGTGCCAGCGCAGGTCGCTGACCTGGAGGGATGGAGAGCAGGTTTGAGCTCATCCCTTGCTCCCACAAAAGTAGGAAGGAGGGAAAACCCAAACATATTTGATTCTTGAGTAACAGCAACAATCCTCCTGTACCGATGCTATCAGAGACAACAGCACAGCAGTGAAGGGACATGAAGGCCATTGCTTCACATTTAAACAGAAGAAAAGTGAAGACATGAGGGAAAGTCAGGGTCTTGAGAAGTGCTTTATTTTAGACAGCAAAGATCCATCCCACAGATTTCTCAGAAACAGGTCTGTTATATATCAAACCCAGTTACTTGTAAGGCAGAAATATGAAACCAAGATGTAGAGGACAACCAAGTCTCACATGCCATATAACTCTTTAAATAGATCGAGGTGGATGGAAGCAGGGTCTCCCTGCTGCAACAGCCGTTTGTGTGAGGGACATTTAGGTAGTGACCTCCCCTTCAGACAGGGCTGCTTTGCTGAAGAAGCTCCACAGGCTCAGCAGTCCAGTGAAATCCTGTAGTCCATCACCTCCATTCCACACCACTCTTGCAGAAGGAATTTATTAATTTCTAGCTTCCCAGCATATTCTGCTCTTCATGTGTCAGGATTTTGGGTCTGTGTCATCATTTCTACATCAAGATTAGTGTTCTGAAGGTCGTAATCATCACTGAAATCAAGTGGAAGAGCTACAGTTTGTCAGGGCAGTGATGGCACTAAGTAAGGTTTCTGTCATTTGAAGTTGCAGCTATTTTGGTGAAATCTCTCGCCAGGGAGGCTGGCTTTGTGGGAAGGAACAGACACACAGGAATGTTTGCACTGAGGGGACAGCTGCACACGTGCATGTGGTGGAGCTTTCAGGGACCCAAGCAGCTCTACAGAGCAGGACAGGCAAGTGATCAGATCATGGCACCAAACAAACATTTGCAAAAGCCTTGTATTTCTCAGAGTCCTGAAAAGCCACAAATAGCCCTAGGGGCTCCAAGGGGACACATCAGTGATGGAGAGACAGATGGTCCATCTTCTCCTACCAGTTTGCTAATGAAAAGAGGGTGATGGGAATTACAGATAATCCTGATGATACCCAGTTTAAGACACAGTACTACCCCATCCCTCACGATGTGGAGGATCAATGCTTTGTTACTACTCTGGGGAGTTTGTCATCACTTGCTTGGTCTTCTAGGGGTCAGCAGAGGCCTCCTACCCTTGGCATGAAGGCCAGAGATGAGCAGCTACCACAGCTCTAGATGATGAAATGTTTTGAAAGTATCTATTGATGCTGCTCACCTTTTCTATCTTGCAAAATAGTAATTGTAACCCTTCCCGAAATTCCTCCAAACTTCCTGGCCTGGCACTAGCTCCAAGCAATTTTAGTTCCTTTCTATGGAAAAGGAGCAATGCAGCCCTGTCACTGGGAACTTGTCATGTTTTACACCAAAGTCATTACCCTGCTGTGCTTCGATACAGCACTATCTGAATGTAGACATTAATATCCCTGATCCAACTGAATCCTGTGTAGTCTATCACAGGAATACATAGCTGAGCTCTGGTATTGCATTGCCATATGCAGCGTAGGGAACCTTCCATATGGTTTCTGAAAAGTGGTTACAGCACACGTGCACCAGGCGCTTTTCAAAGTAAAACAGATCTGTTCATTTTTATTTTCAAAATACCAAAGCAGTAAAATCATGTAATTGAGTAATCACTTGCCAAATTTCCTTTTTTAATCTAATCTATTTTGAGTTACATCAGAGCCAAAATGCAAATTAAACTGGTAAGGTTCCAAGGTTTTTTTTCCCCCTTCCCTTTTAGAAAACACAATTTAAGGTAATCATAAGTAAAGAAATTTAAAAACCCCATTTGTTTTGTATGCTGTAAACTTTGGAAAACATGTTTCAGCCTGAAGTAAATTTTCATAGGCAATAGGTTACAGAGAAGTCTTATGTAAATTTTGATCTCTTCTTAACGACTCCAATGTTCATTTTATAAAATTTGATTTGAAAATAATGCCATTGTTTTAAAGAGGCTGGAAGGGTGAGAAACTAAGCAAAAAAAAGTATACACTAACAAGGTGCACATACATTTTTTCAGCTGTGGCTACTGTATTAAAGGAGAGATTACTGAGATACCTTGTTTTCAGATTCCAGTAATTCATTTTTTGGAGGGGGTTGTTGCAGGAGCATTAGAAGCCAAACTCGCTCACCAGGTTGGACAAACTCAGGAGCACTTGACCACAGGGTGAGACAGATCCTCCCCATCCCACCAGAGCCGCCCGAAGTCACGCATCTCAGCTGAAAGATAAAGGCAACCTTCCAGAGCACCCGCTGCTGGAAACCTTTGCTCTTTGGGTTGCAGATGTTCGGATTAAGTCTCCTTACCCAGACGCAGACCTTGTGAAAAGCCATGTGACATCCTTGGTTGCCTTCTTCTACAGGATTACCATCTGCTGAAAAACACGGCACCAACTCCAGTCGTGTCCGTTTTCACAGTTTTTCTCTCATCAAAAATACTTCCTTAAACTGGGGGCTGCTCATGACACCTCCCAACTCCTTTTTAAGGCTGCAAAGGCACAACTTTAATTCAAGTTAAAATACTTTAAAGCAGTTGAACAGTTTTCCTTTTGTTGGAACCCCTCTGCCCCTAATGACACACTCCTGTTGAAAGATGGTGGTTGAGGGCAGGGACAGTCCAACCCTCAGCATGCAAAATGCAGCAGGAGACCTAGAGAAGAGAGATAGAGGAATTAAAAGGCTGACAGCTTGTGAAAGGCTGACCAACCTTGCAGCAAGACTTCTAAAGGGGTTCAGGCCTCTCTTCAATGTGCCTTTCCGACCCCATTAAGCTGTGTCACCAGCACTCAATGAAGTTTGTTGAACCTGGTTTGCTGAGCAAAAACCACTGAGAACAAAATTGTTTTTTTCTTTGGCTGCTGCTAAAAGCTAAATTGTTTACCAGTTTAACTCCTCGATTCCTCACTCAAACTGTGAGGTGACAGCCAGTGTCAGTTCAAGGGAAGTGAGAGCAGTGTGTAGCCAGGGGAACAGGGACACTATTTTTAACAGCTATCAGCCCAAATTAGCTGCAATGTCAAACCACACCCTCGGGTCTCTGATGGTTATGAAGACTAGAAAGATGGCACAGAGGGCAAAGGAGAGACAGGAAAAGCACAAAATCAAAACAGGACAGGGATAAAGAGAATACACACACACTACATGCAAAGCAGGGGCTGGACTGTGAGTGTTGATCGTGGGAACAGATGGAGAGATAGAGAGAGAAATGACACCCATTACACTCAAAATCATATGTATGAGAGAGGGGGAGAGGGGAGGGCAGAGGGAGCACAGTGGGAGAGAGAATTCACAAGGCAGGAAATAGATTTGTGGAAAAAAATGGTTTAAGGAAAACTAGAATCGGAACTTAGCGTTCACTGGAAAACCAGAGTCTGGTCAGATCAGTGCAGTTAGAAAAGAAGGATCCTTTGAAAACCAGCTCAATAGTTTCTCTTTTCATGTTTAACATCCACAAGGAGAACCTGCTCTTTGTATGTTGCATAGTCAAACAAAGAGTTAAAAGGTACAGCCTAACATCAGCGTTGGCCAGCCCCACACATTTATTCTATCAATTAGAGGCAGGACATTGCACAGAATAAACTAAAACCAAATTAAAAAAAAGCATTCTTCCAGTTCTGTAGAGGACTGAGATACAAACAAAAAGATCTTGATACTTCCATGGCTTTCCACTGGCACAGGAACCAGAAAGAAATATTCATTTAGGTCTGGCTATAAACATTTATCTTGTGTGGGAGGTCTTAGTATTGTAATATGTATTAGAAACTTGGTATTTTTCCAATCAAGTCTTTCCACTTCCATTTACATATATTTAATTGTAAATATTCATTTTCCTACCTGAAGCACTTTAAATAAATATACAATAAACACAGTCTATGTGGAAAGGGAGTGAATAGCTGAGACTTGCGATGAGCCCCAGAACGGCTCCAGCCTCCACATTGCTGGCGAGGAGCAATGCAGGAAGATCGCTCCTGAGAGCTTGTGGGGGGTCCTATAGATCGAGTTGGTGATCCCATCCTTTTGTCTACTACACTGAGATCCTCCCTCCCAACCAGTAAATCACAGCTGACACAAACTGGCATCTGCAAAAACAGTGATGGCTGGCCAAGTGATGCCCTCTCACACAGAGAAGTGGATTTCTTCAGAGCACCACCAACTTCAGTTTGCAGTCTTGTCAATACACACTCTCTTTTGCAAGCACTGAAACACACAGGCCATGGAACGAGCAGACACAGTAACCCCAACTTTATTTAAAACAGAACTGCACAATGCACAGAAACTCTCAGGTGAGATGTTGTCCTCTGACCTCAACAGAGCTGCTCACCATGGTCAGTGCTGCCTTCAGGGGGACCCTGCTTCAGCCCCGTGCAGCAGGGAGGTGTCAGGGAGCCTGGAACTGCTGAAGCTCTCCCTGAACATTCCCCAGGTGTGTGGCAGCTTTCAGCAGGCACAAACCCACACCTCATACACACTGGGGCTTTGGGGGCACTAGAGGAGTGCTTCTGTCCACTACTGTCACCTAATGCAGTCCTGATGTAGGGCACAGCACCAGCTGATGCACACAAAAGCCTCAGTGTGTGACAGAAAATGAATTTTTTTTTTCGGTGACAGAAAGCATATTTTAGAAGGACAGTTTTCAAGTTGGGATGCACAGATTGAAGACAACTGGAAGAAGGCTGGAAGCTATTTTTTCAAGATGAAGTTACGAAATCAAATTGATAGAATGGGTATCAGTGTGGATAAGCATGAAGAAAGCAAGGTCTTATCATCTATTCTCCCAGGAGATGTAAGTTAGAAAGAAGAGAGAGACTTTTACATACTTGAACCACTCCTCAGGCATGATCAGAGGCAGTAAGTTACAACAGAGTACAGGTTAAGTATAAGCTTTGTCCATTAGTCATACTTGAAAATTTCCTACTTCCCCAAGATATCCTGCACCAAATTAACTGAATATTACTACAGCCATAGTGACACACTGCTACAGTGTGCATTTATTATTTAATAACACCAAACAGTTGAGCACTGCTTATCTGCTAAGAGACCCTTTGTACCACTTCCCATGAAAAAGTGATACTTCATTGCTACAGTACATTAATAGCAAAATTAAAATTCATTTCCATATAAGTGGATCCAATGCCAAACTAAGAAACTAATGTTACCTGTTGACTTATGGGACAATGTGGGAGAGATGCAAAAGACAACACCTTATATTTCATGCTTACAGTAATGAACAATGATTTGTTGTGGGGAGTATCTGTAAAATGAAAATAAGGTAAATGGCATTGTAATACTGACCAAATCAAGTCAGAAGAACTACAGGAAGTAAGACAGTACTTCTGGAGAACAAAACAAATGGAGTGCCTCTTCTGAAAGTCACACAGAGGTTTTTTTGTATAGATTAAAACTTTTATCATGATGGATCATAAACTGTAAAGCAGTACTTGTGTCTATCAGAAAATTCTATTTTATGTGTGAATTTGAAGTCTTATACATGAGGACAGATAGAACTCTTTTACTACATTATTGGAGACTTATCAAAACCAGGATGCTTTTTTCTTGAGAAGATGAAAAGTACAAAGATAAGCAAGGAAATAAAGACTGAAGTTTTAACCAATAATATTTTTGTGTGGTTATCAGAGGAATGTAATAATTAATCTTTTAATCATTCTAAAGATGGTGTGAAATCATAATATCTCATCTTTTCCAGCCTCAACCTGCCATTCTTGATCTGAATTACAAACAATAAGAAAGGAGATGATTTAATGAGCAACTTTGTCATGTTGCCATTTTGCCTTAGTCAAAGGCAAATATCTAGTTTTGCCTCTAAACTAAAATGGAACAGACTTATTTTTTCAACTATGCTCGCAACTGAGGCAAAGATAAATGGAAAACTCAGGGCTATTTTAAAGCTAGAACGAGTGTCTTCACATTTTCAGAGACTTAATCAACTACACACTGTTAAGAAGAAGCAAACACTGATTTATTAGAAAATAAAATCAATTTTGTGAAGAAACACACATGTATGAAGTTTAAACTAAGCTAAATCCAAAATGAAAAATTTCACTCACAATGGCAAGAGGTATGTTCTTATTATGAAAGAAAAAAAGTGTCAGCATGATTTAATCATACTCTATAAATAGGCACTTCAATAAAGTATATATTTACACTGGCTTTCTGGATGCTAGGGCATCACAAAGTAGAATGGCTTTATTACAATGGATGGAAGATGGCAACTACTTAGAACCCAGTGCCAACATGGATTATAACAAATCCAGTGAGTATTTTGTTTTTCAATTATTCATAGAAAATTTAATCCTGATTAAGTATCCTTGGGCAGGAATTCATGGGTAGTTGATGACTGAAACCAACATTTATTTGAAATGCTTCTGTTAATTTAATCTGTGTATATGGCTTAATTATGATTGAATCCTCAATGTAACAGAAATGAATTATATCAGGATTAAAATTCTAGTACCACATCACCCATTCCATTTTCTTTGCCTTTTTTTTCTCCTTTAAAAGATGCAAGGCTGCTGTTTTAATTACCTTTATGTTGCGATGTATTCCAAGCCTCAAAACCTTGACTACTGGATGAAATCTTTAGTTACATTTACTTTTTTTTTAAAAAAAGGAAGACATAAACCTTATTTACATTCCTATTAGGAATTTAACCAGTATGAACATTAGATGCAAAAAAAGGCTTTTCTTTTACACCCATGATAAAGGAAAGTTTCTTGCAGTCAGTTGTGAACATTTTACATATGTTTTCTAGATGATTCTCCCTCCTTTCTTTCACCATCTTTTACACTGATATATAAAATGCATTTTCTCTAAAGCATGAAAATAAAAAAACTCCATTTTACTCATCGTTATGCATCACACCAATTTCACAACTGGCTTATTTTAAACTTGTTTGAGCACGTAGATGTTTTAGGAACTCCATTTTATAAGACTTTCAGACCTAGCACTGACACAAAGTAATGGCATTCTTGATGTCCGTGAATGGGAGAGAAAAGACTCATTGTACTCTTCTGTGATACAACTCAGCACCACTTGTTAAACAGTATCTATAAAACTCTTCAATATTTTTCAATACTCTTCAGTATTCAACTCCACAATATTTTTAACACATTAATCTAGGAATCTTGTCAGACCAAAGGTCTGTGAAGTGCTTTGATATTATCACTCAGTTTTCCAGTGAAACTAATGTATCATACACTTGTGACAAAAATACCTGCATATTCAAGTCATTATTGCACATTTATTACGTAATGTATTCTTCCTAAACATCTCAGAAGTGATGTCGATTTTTATGTCCAGAGGATATTGTTAGTGGCAATGTCACTGATGACAGTGAAGATACTTCCCAATATAGACTATGAGATAGAAAAAGTCTGTAGAGGATAACCATGGAGATGCACTGACAGAGAATAACACCTATGGTAATAATCTAGAGACAAAAAAAGAGAGAGAAAGAAATAGTAAGTGAAAAAAACTCTCTCACTAAGCAAGCCACAATAAATTTATATTGGCATGAGTGCTCGAGGTTTAACTTTGAACCGTTTAACACTGCTGCAGTTACAAAAGATTTGAACATGCATTTTTAAGTCCAGGAATCAGACTCTCACACCTGGGTGTTTTTAAATCAGTAGATAGCCCTGGGCAAGTCACATAACCCTTCTGGCAGTCTCTGTTCTGGGGAATTTCAGACTTGCAATTCACCACCCATGCAGTTTCACAAGCAGAGGTGATGTTTAGATATTCTATTCTTACAACAAACAGAGTGGGGGGGAGAAGAAAGCTTGGAAACACTTTGCACTAACACAGTCACGGAGCTGCGGATAGTGATTTATCAATCTCACTTAGCCAGATCTCTTTCAGTTCAAGTCTCTTCATCTGCAAAAGCTGTGTAAGGCTGTGTTTATCAAATGCCTAAAGGTGTAACTTGTTTGAGAAAGCAGAAATCTTCAGTTTTATGTGCAGGCAATCCTATAAAATGCATGTTTTTCTGAAATAAGTATCGTTTACATTGATTGTGCATTTTATTGTATCGAGGTGCGTTTGAAGAAGCAAACACGGCTGAATTATCATAATGTAGGAACTGTACTGCAGATAATGGTTAAAGTTGCTCAAATGCAAGAGCAGAGCAATTGTAGTCTTCCTTTAGTAAGCTCAAAATACTGCAAAAATACTTCTTTACTGATGTCTCTGGAGACTGTCCTCCTGCCCTGAGGATGTTTTCATCAAGCAAAACAAAAAGTCTCTTCATTAGTAACTCTAGAAGAATAATTTTTTTTCTTCCTAGATTTCTTTTTTTTTTTTGTAAATCAAACACAGAATTTAATTTATTATTTATATTTAATAAAACCTTTTCCTTTCCCTTACATATCCTCTACACAAATAAAAGCTCATTTTCTGAATATATTTGCATACAAATGCACAGATGGTTATAAGCATAAAGAAAAGAAGCAAACCCTATGCTGGAATGAGGTAGTCAATCACCTGAGAACAGTGGTGCACTTCATCTGAACATGGCAGGCTGCACACACAGAGTTCTCCAGTTCCAAATAAGTTTAAGCAGCCGAGAAAATCAGCGAGTCCACCCTTGTTTTTAACTGTTTAGAGCTTATAAACCAAACAACATATTTAGACAGACTTCTTGATCTAAAGAATACAGTTCAGCTACAGGTTCCCTGACCTATTTAGCCACATAAAGGTGTTAAAGGATGAAGACTAAAAAGCAAACAACAACAAAAAAATCCACTGATTTATCTTTCTACACTCTTTGTTAAAAGAATCTCCAAGGTGTTTTTAATTAAAAGCAAACAAGCAAACAATAAAACAAAACACCCCCTCCACATTTTCCTTTGACTTAATCTCCCCCTCTCCCTCCCTTAACCTAGAAATGATTACCCTTAGATGATTTGAGCCCTGTATGCCTTTGTAAAATATGACTCACATTAGCATCAATGAGAGCTGTGTGACTAAGACTTTTCAAGTTGCTTTGGGGTCATAGGATTAACAGCCTAAGAGCATGAGTTTGCTAACAAACATTAAACATGAAGAACAACTACTATTCAAATTTCATCTCTTTTATCTTGCCTGTACATACCTTTTCTCTTTGATATTCTCTGAATATTACAGCAATGGTTGCAAGACATGGGTGGCACAGAAACCAGAGAATGCAGGCCTAAAAAAGAAGATGAGTGTAAGTTGTAAAATGACTACATGCCAGCTTAGAAGAAAGAGATGACAGTTACAGGAACTACATTTACATTTCTGTCTATTTTATGAACCCACTGTTTAATTTTCAATCAACATAACGAAAACCACACAATGAAAGGTGGGATTCATGTTTTAAAAAGCTCTATACTCCTTGTCAAATTAAAATGCCTACTTCAGAGTATGATGACAGGGTGCAATGTAATCAAGTCAGACACTTTCTTATGGAGGGAAGAGTTTAGTGCTTCAGTCAACTGCATGCCACGATTATATTTACAGACCAAGGGATCAGTTTGCTTATGCAACCCATACTTTGGCAAAGGTGATGTAGAACTCCCTTTTCAGTGTGCTTCTCTCCACTGTGATAATCTGGTACAGCCCAGCAGCCAGGGACAGAGCTAGGCAGACTCTGAGGCCAATGAGCAGCCCGCTCGCCAAGCCATGATGCGAATGGTAGCTGTGGTGATTTGTGTCTTCAAACTGCTCCCAAATTAACAAGAAGCTCTGAAAAAGAACAGCAGCAAAGTGCACTTAGAGTAAACCAGCTTACATTACCTCTCAACTAACCTTCCCATCACAGATTAAGTTATCTGGTAATGCTCCAATCTACTTGTTAGGGACTGCCATGCTAAGCAAAATAACCCAACAAACTCTAGCCTGAAATGCTTTTTGTTGTGACCTATTACTCCAACTGGCAGGAACAGAGTCTCACTTCTTGGATTCTGTAACTTTTAGAAAGCTTGACAAGTTAAAGTTTCCTCTAATTTGGATAGAGGGAATGTAGCACCTTAGAAAAAAATGTGAAATGATCACCTGCACACTCATCCTACTCTGCAGGAAGACCACTGAAATGATTTCACAGAGCTACAGGGAGGTGTCTCCTTTCACTTGTGATCCACAACCTGTAAAGCTTGTTTCAAAGGCAGGCGACTACGCCTTTTCTTTCAAAATCCTAACAGGATTCACTTTTCTTTTCAAAGATGGGGAAGTAAGAGGGTGGTGCTGCTGCCCCTTTTATACAATAGCCTTAAGGCTCAAGCATTCACCCAGGTTGAACTTGGATCTCCCACAATTCCCTTCTTTGCCTAAAGGATATCCAATTCACATCTCCCACCTCCTTGGAGAGTGCTGCAACTGCCAGGCTATAGGGTGTTCTTGGGTGGGCCACTCTCCACCCCTTCTATTGAAGCTGTGCCATTGTGGAGAAAAGAATTCAGCATCAGCTAGGTCAGAAACGGTGAGCGAGCCTGACTTTGCAAACACCTGGCTCGAAAACCTCCTAGGGTCTAGGAAAGGGAGTGTCACAGGCTCCAAAAGCCATTCCAACATCTGGCCGAGCACTCTAGCCAATAGATAACTACATAAAAGATAGTAACCCCCTTCTTAACTCCCAGCACTGTATCCATCTGCTGTGGAATCCAATTTTCTGGGAGCACTGTGAGAAATGATATTGATATTCTCCAAGGAAAAACAGACTAACAACCACCTAGTTTCTGAGTTTTAGTTGCAAAGAAGACGCCAACCAGTTGCATTAAAAAAATGGGTATTGCTGAAGAACACCTTTTCAGGACTTTGGGAATGCTAACATGGTGTATTCTAATTTAGAAAGTTTAGACTCTCGGAGCATCATGTAGCAGCTGAATGGCATTTTAGAACTTGAATATACACTGGAATCCAGTCCACCTACTGCACATATCTAACTTGCACTGAGGCTTCAGGTGCCTAATAAAGCAGGTTTTTTAAAGAAAGGTAGGCAAATTTGATGAGTGAAGTAGCTCTGAAGGTCTTCAGAAGCAGACATTGTGTAGCTCAATTTAGAAATATGAATGAGTCAAATTCCTTTCTGAACACATTCAAAGGCTTTCTCACTACATAAAGACAAAAAGGTTCCTAATATTAACTTTTTTAAAAAAGGTGTAATCCACCTGTGCCTTCCAAAGGTGGGTGGCCTTGAGTCTCATCAGTTGAGTATTAGAATAATTTGTGCTTAGAATATCCTCAGAGTACTCTCCTACTTTCCCCCTCCCTTACCTAAGGGGGACACAGCCCTGTCATTTCACAGCGGCTCTCACTTCAGTCACTCCTCCACTACATGGATAGAAAATGGAAGGATGGGGGAGGGACACACGTAAAGCATCACTGACTACTAGCACACAATTTGATCAACAGGCTTCGAATGTTCTCACCATAATGATCAGAAAAAGAGTGATTTCAAGCAAACATCTTCAAATGATCAAGCTACTTGACTGAGAATTCTGTCAAAGAGTAAGACTTCTGTCTTGAAGTAAGACTAAACTGCTCCCGAGTACCTGAGATATAGCACAGTGTTTGGTAACATTGTGTCTACAGCACTAGTTTTGGCATGAAATTGATGAATTCCTATCACAGAAGTTATTTCAGTCCAGTTACAACATGCTCAGACAACGAACAATGGTTCTACCAGTTACAGAATCACTGCAGTTTTGTGAACATTTTCCCTTTTGATACCTACATTTGGGAACAGCCACAATATTTAACTTCCCTGGATTGTACATATTCTACTTGAGAAAATAAAAGGCTCCCTGAACTTATGTATAGAATCTTCCTGACTCAAGCACCCAGGGGGAAGCCATATAGGCTGATGGAGACAGAACTGTGATACTGCTCTAAGAAGAAAATATCACTGGAACCTACCTTACCTTAAAAGCCAGAGCTCACGAATGACTGAATTTTCCTTAGTCTACAACAAGAGTAACAGCAAAGAAAAAGGACACTTTCATGGGAAGATGACAAAGAGCTGGAGCAAAGGGATCATGAGAACAAAGCCCAAATCCTCATAGGATAATAGTGTCTGACAGCAGAGTGTGTTCTGGACCAGCCCTTTAAAGAGTGTAAACAACACAACATCAGTTGATCAAAGGCTGTATATGGTGACAGAAATGTGAGATCACAGAAGTCCAGTTTCCTTCAGCTTCATTAGATTATTCCAGAATAAGCAGAAGGCAGAGGTTAAAGGCAGAGATCGAACTGTCAGTGCAACACAGTGTAAACCTGGACAAAGTAAATGTATCATTGCCCTTTCTATGAGCTGGGGCTGTTCTCACTCACCTGGGAAAAGCAGGATCCTACAAAAAACAGTGCTATCAAGTGTTTCTAGGTAAAAACGGACTAGACGATCTGTTTTCAATGAAGAAAAACCTTCACAGACAAGCATGATGTTGAAGTTAAAACCTCTTTGGTTGTGAAATATAAAAAATAATTAAAATTTGAGAAATCAAGGTCAAGGAACTCTAAGGCCTCTTACCTTGATTATAAGAAAGCAAGTACCACTTCACTTAGCTGCAATACCAGGAACAAACTTAAAAACACCAGACATCAACCTGCTGAAGTAGACATCAGAGACATCTTTTGTTGGCAGCGAGCAGAATTATGTTTGAGGTCTGAGAAGAAATCAGGAGGGACAATTCTAATTGTTATCCAGAAGAACAACTGTGCTTAGGCTGTAGACAAAAGAACTGGATGAGAGAGGAAGCTAAAGAGCTGACTCACACTATGTTATGTCCAACATAAAGTCTCTGCTTCTTTGTAAGATGAAACAGAATGACCATCTCCTTGTGTACATGATACACTGTTCAAAATGCCTGGCTTTACCTGTATATAATCCTGACTTATCCTGACTCACAGGGCACACCAACCACTGTCCAGTACTGGCCTTCCTCTTCAAATACTAGAGGAATGGTGGCCACAGATATCATCCTGATGTTCCAGATATACAAGCAGAACCTCCACATCCATATGAAGAACCAGACACCCTTTATGTCATGAGAAAACAATTATGGTAGAACTCCTCCTTCCCTTCACAATGCCAACACTGACTTTATGACAAGCCAAGATAACGTATCAATCTCCAGCAAAGACAGGTTCTCATGGGACAGATCACCCCTGAGAGGCAAGGGGAAGGGGGAAGCAAAAGGGAAATTAGAAGGAGCAGCAAGGCAAACTAGCTGTTTCCAATCATATCTAGTACTGAGTTATCTGATGTCACGCAATGCAGTACAGCAAAAAATGGTTTAGCTCTAAGGTCAGAGGTAGAGCTCATTCTGAGCACACCTAAGAACCCTTGTGTTGGGTGATGTCTAATGCAGGAAGATTCTATGCCATTTTGATCAGGTTCAGAGCAATCAGCTATCTTTCCAGAATCATTGCCTACAGTCTGATCAGACTTAAAAGTGGAAACTGCTCAGGTCTATGATGGGAAGGGCCTGCCATCAATAAAGTTCAGTACAAGGTTTGTGATTCAGCAGCAGAAAGTGGGGTTTTTAATGAATACACAGCAGCCTGGGAATCTTTTATTCCGTGGCTGAAATAAAGAACAAGTTAAGGCAAAGGGAGATGCTAAATGGCAGACTTGTCCCTCCTTTGAGATGTTACCTCTTTGCAGCTGCAAAGACCACAAGACATTTGCTGACTAGGAGGCTGTGTCTACCCGACACTGAAGGCAACACATAAACATAGCCCAGGAAATTGCTAGTGCTTCTGAAAGAATAATAAGAAAAAAATCCATAGCATCAGTACCAAGAGGAGAAAAACCCCTGAAAATCTGCTGAGCAATTTGAACTAGTAGTAGGCAAACAGGCTCAGATAGCTTGCTAGTCAAAACTGCATTTAAGTTGAAGAATAACATGTTTTCTCAGGTTGTCCATTTTCTTGACTTTCCTGAAGAGAAGATGAGGACAGGTATGGGAGAATGTCAGTAAAACTAACATGGTGGAATTTCTATCTGCTGCATTAGGTTAATGCACATAGCTTCCAGCAGCCTCCACAGCAAGTCCTCAGAACATCTCTGATTATCCACACGAAGTGTGTCCCATCTCTGGCATAAGAGGAAGCTGGTTATCCCATAAGAATCTCTGGGAATGATCAGAACAGGAAGAAGGTTATTCTACGTTTTTAGCCATTAAAAGGGCCCATTGAGTCTTCATGGTCAAACATCCGTGCCAATCTGGACAGACCAGTGAAAAACTAGCTAAATCCTGTTTCCCCAAGCCCAACAGCAGCACTCTGTAATCAGGAGAACAAATCTGACAGAAGGTGTATTTTGTATGTACTGAACCATGAGATGGAAAATATCCTCTCCAGAAGGGATACTCTTGGTGTGAGGGAAATTTTGACGGAGACAGTAGACACTGATATGGAAGTGCAAAACTACTTAGGCAATGGCATATTCCAATATCCAGACTGTGTTCCTACAAGACTCTTGCTGAACCTAACACTCCTAACAGTACATGGAGATGTGGTAGAGCTGTGCCTTACTGGTGAAAAGTAAGACCAACAACTGTGCACTAATGCAGCTCCAGTGGTGCTCCAAGAGCATGGACCAGTCATCGGGGAAGCAGCTCATATGTATGATGCCTGCCCCACTTTCACCATAAGTAACAACCAAAATAAGATCAAGCTGATTATACTGTCTTTTCTATGTATAGTAAAGGGAAACAACAATGAAAAAGTTTCCAGTCTCAAGCAACAGAGTACTAACATACCCATACATATACACAAGTGCAGAGGCATGAATGAAATTAAATACTTTAGAAGTCTTCTTTATTACCAGCATGTAAAATTTCTGGTGTTGGATAGGTTCATTCCACCTTACTTTGACACACATCTTTAAATTTCAACAGTCCCATTGACCTTAACAGCCTTTGGTTTATATTCTTAATTAGCAAGAAACACCAGCTCCCAGCTATTCTTAATGTTCTAGAAGTCCACTTATTTAGTTTAGAAGCAGCACTAATTACAGATACTACCCAAATGGCACAAAAATCGTCAGTATAATCTCTTCCTCATTACTGTCTCCAGTTTCTCCCTGCTCTTCTCTTTCTCAATGGTTTTCAGATTCTCGTCTTTATGATGTGATTTAAAAAAATTTGTTTACAAAAGGCACCACCAGGGTTGAATGATTTCCATTACAATTTACTTTTAAGTTACTGGTTTACTTAACTTTCTAATTTATACTAATGGAAAATATTTGAATGAAATTATGTGTCAGACCATTTGTATATTTGCAAGACCAACCCTGCACATGAACCTTTCAAGAATTCCCTTCCTTATATTGATTGAAAAGACCATTCGATGTTCTATTTGAGTGCTTCCAAAAGGAGGGCACTGATGATTTCCGTGTTTTCATGACAAAGACTTTGTCACAGCAGCTTTTGTTGTCTTCCCTCTCATACTGCTGGTTGTCAACCTGCATAATGTAGTTCACAATGCCTCAGCTGTACTGATTACAACTATTTATAGGACCACATTACAAATCAGATCAATAAAATGACAGTGCAAAAATTTTTTTTTTTTACTTTTCTTTTTCAGCTTAGGTTATTCCACTAATCCGGTTCACAGTATAATGCTACAAACAATTGGCACAATCAGGAGTTTGGGAAACTGTGGGAACTTCTTAAGTGGTTTTACTGCTAGACAAAACCTACTGTGGAGCTACATCTTAAATTGTTAAAGTAAAGAGAAGGTGGTGTTACCTATTAGACATACTGGGTGCACATTATGCTGTGGGCTTTTTTCCAGTCTTGATACTCCCTCCCTCCCTCATAAAATTAAAATATTGAAATTATTTGGTTCACAGTTCTGTCATACTTAATAGCAGCTGTATACTTCAGTGTAAGAATGAATATGAAATACAAACCTGTGTAACAACAACTACTACAGCAATGCCGGTAGACGCTGGACTGGAATCCCACTGAAGAGGTCTGCCATGAGTTTTCTTCATTCTGCCTATTGTCCAACCCATACACAGACTCAACAATAAGTACAGCATTTGTATCTGTGAGATTATGTCACACACTATTGAAAACAAAAGAAAAATTAATAAAATTACAACAAAAATAAAGTTTTGGATTTTTCCTATATCAAAGAGAAATGTTCTATATACCCACAAATGAACGATGGATGCTTATGCCTCTGTATTTAATTTTGATGAGACAGATTAGCTGAGGTTGCTTTGCCAGAAAATGTAGCTATTTTGTTGAGTTTTCAGTGACCAAACAGATCACTATCAGCTTTCCTGCAGTTATGCTGCAGATCTGCAAGAACATGGGCAAAGTGCCATGTCTTTCCAAATCCCACTCTTGTGTCAGAGTAGTCTGGGCTCAGGAGTCCATCTGCATAAACAGACTTATAAATGCTAAAGAACTAAAATCATATGTATGTTAATGTTAGTGCAAATATGCAACATGATGAAATGAACTCCTTCCTTCACTCTGAAGAACTTTTGTTCAAAAACCAGATAGTTACATTGTACTTTGAATTAATTGCACTTTGTCTTGAGGATGTAGTAGCTTCCAGAAGAAAGCACAAATATTTAGGACAAATTCCACTCTGAGATACTTAAAGGGGAAAATATAATGAATAACCCTAACACAAACTTCATTTAGATCAACAACTTGTCTGTATTTCATTTTATTAAATGCAAAGTACCTTTACCTCATTTTGCTATGTCCATTTTTACCTCTGTTTGGGAACAATTAACACATACTCCATAAAGTTACATTCTTAATCAGTGTCTCAAACTTGTTTTTAAAGCTGCATCAGAATAAAGAAAACTTTAAGCTAGGATATATCAAAGCCTTTATTTGTAGGCTTGCTGCAGCACTACTGACAGTAGAAAAACCTGAAGATTTCTTTCTGGGTGATTGCTAGCTTTAGACCTGGTAAGTTTTTGACTTAATGAACAATTTTAAAGTTGGTGTTGGGATCTGACTCATTGTACCGGCATAGCAGAGATGTAAAAGAAAAATACATTCTTGCACTATCTATATTGTAAATTTGGTTCAGAAACTAGAGATTGGGCACTACACACAGCAATGCTTTCTTTTTTGCTTCATTAATGTTTTACTTCAATTAAATTTGTTCATTTTTTGTAATTTTCACTTACACTACCAGGTACAAGAATAATATTTCTGTCACAAAAAAAACAAAGCTCTACTTTTATACAACTGGACTGTATTAAAAAAGATAAACATCACATTTACTAAAAATACTGGCAGAGGAAATGTTGCCACTGTACAGAAATTAATATGGATACAAGGGAAGTGTATCAAAAGAAGATAATGTACAATATTTCCCTGACATCCAGCAATACTAGCAAAATAAAGAGCATAAATCAGACTTCAGAACATACTTCCTGGGAAATGCTTGGTATTCTCAGAGTTTACATGCTTAAATGCTTCTTAATGTATTAAGACACCATCACTGTTTAAGATCTGTCAAGACCTTTTAGTAAATACAAGATTGGTAATTCTTTAATAAAATAAACCAGCACTGATTTGGGGCAAAAAAAATGGTCATGGAGTTATTTTCCAATGCTATCTTATTGAGAGACAGTACCCACTAGAAAAATAATTGTTACATGAACAAAGGAATGCCAAACCAGTGTCAGAAATCTAAACTAGAAAAATGACTGAATAATTCTGCGTGTTCTAGGGAGCATTTTCTTTTCTGTCATTCTTTAAGATAAGCTGCCCTACTATAGCCAGACATCATCTCTCCATCATATCATGGATATAGCTACTGCTCTGCTTCAGTGGGGTAACAATTCAAGTGGATTCCCACATAAATTCATGTAAGACAAAAATCCACAACCAGCTTTTTGACATCCTATACATTTTGCTAGAAAAAAAATGCTGAGAAAAATTTTAAAAGATTATTGTAATGTCCCAATATTCAAGGTCAGTGTAAAGTCATGTTACTGAGCTGATACCAATTGTCTGATTTTATCACAATTCACCTTTTTTGACTATTCAACAGACACCATAAAGGCCTTTGACTCTTCACATTTTATATTTACCAAAAGTTAAAAGGACAGCATTTGCAATGCTTCTGAGTGCCAGCATTATTTGTGGGATTTATGCGATTGGGTTAGGTGGTTAATTAGACTGAGGATCAGCTATTTATACGTGGTAAAGACTACATCATACTATGAAAAGAATAATTGCTTGAGATGGCATCTGAACGGGTTTTTAGGAAGATATTCTGGCCACACTACAATTAATAGAAATTTTAACATTTATTTTTCAGTCAGATTTCTGCTACCATGTAGGAAAAATGGTATCATCTTTCCCCTTCAAACTATACTACTTGCCATCAGCCATTCTTCAGAACTGCCACTGAAGCTTTCCACATTTCTGTTCTTACTGTTTTGGAAACCACCAACTTCAGAGACAGTAAGAAAGTAAAACCATTTCTAGCTGAATTTAAGAAATTCAGCTACTGATTCAAAAATAATATTAATTATAATCTTAAATAAATAGAAGTGGGCTTTTTGACTACAACACATATACAAAAAAAAGATCTAACATGAAGCTATTCTCTCTGAAGTTCTGGCTGGATAGTTAACACTGGGGTGGAGTTATGACTACATCCATATTCTCCATTTTATTTAATTTCATGAGATGAGAAGGAATGTTTAATTACACAGTTGCTGGAGTGGCTGCAAGGAGCTGCCAGTTCAAATGGTTAAAAACAAGAAAGAGGCAATTATTGTGGTGCCAGGTGCCATCAAGAGGCTGATAATTCCAACTGCAGCCTTCTAAATGAACTCTACAAAGGGCAATATTTCTCTGTATAGGCTATTACTCCCCAACACTATTACACTACTGCAGTGCTACTTTCTTGGGGTGCTTCAAGCCTGTCAAAAGGAAATGTATTTGCTTGGAATGAACCCCCAATTCTTCAAAGGTGAACTGAAAGAAAAAAAAAAACCCAAATGATCCAACAAGAATGGAGAATGAAGAATGGAACAAGATCAAGTTAGTGCATTTTGGAAAGGTATGCTACAGGAATTTAGTTCCAGTGAGAACTTGGAATATCTATACAGAGTGGAGAAAAATGCTTTGTTAGCATCAAACCTTCACATAAGCATTTTTTGCATCATGCTAATCATAAAATTTGTGCTGTAAAAATTGCTAAATTTGTCAGTGAAATGACAAATTCTATAAAATATGACTAAATTTCCTAAAAAGCTTGCCTTTCTAGATCTAACTCCACAAAACACTTCAATGCATTGAAAGACCTGCTCAGATGATATTCATGTCTGTAAGTGTTCGTAGCAAGGAATCTAGAGACAAAAAAATCCTTTGAAACATCCTAAACAATATCACAGATATGTAAGTTAATTTACAGTTATTCTAAACACAAAACATTTTGTTTTCTGGAGGAGCAATTTTTAGTATTTTATACTGAAAATCAGTATTTTATACTGAAAATCACGTTATGATGTGATCCAGCATCATAATATAGTCCAGCAACAGCATTTTAAAGTGTATTATACAGATTCATAGGTAGGAATATGTAAGAAACAGGGGACGGACTCACATTCTGCCAGACTTCCCATAAAAGGAGCTCCTATCCCATCTCTAGAATAACTGAAAAAAGAACAAAAAGATTTTATTTTTAAGTGGGTGTGTCTTAAACGAGTGTTCTCTCTCACAAGTACATTTTGGTAATGATGTAGTTCAAAAGTCAGTCCTGTATTTTGCCACAATCTCTCCCAGGCAAATCATGCACTGATCTTTACAAGGCATTGTTCTTCAAGTCTAAAGACTGAAAGCAGAAAAGGATCAAAGGTACCTTGAGAAATGCAGATAGTTGGCAAATGCTGAACCAGCCTGCAACAGTAATGCAATTGTCAACACCTTTAATACACCATGCATAGGTCCACGCTTCCTAATTGTTTGCCACAGGGATTGTGCATATATGCAGGCAGTTATGAAGTATGCTAGGACAAGCAGGAAAAAGAATTCATGTAATCCTGTGGCGGGGGGGAAAGAGAAATACAGATTAGTTTTACAACAAAGTGTTGCTATTATGAGCAAATAACTGCAAAAAAAAAAACCCAAAAAACCCCCCCAGTGGGTTATTTTTAATACAATCATTGGAAAATATTTAACAACTGTTACCCAAAAGTGTTAGTACACATAAAAGGTCTAAACCCTAGTCAATTTTATCCAAGAAATTTGGTGAATTTTATCAAAGAACTGATTATTATTTGATCTGATGAAGTATTTTTAATCAGTAATATGTTTTCTGAGCAGAGAGGTTTGCAGCAACTACCAGACTAGTATAAAGTTCACAGTTTCTTCACACAGAAAAATTGGAGCTCATTTGATCAGTAAGTAATATATTTAACAAAGGACTCATTTTTAGCTCTTTTTGCTTGTTTGTTTGATTCGGTTGAGGCACAATCTGAGGTGAGAGAAACCCCAAACAGACTTCTACTTAATCTTTTTAACCACTGGGTGTCACCCTTCCTCCACATAAAGCAGCTTAAGAAGCACAGATGATCAAGTCTGAAAACTTAAAGAAAAGTAGCACAGAAAACAGTAATTCGTTCTTAGCATGCATTTTTTGCACTTGTCTAAAAAAAAAAAAAAGTCCCCAAATTTTTTTTAGATTATTTATAAAACAGAAGTCCTCTAATTTTCAGTCTGGCAGTAGTCTGGTAAAATGCTTCCCTTAAGGCCTGGATCCTGGAAATCTTTTCTATTGTCAGTAAGCTTTGCAACCCAGTTGGGGTTGTTTGCTCCCAAAGGGTCAAAGCTGGTGAGATATAAGCAAAAACAGGTAAAAAACCACTTCTCATAGAAAACTTGTTTTTATTCTCCAACCTTCCTTGAAATTTAGTGGTGCCCAAAGAATCAGATTCTTAAAAAATCTTTTTCTCCAGCAGCAAAATAACTCTGGTAAAAGCTCCCAGCCAGCTCCACCCAGAGACTGGAAAGAGCAAGTATACACATTTCAGTATCTGAGCTGAAAAACATTAGAACTGGATGACTTCTGAATAGTAGCTAGCATTATAGCTTCTGTGACTGCAATGAAGCATTTTGGACATACACACAGGTAAACGGGAGGAAAAGAGCATAAGGTAATGAAAAGGATTAAAAATTCCAGGCCACTCTGCTTCTCTTGTACACCAATACACGAGCATGATTTATCAATGACAAAAGTATTTAGTATAGATCAAATCTTTCTTTCTGCTTCAAAAGATACCCACTGAAGTTGGCAACGACTGCATAAGTAAAAGTTATTTCTCACCTTGATGAGTGAGAAGCCTTGGAAAATTCTTTAGGAAAATCAACTAGCTTTTAACAAACACTAAGCATTTATGACAGAACACTCCTTCCAACCAAAGGCAGAGTGTAGATTATTGGTTTGAGACCAAAAGGGATTAGGAAAAAGCTGCACTGAAAACCCACTATAAAAAATACAATTTTCAACCTGTCCCCTAGGAGCTTGCGGACTTTCAAGGAACCTAGCTGACAGACAAAGTAAAATATTACATGAAATATCTTACTTCAAAGCTCTTCAAAATGCTACCTGTTCAGCTGCCTTTAGAAACCCTGGATTCCAATGACACAATGTCTTACGTAGAAGACCCTACCATATAAAATAAGACTATTTGCCAGGGATCAGAAGTCACGCCCTCTCATCTCTGAAGGCAAATGTCTTAATCACAAGGTGACAACCTCAAATTCTTTCCCATGCTTTCCTTATTATTAATTTAATTTTTGAGATGTTCTATGCCAGGCCACAGCCTAAAGTAACTCAAGTGAAGGAAGACATAACTAAAACCTTCTGCAATGATTTTTAGTATGTAATTTTTAGTTGCCTGCATGAAATAAGCAAGAAATGAAGCTGGATCTTCTCTCTGATACCCTCTCATTCTAATTTTCTATGGAAAAATGGCCAAGATTATTTCCCAGAGATGCATTAAATTAAATTTTAAAGGAGAAAGACAGAGATGAAATGCTCCTCAGATCTTTGAAAGTAGACCAGTGTACAGAGCTTCAGGATTCATGGCAACAATGCAGGTTTTAATTCTGAATTAACAGAAGTGCTCTTCTGCAACTCTCAAAGACATGGCATGTACAGCTCACCTTGCTTCCTACTTGTTAGATCTAAATACATACATCCAGTACATTTACACACCTCCTTACTCAGCACATAAGCTGTTCAGAGTTCTGCTTCCCAGTGCTCAATCTTCCTACAAAACTATTACAGAGCTGAGATGCCTCTGTAGGAGATCTCTACATCACTTTAGTGGGCCATGTGATGCCATGTAACTGCTTTGCCCCTCAATTTAAAATCTTTACTCCTTCTGCT
Source organism: Serinus canaria (assembly GCF_022539315.1). NCBI lineage: Eukaryota > Metazoa > Chordata > Aves > Passeriformes > Fringillidae > Serinus > Serinus canaria. The sequence goes on along the minus strand of NC_066313.1, from coordinate 73,651,424 downwards.
ATTACTCCTCTTTGAGAGTAAGTAAATTAAACTAGAATTCACTTCTAAAGGCCAAATTCACCAAATAAAAACTAGCAAGCTTATAGAACTTAAGAAGTTAAAGAGAGAGGTTAAGTCTGATTATGAGCCTTGAAATCCAGATTATTAATGTGCTACTTTCTTGCAGATTCTGCTAAATATTCCAGGGAATATTTTCTTCCTTTCAAAAACTGAGCTGCCTTTTTTCCAACTATAGTCTCATGAGTTCATGAGTGACAGCAGGGCATTTGATTCCGAGCACAGCAATTAGGCTCATCGTTGGTATATTCAGGTTCACTCTGTATAGGAAGGCAGACTAAGCCTACAGAGCCCTTTCCTCACAACAGACCCAGGTGGGTGACATGCTGATGAGGCCTCCCAGAGCAGTGATGCTACTCACTGCAACCAAGAATACATTAGGCTGGATTGTCCAAAGCATACAATTTTATGTAGCCATTTCTTTAGCTGCTGTCTTAAGTTCTTCTTTGGATGCTTAAAGATTTAAAATTATATTTCTCAATTATAACAAAATCAAGCCTGACAAAGCTAATATACAGTCTGTGACTAAGACACTTATAAAGATCTAAACACTGAACTGAAATTGTACTGGCAAAATGGTTTACCGTGCATGTACTATTGTTGCACAGAATCAAGTTTCACACATTTAAGGAATTTCACTAATTAATTAAAATCAGGTATTAAGTTTACATTCAAGTGGAAGATTACAATTTCAACATGTTCAAAATACCTATCAGCAAGGATTTTAACACTGACTTTCCTTGTGCATCTACACTTCTAGTTAGGCAAGTTTTGGAAAGTCAATCTAGGGAAAGGAAAGGATTTTTCTGTGATGACAGAAAATGAACTCAAGTTTACTCTTTGTACAAAACCAGAATATGAAATATAAAAGGCTCTGCTATCCATTCCCCATACTCTTCCAAGCACAGTAAGTACTGATTTGAGTAATCAGATCCTTAACTTACAAATCTTATTTTAAGAAAAAAAATCTTACCAGATTCCCCTGCGCTAAAGTGATCTAATGGATTCCCTTCTGCATCTGGGTTTAGTAAGACCATTTCAAACTGAATATCCTCGGATTCAGAATAATTCTCTTCGCAGGTAAACTTGTCTACATAAAACACATACCATGTTTCCGGATAAGGAATCTGGGACACTGTCAGATTTTGCTCTGTGTGGTTCACAGTCACTTCGGAAGAAAGCACAAAAAACAAAAATAGGAGTAAATACTTGACTAGTTTGGTTTTAGAAAACACATGTTTGAATGAAGATAAAACTTAAATCCACAGCATCATATACAGGTTATAAACCACACACAGTAGAAAACATATTGAGTTTTGAAAGCTATCCGTAACACCAGAGACCAGACCTCCAACTTCAGCTTTTGTTTCAAGTAGGTGTGGAAAAGCGTTGGTGAGGACACTGCATCCCACCTTTCAGCTCTGCTGGGAGGGCTCCCTCCTTCTAAAAGCCAGCGAGTGCAAACTATATCCTTTGCTTAGCATTTTCCATCCTCTAGTTCTGTATTGACAGGATTAGCTCTTCTGTACTACCCACCAGGTACTTCTGCAGCATGAAAAATACCTTTGTGAAATTTATTTGACTTTGCTTTCAAAGATTTAGAGCACCAAACAGGAACAGCTGCATGTGAGCTCAGTAAACACCACCATGCATGCTTTAAAGGTGTAAATCAGTATTATTTCACAGGATCTTCTCTAAACTGAAACACACTGAATTTCAATTGACAGTTGAGGTCTGAAACCATTGTGTAATCAAACTGCACTGATTTCAAATCAGATTACATTTAAAAATGACTACATAAGATACTCATGTTTCATCTTCTTACTATCTTACCACTATTTTTGCCTAAAAACAACAGTTAACCAAGCAGAGTCTCTTCAAAACAAACTCTTGATGCAAATGAAACCTTTGGCTCTCTCTGTTTGGCTGAAACTGCAAGAAACAAAAGCACTGTCACACTGGCTACTGAACTTGAGTGCTAATCAGCTCAATTATTTCTCTGCAGGAATAACTAACAGAATAATTTACCTTAATAGATAAAGATGGCAATGGCTAAGGATGAAGAAAAAATTAATAAAAATATCCACAAAATATGGGTTTTTTTGTGAAAGGCCTTTCTAAATAAGAGCTGCAAACATACAACCTCATTTTCCCTAAATATTTTGTAGACAAAATTTAGAATGAGTTTCTAACTTGAAGCCTACCTGTAAAAAACTTCAATGGAATTCCAATAAATGTGTTTCAATTGCAAGAAGTTATTTTCTGTTCTCTTAAGGTATTAACTGAGCAACACTTGAATCCAGGAAGAATTGTAGTACGTGTCCTTGCAGCAACTGTCATGAGGTACAGACTTAGACAACACACAAACCAGTTGCATATGGTGCTTAATCCAAATGAAAGGCAAACTGTGGCTGACAGGAGTGGCTTTACTCCCCATGTCACCTCTCAGCTGAGTTCTCACACTGTTATTTGTTCCAAGAGTAAGGGATTACACAGAGTGTATTTAATCAGTTCTCTCTCAAATCTGTAAGCTGACTCAGAAGTAGGAAAGCAACTAATTTTGCCCTAGATCAGCAAAGAAATCTAACTCACCCTGTGGTCACACAACTCCAAACAGAGCAGAAAACAGTGAGTACGCTGCTGGGACAAGCCAGGAACAACAGACCAAATGCCAGTTATTCCAGCAGCACTTTTGTCCAGCTCTGATGAAGTATAAGGAAACCACATCCCTACAAGTGACATCTGTGTAAGGTTTCATTATGACAAATATTACATGATCTCTAACTCTTGGGATTCTGACTGCACAAAATAAATGTATTTTAAGTGACTACAGCTTCTCTTTTAAATATACTTGAATGAAGTGTCTAACACTAATTTAATTCTTAGAAGAAAATTTATGCTTAAAATACCATTATGATAAACAAATGGTGCAAAAATTATTATTTCAGTCTGTTTGTCTTCTAGTTATATAACTCAATGGTTCAGTGTTTTACTGTTCTTTCACATTTAGATGGATACTCAAGTTAAGTTTTATCCTGATTAGCTCATCTTTAATACTGTATTAAAAATTTTCTTGCATGTTTTGAACATTGAAGCATGACAGATTCATGCTATCATGAAAATATAATTTTATTTTCGTTTTCTCCACTTTGAAAAATGCCATTTCCATTGAACTGGAGAATGGGAGCCTTCTGACAAGTAAGAAACGTTTCTTTGTAAACAAGAGGCAAAAAGACGATCTACGTATTCTATACTGGTATAACTCTTAGCTCAAACATTAAAAACTGAATGTGAGATTCAGTAACAAATATCAAATTATAAAAGTAAAGGGTGAAATAGCATTAAGTTATAATATAGGAAAGTTATAAAGTAAGGTAACATGATGCAGATTAATTTTTGCAGGGAATAAAGACTTACTATGAGGTAGAAAGAGAAAGTTTACATGTACAAAATTACCCTTTTACTTTGTACTTGGGCTACACACTCCCACCTTACAAGCATTTGCTTCAGAAGTTTAGAAGCAACTGCAGCAGGTTCCATCACTTTGCCTCTAGTTTGTTTTTCATTCCACTGCAATGAAAGTCAAAATTCAAACTCAAGCAAGTCACAACTCAAACAAGTCAAACATCTGACTGTCCCTGTCCCAAGCATTCAGATTCTTTAGTTCTTCAGTTTCTTAGCACAAGGGTATTCTTTGTAAATTCTCTCTCATACCCAAGACAATCTATTATATGGAAAATTTGAAATTAAAATAAAAAACAAACAAAAAGACATTTATTCCAAGCAGAGCTAAAAAAAAAAATAATTCTCTGAACTGAATGACTAAATGAAAACTTCAGCCAAGTATGTACCTTTTCTGAGTTGTGAACATGTGAAAGCATGAATTGGAACCGGTCATAAAGTCTGTCTGTTTCCACCAAAGCCATTGTTTGTCATGGGTTTCATTTTCCAGCAGCACATTAAATCATACCGTGCAAACAAATTCTTCTGAAGTGATCCAAAGAAAGAAATTTTATTTCCTTGTAGTATTTTTAATCGTAGAAGACCAAAGTCCTAGTTGATGCAAAGCCCAAATTCACTGAAATTAATATTCTAAACACAGATAACTTAACAGAGTTTTAAATACACAGTAACTGTAAGGAGAAAAAAACCCAGTAACTCACTTGTCAGCTGAGCTTTAGAGAACTTCTCTGTACAGCTGTGATCTTGGACACTGTTCTCCAGCTTCTGCCATTCCTGTGCTTGAAAGAGGTGAAGTCTAGCTGCTTTTGCCACAGCTACTGCTACGTTCTTGATTCTGACACACAGAACAGCATGGTCACCTTAACAGTTAAAAAACAAAATCAACTATTCTGTCTTGATGTCAGTTACAAACAAACAGTGTGGCACAGATTTTTCTTGTACTTAGCTGCAATACACCTTCATATTACCCTTAATTTTTTACCACTACTTTGTGCTAGAAGTATTTATGGTCTTTCAGAAACAATTTCCTTGTCCCTCACTAAGAAACCAGTGAATGTACAATTGTCTATGATGGTACTTAAACAAACCTTAACTACAGCACAAGTGTCATTAACCTTCTCTACTACAAACAGCCTTCCCTTCCCCCCCCGTTTTAAAACAGACTTCCAGATAATGTTTTTTCCCTTCCTCCTTCCCACCCCAAATTTTATTGCTTTCAAGTTAAAGACAGTCCCTCAATAGTCTCAATACCCTGTTCAAAGTCTAGTATTTTCAAAGTCTGTGGCATGACTATGTTCAAAGTCTGTGGCATGACTATGAGCATCACAGGGCAGCTCTTAAGTCTAACACCAGAAGAACTTATGCGGATGGACTTTCACAATGGATTAGAGCTAAAATACTTAATTATAGATGACAGATTGATGCAAAGAAAATCAAATTTCACAAGTGTTCTCTAATGTGTCAGTCTACCTGGAGAACGGCAGAATGGCCTGAGGTGGAAGGGACTTGAAAGACTCCTTAGTTTCCAACCCCCCTGCTGTGGACAGGGACACTTTCCACTAGACCGGGTTGCACAAAGCCCCATCCAGCCTGCTTTAAAAACTTCCAGGGATGGGGCATCCACAACAACTCCAGGCAATCTGTTCCAGTGTTTCACCACCCTCACCTTAAATATTTTTTTCTCTAATATCTAATCTAAACCTACTTTTTCAGTATGAAACCATTCCCCCTTGTCCTAACACTATAGGCTGTATCTTGACACACAGAAATATTTTAGTCCTTTTAGAACTAGCTCATTTGACAAAATTTACCTTGCCTGAGTAATTCCACAACCCTCAAACTTGTTTTCATAATTTGTTTTATATATTGCTATAGACATCTTTAACCTAGGAGTATCCTAAATTAAAAGGTAGAATTTACTGGAGAAGAAAAGTCAGTAAAATGTTATATGAAGTACAGTTTAGCTAAGATTTTGAAATATTAACAGAAGGTTCTAAAGAAAGTTTCACTAAGATCCAAAATAGTTGTTGGTATTCATGCAGGAAGAGAAGTATTTCTCTGAAAATACGCAACATCAATTTATACAATTATATCTGAACACCTACACCACTCATCTTCAATTCTGACAGTCTTTTCTCAGATTTAAACAGTGCACTGTTTTCCTTCAGATCTATTTGGAGGACTCGTACAGTTAACTTCTAGGACAGTGCTAATTAACTGCTTTCAAGTCCCTTCAGAAGCTATCTCTACCCTATTTATCATTCCTCAGTCAGTATTGGAAGGTCAAGCTCCAACTCTGTTTTGCTTATGTCACGTTCTCCTGCTTCCCGTTAGATTTTGAAGTATCTGCAGAACTGTTCTGCCACGAAGCTCAATGGGAAAGAAAAACAGCCTAAGCTACTGAAATGCTGAGCACATAGGAAAAGCAGGTTGACCAGCACAGCCTGGCTGGATATGGCTCTTGCCATGGTTACACACATCTCTTTCTGTAAAGTAACACTTCTCTAGCAAGCACAGCGGGCCACTGCTATGGCTTTCTTTCAGCAGGATAGTAGTCAGGAATTACTACTAAGTAAATACTGACTAACACTCAGAAATTATGACTAACAAGGAGTTTGTAACACAGGAAAGAAAAGCCATTGGGAATAACCAGGTGAGAATTTTACATCCTGATGCGCGGCGTCACCAAGACCACACAGCGACGGGGCACAGCGACGTGAGGCACCGCTGCCATTTGGGGAAGTTCCAAGAGGGAAAGAGCGATGCGTGTCGCAGTGGGAGCGCCTCTGCTCTCCGGGACAGCCGGCCGGGAGTGCCCGCACGGGCTGGGGGCACGAAGGGAGGCACAGCGCTGCTCTGCTCTCCACCGAGAGCCACAGCGCGGGAGGGGCCGCTGCCAACTGCTGCACCCGGGGCCGCCCCGCCGCGCTCCGGCCACGTCCTGCGGCTGGCCGGGACCCTCGGCCCCGCTGCGACGCTGCCTGGACAGCGGATGGGACCTGTTGCACGTCCCGGCACAAGAGCAGAGAGAAGGAGGAAAAGAGGGAGAGTGCGAGGGAGAGAAGTAGGGAAGGACGGAGAGCTGCAGGGCTGACCCCGCTCCCCATCCGGCGGCCCCTCCGGCCACCACCGGTCCCCCCGCGCCCCAACGGCTCCTGACAGCCGCCCCCTTCCCCGCGGCCCCGTTCTAGGACGGCACAGCAGCCGCTGCCCCGCTCTCCTGCCCTCGGGGCACCCACCGTGGAACTGGAAGTGCGCCACGGGCCGCCACGGCTCCCGGCGGGCGGCGGCGCTGGCGAAGCCACCCCGCAGCGTCTTGCCCGCGGCGAGGCCCCAGCAGCAGCCGGCGGCGGCGGCGCTGAGCAGCCACAGGAGCCGCCACCGCATCGCCGGGACCCGCCGCACACCGGGATCCTCCTTTCCCCCTCCCGCGCTGCCCCCTCCCCGTCACGTGACGCCCCCCGCCGCGTTAGGCGCGAGCGGCGAGAGAGCCAATGAGGGAGCGCGTCCGCCCCTGGGGGCGAGACCGAGTACCAGGCCCTGTCCCTGCGGCAACGTGTCCCGTTGCCGAGTCCGGCCGTAAGTTGAAAGAGCCAGAGTCGTAAAAGAGACGGCCACCAGTTGCCGCTGAATGTGGAGGTGAAGCACTGGCCCTTTTCACACACCGCGTCCGCCCCGCTGTCGGTAGCCTCCGAGACGGAGACAGCTCCGCTCTTGGGACTGCACGGGGAGCGAAGAAGGCGATCTTTCAATAAGCCTCTTGCAGGCGCTGCGACTCTGCCCGTAAAACCCACGGGCCCGTGCTTCTCACGCGCAGCCGTGAGGGACAGGTAGCGAAGGGGCCGGTGCCGTAAAGCGCGGACGATGTCGGGGCGGGCGGGCCCCGCGGAGCCGCCGCTGTTCGAGAAGCGGGTCCTGGTGACGGGCGGCGCCGGCTTCATGTGAGTGAGCCCCGCGGGGCCGGAGCGGGGGGCCGCCGGCCTCCTGTCCGGGGCCGCGGGTGAGACGTGGCGGGCGGGGATCCCGCGGTGCTGCCGCCCTTTTGTCCATCCCGGGCCAGTTCCTCGGCGCCGCTGGCTCGGGCCGCGCTCACTCAGGGGCTGCTGGTGGCTCGCCCGTGTCTGGGTTCTGAGGTGATGAGTGCCGGGGAGCGAGCTGCGAGCCTGCCCCCGCCGTTCTTCGCCTGCGGCCGGCGAGGAGGGGAAGGAGGGACCGTCCGGCGCTGGCAGTCGGTGCTCGGTCTCAGCCGGTGCGGGGCTGCCCAGAGGAAGGCAGCGGAGCTGGTGAAAGGCCTGGAGCACAAACCTTATGAGAAGCGGCTGAGGGAGCTGGGGTTGTTTTGCTTGGAGCCTCAGGCGAAACAACCTTATCGCTCTCTTCAACTCCCTCAAAGAGGGGTGTAGCCAGGTGAGGTCTAGCCTCATCTCCCAGGCAGCAAATACGAGAGGACACAGTCTGAGCTGTACCTGCAGAGGTTTAGAGTGGACGCTAGAAAGAATTTATTAATAGAAAAGATGATTAGATATTGGGCTGCACAGGGAGGTCAGGAGTCACTGTCCCTGCAGGTGGTTCAGGAAACGACTGGACATGGGGCTTAATGCCATGGTCTGGTTAACAAGGGGTTAACCCTCGTGTTTGGTCGTAAGTTGCACTCGACGATCTCGGGTCTTTTCCAGCCTAATGGATTCTTTGGGTTGAAGGTGGCAGGGCTTCGAGCCAGCTGCTATTTCCCGTATCAACCCCCAGTGCTCCGGGCTCAGTTTGAGTCAGAGAAGGGTCTGGCTCATCTTAAGCTTGAGCCTCTCAGTGTGAGGAAGCTATGAGAGGGTTAAGTTTCTGTGTGTGAATAACCCTGAACTAACCTGAACTCTCAGGCTGAGCTTCCTGTACACAAGACCGTGCCAAAAGGGCAGTGCCATCTGGTTGTCTGGTTGTCACTTACACCTAGCAGCAGTGTCCGAGACGTGAGTGATGGCAGTCACTGTCGTGGGTTAGGAGTGTTGACTGTTTGGTTCTCCCCGATACCTAACAATAATAGCTTTAGCGTGCAAAAGTATTTTACAGTGGCAATTGAATATAGCATAAAAAAGCTTTTTTGGGTTTTTTATGTGACTGTGAGCAGTGCTGATTTCTTTCGTTATAGGATGAACTTTTGTTCTGATTTTTAGTTACTTACCCATATGCACTTACATATAGAAAATATTAGGATAGTGTATAGAATATATATTAGAATAATGTTGATGTGTTTAAATATCTTTGAATTTTTCTTCTATCTGTCTTGAATATATCCCCTTCTTCCCACAAAGACTTTTGAAAATGTTGAATTTATTTGAAGTTTCTCGTCTCTTTATTACCTTAAAGCCAAGTATGTAATTGTAAAATATGTTTTTCTTCTATCCTGCAGTGCTTCACATGTAGTCGTCTCTCTTGTGAAAAACTATCCAAACTATCTGATTATAAATCTGGATAAGGTAATACCTTGTTTTCTTTCTTGATATGGACAACTGTTTTAAGTGATTAATAATGTAATCTATAATATGTTGAAATTTATATGGCGTATTGTTACTAATTTTTGTCTGATTTTCCAATTTGTTCCTGTGCACAAAACAGTAGTCAACTAGTGTTTAGAGCAAGAACAAAACTTCAAGCTCTAAACATCTGTTTAAGAATTCTTGCAGTTAGGGTATCTTTTGAAGATTAGTGCTTTTAAAGCTTCACATCTGCTTGCAAAGTAGGTTTTTTTTTAAACAAGTTTTTATTTTATTCTCAGACTTTCCAGGGGTTAGGTTGGGTTTTTGTTTCCATGAAGCCCACTTACTGATGTTGTGTGGTATTTCTCTTTAGCTCGACTACTGTGCAAGCTTGAAGAATCTTGAAACTGTCTCTGGGAAGGAAAACTACAAGTTTATCCAGGTGATAGAACCTTCCCTTCCACAAAACATGACTTTTTACAGATTTTTGGTGTACTGCTTCCACAGTTTTGTCTTCAGACAGGAGATGGATTTTGATTTATTGTTCAGGTCAATATTTGGTTTTTGCTGGGCTTGTATGCTGAGGTTCCTCCTGTCTACAAAAGGCAGTGCTGTTGCTCATCTCTCTGTCTTGGGGTCTGCCCAAGGTTGCAGGACATCTGAGAAATGCATATAGTTCAGTTTGCTGAAACAGCGCTTTTCTCAGAGGTAAAATTGCCTTTTTTCTAAGGTTCAGGTGAGGCTGGAAGTTGAACTTGCCCTGACCTGTTGCTGACCCCCATGGCTGTTTATGTTTTTGTGCACCACCTCTTTATTTCAGTAAGGGATTATAAAAGTTGCATGAGAGAAAGGGCACAGCCTGTATGTAGACAGGCACGTGTGTGCAGTTTCAGCATGACCAAAGTGGCTTTTTGGTTATTTTCCTAAGGTCTTTGATTGTTTCCAGTATGCCATATGAAATGTGTAAGTGCAGTATAAAAACCTTGTTACCTGAGTAGATATTAACATTTAATTGCTGGGGAGAGCTTGGAGTTCTACAAGAAAGCCTTTAAACAGATCCCTATGTGAAGCAGGGGAGCAGTAACTGGGAATGATGACGCTTTTGAAAAGGGTAAGAGTCTCTTGTCACAAAACTTACATCAGTATAAATAATTTCAACTTTTCACTGTGTGGTTTATTTTTTTTTTTTTTGGTGGTTTGGGTTGTTTGTTTCTGTTTTTGGTTTTTAGGGACAATTCATCACAGCTTAATATCCAGCTGGTATGCAACCAGGCAGTTTACACTGACAGGAAAAAAATGTGCTGGAAAAGATAATTTCTAACATGCTGCCCTTATAATTAGAACTGTAACATTGGTCCTGACCTTAGAAGACAGCAGGGAGGATGTATTCTCTAGTGGTGCTATAGGAAGGAAGTCTGTTTTGGAAAGTAGAACAGTAAGTTTAGAAAATTTGCCTCAGGGGCTGTATGAAAGATATGTTTTAATCACAATTTCTATTGCTGTTCAGCATAGATGTATTAAGCTTGAATTTCAGTTTAAAAAAAATTTCAGTAACTAGCCATTTATTTCAAAATAATGTCTCTTTTAAAAAAATATGTCAATTAAGAAATAAATCACCTGAATAAACAGCAAACAGCAAAGCCCTTGCAAGACATAATCTAATCCCCCTTAGTGGGAATCTGCTTCTCCTTTTGCAGTGCCACTAGATGTCCCTACCAGCTTGCCAGAGTGGGAACTCTTGCTCTGGGAACTTGGAATTTCAGCCTCAGTGTTGGAGCTCCACACTGTACTTTGGTTGTGCGTATTTTTGGACACATTGCTATTTCTAATGTTAATAGTAATATAAATTCTGAAATAAGTTTCATTTAGGAATTTTTTTAATCTGGTATTATTTTAGACATGGCATTGATAAGTGGCCCAGAACTCAGTGCTGTTTGTATCCTGTGTTCCCTTTGTAATGGTTTCTTATGTGACACTTGGTATAAAGGGAAACTGACTATTTTCTATCAAAAATAATTTGCTTTTTTTTTTATTTCCTGTTTAGGGGGATATTTGTGAACCTGATTTTATAAAGCAGCTCTTTGAAACTGAGAAAATAGATATAGTCCTTCATTTTGCAGCCCAAACACATGTAGGTGAGCATTGCTGCATGTTTTGGTATTGTTTTCCATGGCTATATCTGCTTGAAATATATGCCAGGATACCTTTTGTCTTTTCCCTTCATATAACCAAGGATCCAATTTCTCTACAAATCACATGACTGAGCACCTGATGGCCTTTTTAATTCACAGGGATTCACAGCCTTGATTTAAAAAGTTCTTCATATAACTGTTGTCTTGTTTTCATTGCACATAAATGGTAATGTACCTTTTTGTCTGCATTTCATTTTTAAATTCTGTCTAGACTGACGTGTAGCTGACAGTGTACTGAGGGAGTCATAAAGACAGTGTAGAGGGGCATTGAACATAGTCTGAAGTTTTTGCTTAATTGGCTCCAATGTCACATGAAAAAACAGTGTGAAAGCTGAAGGATTAGGCATAAGTCCCACTGGAATCTTGTCTCTGTGCTAAAAAGAGAGAATGAATTATAAAGTGCGTATTTCAGATGGCTGCTTTTCAGTATCACTGTTAGTAAGAGCAGTCCCCACCATACTCCATTCATCATGAGAAGAAATCCTCAAAGAATTCTCCAGGAAAATACTTCTTGAAATTGTCAGATTTGATAGGCACAAAGTCATTAGGTAAGGGGAACAGTTGTAAGAATCAAAACTGCTGCTGATGAGTTATTAGTCATGGGTCCATATTACTGCATCTTGCAACTGTCTTTGAATGACACTTTCCTTACTGCACTTAACAATGCTGTTTTAGAATAAAAAAGTCCATAACCAACAAGCTTTTGTTCATGATTCCAGCCTCTTGTTGAGAACAAGGATTTTTGTCTTCAAGTAAGTGTAAAAGGTGCCTTCAGTTAATAAGGACCTTGCTGTCTGACAGGTCTATATTGCAGCTTTCAAGTGGAACCTATAGCCTTGTCTTGCTTAAATTTAATCAGAATTGTCTGCATTTTTTAATGTAGATCTTTCATTTTGGCATGCCCTGGAATTCACCTACGTGAATGTTTATGGCACCAATGTGCTGGTTGCTGCTGCACATGAAGCCAATGTGGAGAAGTTTGTCTACGTTAGTACAGATGAAGTATATGGAGGTAGCACTGATGAGGTGAGTTTGAAAATCCATGAGGACTCTTCTAGTTTACCTGCTTTCAATAGTAAAAACAAAGTTGAGTCCAACTTTCTCTGGCCTCTGTAAATGTTTGACTTTAGGTAAGCACTGGTAGCTTCTAGAAAGCTGAATATCAAAATTCTCCTTTTTTGGTTTTTTCATACCTTGTTTTATATTGAATGTTTATTGTGAGATTTGGGTCATTAATGATGTCACTACTCAGAGATAGTATCAAAGGAGTGTATTGTACCTGTACCAGGTTTTGTCCTGGAGCATTCATGAGACTTCAGTAATGTTCACAGCTTAACAAGCAGGGAACTGCTTTATATTCTAGCTAAAATATTATCAGAACTGGAGGTAGTGACAGTTCAAATAGAAAACAATTCCTGTATTACTGTAATAAATATTCAGATGTTTCTTGTTGTTATCTGCACGTCTTTGATTTTTGGGAATTTATACCTGGCCTTAATTCAGGAAATGTAATTTAGCTCAGTAAAAAGGCAAATGATGCATGTTCATCTTTTTAAAGGCATAAATAAAGTCAAGGAGCCTTTTGACACAGTCCCTGGAAATATTAATGTACTTCAGAAGAGTTCTGTGCATTTTCTTATTATCACAGTGTGTTTATCAGTTCCTTCAACGCAACTTCCATCTGTAGGCTTTCATGATACCCAAAGATGATGTTTTCTTGTGTGTAGACTCGTGGCTTGGCTGATACCTTCAAGTGAAATTTTTCTGTCTCTGGGCCTTGAAAAGAGAACTTTAATCTGTTTTTTCTTCTCTTTGTGAATCACACTAGAAGTTCTCATAGAGTTTTTTTTTGAGGGGAGGAAGGCCATTTAATTTCAGAGGCAAAGGTCGGACAAGAACAGTGAGTACTTTAATCACGTTAAGGTGATTGGTAACAATCACACCTTGGGTAGTATCCCTCCTTTTGGTTTGGTTTTTTTTCTCTTCAAGTAAGAAGTAGAATAAAGTGTCAGGATAGTCTGGAAGATACCTGTTCTGGAACTGGTCAGAATTGTTGAAGCCTTGCTTTGGAAGCTTTTGGGTTGCGGTTCTAAATTTTTTACAGAAATAAATTTACACAAAAATTTAAGAAAAACTTCTTTTATTTAGGGCTGAAAGGTGAATTTGTTAATGGTGGCCAAATTGCTCTCTGAGGCAATATGAACCTGAAAGATATTAAGCCTCTCTAGCAACAGTGATTATTTAATAAGATAAAAATCTGAGGACCTGCTGCTGTGAGGTAACTCTGTTACAAGTATAAAAATATTACTGCTGGTACTCTGTCTGCCTTCTATGTTCAGTAAATAGGCTGTCTTTTGTTATGGTCTTCTGTTGTAAGGGGACTTTGTTAGACTGATGTGCTTGGATATTTATGGATTTTTATTTCTTTTGTAACTTTAAGGCTTATCTGGACAAAAGAAATTGAGTAATGCAAATTTTTCTTTTAATTTTAGGAATTCGATGAATCCTCCCCAAAACGTCCGACAAATCCCTATGCCTCCTCTAAAGCAGCTGCTGAGTGTTTTGTTCAGTCTTACTGGGAAAGGTACCAAGTAAGTCCATGGAAGCTTCAAAAACTCTGAAGCTTGTAATTAAGTGTCTGTATTTTGTATGTAAGAGTATAAAAGAAAAATCAGTACTAGTCCTCACAGTGCCATCTCTTTCCTTATTGTTAGTCTTGTAGTTTGGACGTGTTAGAGGATCTCCATCAATAAGTTATGAAGATACACTGCAAGATAGCGGGGATAGATCAGATGTTTTTAAGTTTTGTTTTTTAAATCTGAACTGTAATATCTAAAAATGTGCTTTGATAAAATGGTCAAAGAGAACATTAGGAATTTAAAAACCAGTGCTAAGGTTGCAGGAATACAAAAGTATTACACAGAAGTAGAACATGTGTAATTCAAATTGTATCAAGACTAGGCTTGTGGTTAAAGCAAAAATAAAAAAATCCCAAGAAAAAGCCCTGCTAGTCGGATTTGTTTAAGCAAACATATTTAGTATTTTGGATACTTTAGACTTCTGATCTTAATATATGATGTTTTTGCTATAAAGTAAACAAGAACAGGATGTTAATGACCTGTGAAACATATTGGAATAAGTAGGAGTAAGCCAGTCTTCAGTCAATCAGATACAGATATGCAGTGTTCTGTGGTGGTTCCAGAGCTGGAGAGATTTCAGACATTTGTCACTTGTGGTGCTCCTGACAGGCTGAGAAGGCTGGAGGCCTTTGCCTCTTCGACAGAAATACAGAGAGCTTAATTCAGTACTGTTTGTAAGGGCTTGCACATTTTTGTGCAAGCACTGTGAATGTGTTGGTTTGTTTATTGGTCAGCAGGAAGGTACAGATTTTTACTGGTATATGCTTTCTTATGTAATCACGTGTATGTTTAATGCTCTCCAGTTCCCAGTTGTCATCACACGGAGCAGTAATGTTTATGGACCACATCAGTATCCAGAAAAAGTAAGTTAAACTGTGCTTTACTCTGAGCTTCAGTATACCAGAATTCAGGGTTGCCGTGATGTTACTTTTTTCTCATGTGCATGGGATGAAAAAGTGTCTGAAAGAGGGCTTTGAAAAAAGCACTCTTGCAATTAATGTGATTATATATTTTGAGCTTGCACTAACATATCTTACCCTGAGCGCATGTTTTTTGGTTGTTGATAAAACTTCAATTAGGGACTTGTAGTTTAAATGAATTTTATGACAGCAACTTTGTTTTGTAATTTTTCTATTTTTCAAAGGATATTTTCACAGAGTTCTCCTACAAATTACATGAACTCATATCATGTTCTGTAATTGTGAGTGTTCAATAATTAAGGGAAACATTTCAAAAAGTAAACTGAGAATACAATGTCTAGTGTAGAAAGGGATGCTCTAACCTGCAGAGAAATAAAGTAAGATGGAGCTATAACTTTAATATATAAGGTGAGAAGTAGTGTAGAGTGACTTGTCTTTGTGTTCATACAGACCTTGCAGGACTCTTTAAAACAGTTATTTGTGAGAAGGAGTTGCCTTTTTAGGTCAATACCTGAATCTGCTTCGTTAGTGAATGGAAATACATTACTGAAATGAAATTTCAACATCACAAAGTAATCATCACATGTACTCTTTGGAGTTTGGAAAATGTAGTTATATTTTACAGTTCTGTGGAGGTGTTTTATAATTTAAACCTTCTGTGGTTTTTTTTTCCTGCAAATACATTTATTTTCACCTGCATTATTGCAGGTGGATAAGAATGGCTTTTAGAGTACATTTTTCATTGATCTGTGTCTTGCTACAGGTTGCATGATTGTTGGGGGTATATTAGGGGATGTATTTGCTGGCTTTTGACTTATATGTATTCTTCTTCACATACCAAATTGAAGTTACTGCTAAAAACACAGCACTAGGCTACATTAACCTTTAGTATTCTGCTTCTGTCTTTAGAACAGGAAGTTAAATTTAGGTAATTTGAGTAGTTTTCTAATGGCTTCAGTTTAAGGACTTTAATAATGTGGGTAACTGTTCTGAAGTATCTAGGGCATTATGAATGGATCTAAGCTTTTGGATGAACATAATGTAAATCTTTGTGCAGTGAGCACACTGTCACTTGTTCTGTGTTTATCTGCATTATCTTAAAGTTCTCCGTTGATTCTCTTCCAGATTTAACTACCTTAACAACTCTTTGTTTCTCGATTACTGCAGTTTGTTGGATGTTTAAACCTTTTTCTGAACTGTTGGTAATATTATTTCTAGTTAGATTGTGATTCACTGCCATGTGCAAAAGTAATGGAAACTTCTTTTATTTTTGAAAAACCGTTACATTTGTAACAGCCAGAAAGATAAGGCTTACAATGCAGTAAAGGCATGTACTCTTACAGACAAAAATCCTTGCAGTTTCTAGGCTTGATATATTCTTTCATTATATTTAATAAAACTTAGAAGTATTTAAAGGATCTTATGCTTAATGCTTCATAACCATTGAAGTTCCTTATTCTTTGTAGAATTACAGCTTCTAAAATAGTGGAGTAATTTTTTTTTGTTATTGTTCAATTCCTTAGGTTATTCCAAAGTTTATATCTTTGTTGCAACAGAACAGAAAATGGTAGGTAACTCACATTTTTTGGTAGTATTTCTGCTATAAAACTGTAATTGCAGTTATAAATATGTGCTAGTTTGTAAAACAATAATTACATAACAAAGTTCTGAATCACTTATTTTAATAGCAAGATTTCCATAAAGTAAAGGATTGTTTGCATGTCAGTTACTTAAGGTACCTTCAGGCACCCATCTAACAGCAAAACTGCTAAAAACACAGTCCAGTAAATTGAATGTATCTATCTGAGGATTAAAAAACTTTTTTTGTCTTTTTCTTGTCTTAAGCTGTATTCATGGTTCTGGACTTCAGAGAAGGAATTTCCTTTATGCAACCGATGTGGTAGAAGCATTCCTTACTGTCCTGAAGGAGGGTAAACCAGGTGAAATTTATAACATTGGAACTAACTTTGAGATGTCCATTGCCCAGCTTGCTAAGGAGCTAATCCATTTAGTGAGTAAAGAGTTCTGATGCTTTTCTTTACTGGTTTTCATTGCACATATGAATAATTACACAGACCTTCTGTAGCTCTGAAAGAGCTTAGACTTGTGGTGGGTGTTGGAAGATCCTTGCAGCAGAATGATGTGCTTCCGTTTCTGTGGCAGCTGGACTGTGTAAGTTTGCAGTATGGGCTATCCTGTGCTGGGCTGCTGTATCAGTTATCCTGACTAGGACATATCCTGACTGGCATCATGATTAATTACCATTTTTTTTCATGCTGACTGCTTTAGTTTTGGTCTGAGAATGTGGCACTATTAAAATCTAACAGTTTGATTATGGATGTTCTGGCGGTGCTCTGGATGAAGGAGATAGGTTGGAGATGTTCTAGATAATTTTGATAATTTCAGTGGTTTGAAGACTCAGAATTCAAAAGACCATTTCTGTTTGTGGTTTATATTTTTGTTGGGGGTTTTAAATAAGATGTAAGTTTGTTAAGAAAAAAAAATGTTTTTTAAATATATGTTTAGATAGCCCAAGATGTATGGGAGTGATACTTGTTTTTCCTCTTGACAGATAAAGAAGACCAGTTCAGAGTCTGAAATGGAGCACTGGATGGATTATGTCAAAGACAGGTGAGAAATGTGGAGGACATGCAGGATGCTCTGCACATGCAGGATAATTTTGTCCTGCAGGTTTTCTGAGACTCTTAACCGAATAGTTATTTATGGAATTGTTTCTGCTCTAATGGGGGAGCACTTTTGAGGGAGTAAGAGCTGTTTTGCTGCCTTAATTTTTTTCTTCTTTTTTTTTTTTTTTTTTTTTTTTTTTTTGCGCTAGTGGATTTGATATCTATGATCAGGGCTCTGTATAAAAAACAGGACTTTTTTATTATTTGAATCTGTAGGTCAGAATTAATGTCTTGAAGGGGAGCATGTAATGCTAATCTCTGTCTTCATTCTTTGCACTTGTCATTACTGAAGTCTGCTCCAGGAAAAGTTTTACAGAGCAACTAAACTTTTCCTTCACGGTAGCTTGGACAGTTTATTCAGTGTACTTTTTATTCAGCATCACTGATTGAGATGAATCCCATCATCTCTTGCCTAGCTGTAGTATTTTGGCATTAATGTGACTAATTCAGACTTAGATGTACTTTGTAGTAAGACTCAGTCTCCACAGGCAGAAATATCTGCCTGTGGAGTGTACTTAGCTTTAGATTTCTATCTTAAGCTGAAGCTGCTATCTCAAAAGTAGATGTAAAGCTCTAAGGTACCAAAGTTAGGGCAGTGGAAAAATGGGTAGCTTTTATAGATATGCTTTTGCTGTGTGTTTCCATCCTTAATTTCAGGCTTGGTTTGGCTCTGCTCTTTTATATCCATTTCTTTTCTGCAGCAACAATGAATCTCTGCTTACTTTAGATATCACTCTCTCCAGAGTGATTAGAGATGATGTGTCTGCTGATAGCAGTTAAGTATTATGGCCTTCAGAATTCTCACTTTCTGATCACATTTAGATTGTTATCATGGCAACAGAAGTGTCTTTAAAAATGTGCTAGCTTTTGTTTTTAAAAGGAAATGTTCTTCAGAATCCTATCTCAGTGTGTTACAGGACTTTGAACAAATTGCCTTTGGCTCACATGATGTGAGTGTTTAGGCGTTCTCAGTGTATTTCACTTTGAGATATTTCTTCATGTGTATTGAGCCCTGTCAGCTAATGTTTAAACATAGATGGGCTTGGGAAAACGAACCACATAGGAATACGTGTTTCAGGAGTGTGGAGGTCTTATCAAAAATTGTTAATATACCTAATTTATGACTATACAGTTCTATAATGAATGACTTAAAGGTCATGAAGGTTACTTGTTTTGGAAAAATTAATTCTGCTTCTGCTTCAGATTAGCATGTTACAGTAACAGTGATGAGTGCTCGGTTTGTGCCTGCACATGTACCTTGACTATTCAATATGCCAGTGCCAGTGGTGCAGGATGCTAGACTAGGCTACCTATCTGCCAGACTGTGGAAGTGAAAATTTCTGCCACGCTTAAATATCAGGTGTATCTTTCTGTGTTGAATCTTGCAGCTTGGGATTCTACATATTCAGTATTACTAAGTTACAGTAGCTAATGAGCCTCTGTATTGATGCCCCTTTGGAAGCCTGTGTGTTTTAAATCTGAAGTATGTGTAAATTTCTGGCTTTTCAGGATAAAAAATGTAAATGCTAATATTAGAAAATGCTGGTTCTGTGTTGCAAATGCACTGATTTGCACAAATGCGTTGGCAGTGATTTTTGTGTTCATTTTCGTGCCAGTAAAATATTAATTAATATTTATTCTAGTCAATTTCAAGTAGTTGACTGTACAAACTGAATTGTGTTGTTGTAGCTGCACTCAGCTGCCACATATTTTTTGAAGGCAATGCAACCTGTTTATGTTGATGGGAATTTTCAAAATTGAAGCATACCTAATATTCCTTGGAAGACAGTGTTAGGTACTGCATTTCTAATTAAGGAAGCAGTAAAATCAGACTGTTTTCTGTATGCATTTTATACTTTATCAGGCCTACAAATGACCTCAGATATCCAATGAGTTCAGAAAAAATGCACAACTTAGGCTGGAGACCCAAAGTGCCTTGGAAAGAAGGAATAACAAAAACAAGTAAGATTGATGACTTTTACAGTGATTTAGGAGTGATGGGAGGAGGGAGAGGGGGAAATGGGTATATAGCTTAGTTAATGAGAAGCTGAAGAGATTGAACGTAACTCTTGAATTTTACGTGAATTGGCTGCTTTCTAAATAGTGAATTTGCATGACATAAAAGAAAAAAGGTAATCACTTTTTAGTGCTAGAATGAGTCTTGCATAAAGAACTTAAAAAGTTTAAACTAGATTTTTTGTAATATTATGAGCTAAAATCTTCCAAAAAGAACAATTAGCATGTTATTAGTCATATATCTCTGGAATATTTGGATTTCCCTGTTAGCTCTGGTCAGCTTGACTCATGAGCATTTTTCCCTCATTAGTTGAATGGTACAGAGAAAATTTCCACAACTGGAAAAATTCGGAGAAAGCTTTGGAGCCCTTTCCTGTGACAGACCCATTTGCCCAGCTCAGTGGTCCATAGTGTGGCACAGAACCTGAAGGAGTTTCTTCTACCTCATTTGGTCTTTTCTTCAAAGCCTGCAATCAAATGGCCACATTGGACTCTTAATGTATTCAAGATACATGAACCATGATGAGTGAAGAACCACAGTATGGCATGACTTTGGAATGGTTTCAGCACTTTATAAGTTGAACCTCTTAGCTTCAGCTTTTGGTGCAATACTCTATTCTCACTAGCTATTGATTTTAAAAAACTTTATGGAGTGAAGAATATTTATAATGTTATAAATTAATGTACTGAAGTAAAATCTGCCTTATTAAGAAAAATTAACTGTGATTGCAGCTTCTGAGACTTGGAGTTAAATTTGTTTTAGTTCTGGAATTATTCATCTGTATTAGTTGTTTTTACAGTGTAATATATATAATTTTTTGTCACTTCAAAGAGTTGGATTTTATTTTTAATCAAGGGGAGAAATTACATATTTTTTGGAAACTATAAATTGATTGACAAAAGCTGGACACAGCACCTGTATGGTTCCGTCCATTTCTCTGCTGGTGCACTTTTAGCTTTTGTAGTTGACTGATTGCACTTACCTGCGCTATAACCTTGAATGCCCCTTTTGGGGGGAACGGGGGGGGGGGGGAATGATGTCAAGAAGTAGCAGGTGGTCTTCCTGAGAGTTCCAGAAGTACTTCCTTTAACTTTGTACTTCTTTTGCTGTATTACTGTCTATTACATGTTAACTCCTTTTTTTTAGCTGTAATTGTAACAAACTTGAAATACTGGAACACAGTTAACATTCCAATAATCTTATTTCCTGTGATACGAAGGCTGCTTATGGAGAAAATTTTTTAAAACTCTTCTTTTTCTGTGAATTGTGGGTTGGCAGACCTTAATCATGCAGTGTATCAGCATTTTTTCTGTAATAAACTTTTTAAAGATAAAACAGTCTTTGAGTTTTAATACAAAATTTGGAAAAGACTCTGTAATTCTAGAAATATGTCAATGAATCTTGTTCAAAGTTAATTTAATAATAAATATTATGATGTAACTGGTTTCTCTTAATTAAGAAGAACATGCTGAAAAAGTAGATGGTGGGGTTTTTAAAAAAAATATTTCTTAGCTCTTCCTCTGTCCTGAAAAAATTACTTTTTTTCTTTGAGGTGATCTGGCAAACATAAAAAGGACCACAGTTCCTGGTTTTGTCACTTCAGCTTCTGTAGTTGGCCCAGTCCCTGATCCTCTGTGGCCCCTGGGCAGAGCTGCAAGTGGCACAGGACTGGGATGCTGTGGTGTACTCAGAAAAAGCTGAGTAGTGGTACAACACACCTTGTAGTGCCTGGTGCTGTTGATAAAGTGCCACTTGTGGTTGCCAAGAGTCACTCTAAAAGAAGGCTAACCAGCAAGTTTCTAGGCTTACTGCAGTGCCAAGCATGGGTTTTAAAGTCTAGGGGCTTCTTATTGAAGGTGAGTTTTATGTGACACAGTGGGATAATAATACTAGAATTGTGTGGCTGTTACTGATGCTTGATTTGGAAGTAAAAGCCTCCATTTGGGACAGATAGAAGTTACGGGATTTTGTATGTAATGATCTGTCGCATACTTGGCTTACCTGTGCTCCTATGGATGAATCACTGAAATGTCATCGTCAAACGCACGTTGCTGACTACTTTCAAAGATTTCCTTAATTTTTGTACTTTTCTTGATATATGACTTCCTTACAAAGTGCATCCTTCCTTACAATATCCATTTTGCAGTTCTGTATTTTGTAAAAGTCAGTACCAGAAATAGCTATAATGCTGGAAAGATCTGTCTTAGCTGTGTTTGTGATTGCTGTGACAGCTGCTTTGGGTGGGTTCCATGAAAATATGTCTTTCACATCTCCTTATACTGGAGTACAGGCTGTGTTGCGTTTGTAAGAGTAGAGATTACAGATAACTAAAATCTTACTATTTTAAACATGCATAAACCTTAATTTAAAAATATTTTAGACCTTTGTAAATAAGTACAGTGTCTTTGGAGCACAAAAAACAGTGTTATCAGAAATACACAGAAGAAAGCAGTGGGGAGTGATTGGTTTATTGAACAGAACTTTTGAAAGTTATTCTTAATGCATAGATGCTGAAGATGCAAGCATTGATATTTCTATGACTATCCAAAGAAGTGCTATTACTGGGGTAGGTTTTCAATAGGATCTATTAATTTTTTAGCGAAAGCTGTTCTAGTTTATTTAAATGTTTTTGAAGATTTAATTCATCCAAGTGTTTGAGATTTTTGTCTTTGGGTTACTACTTGTTTATATATAAATAAATGCACAATTTAAAATATTCAAATGTATATATTTAAGAAATGTAGGAGGCTTTTGCTTTGACCCACTTTGATGTACAGCAGATTTTCTTAGCAGCTGAGTGATCTGGTAGGAGCATTTATTTCACAGGGAAAAGTATTTTCTGTTATAGAAAACAGCTTATTTTGCCATTAGCCTTCTGGCTTCTGTGGGAAGAAAAAGACAAAGGATCAGCTAGTGAACTGTCAGTGTGGAGAAGTGTGATGCTTTCAGGTTTTGTTTCTCACTGATTTTACGGGGAAGCATTTCTGCAGAAGGCAGAGGTAGTAATGTAAAATACTGTGAACACTGTAACCTTTCAGTCTACTCTTTCAAGGTTTGTGTCACAGAGCAAAATGAGGCCACACCAGTAAGAAAATAAATGGAGTAAACATCTATTTCACTTCACTGCTAAAACTTTCTAAGGGAGAAGGGCTGGACTTTGGCAGAGGTTTGGATTCAGATTCTATCAGGAACTTGGGTGGTTTGCATCTCTTTCTGGGATTACTGTTCTGAATTGGATCAGATCTTTGGTAAGCAGCTCCTGAAATCCCTTGTGCATTGGGGAAAACCAACATTGCTGCCTCATGTCTTGGGGTACTACAGCTGCCATTCAGTGCATCCCTTGCCAGCAGCAAGTGAAAGGAGTTGGAAGATATTGAAGTGGGCAGCTGAGGCAGAGCCATCTGCACTCACAGAATCAGAGTGATTCAGCTGGGAGAGGACCTTAAAGATCACCTGGTTCAAGCCCCCTGCCATGTGCAGGACATGGAGCCCCATCCTACCTGGCCTTGAACACTGCCAGGGATGGGGCAGCCTGCCAGCTGTGGCCTGTGGGGCATTTGTGGTGTATGTGTGTATCAGCTCCACTTTATGAAATAAAGAGAGCTCTTACTTTCTCCATGGCTTTCTCTGATCTGACCTCAGCACTTGCTAAAATGTGTGGGCTTCTTGCATTAAGGGGTGTCAGCTGTGGTTTAGGCTGGTTTATACTGTCGTAAGATGATGGACGAGAAAATACCTTTGGTTTGTCCACCCTCTACTTTCTTTGATGTAGGAGAAAGACTGTGGGTGAAAAATGTGGCATTTTTTGTTGGTTTGTGGTTTTTTTACTCAGAATGCTCCATTTTGCTGAAACTGTGTTCTTATGCTCATTAGACAGGCACAAAATACAAATATCTTTCTACGGAAGGAGGAACTTTTAATACAAACCCCCTCGCCAAATTCTGTTAGGGGAAAAGCTGACTCTTTTATTAAATATGCTATATCTGAGACTGAATTGTCCTTCTCTTTTATTTAATTTTGTTTTGGATTACCTTTAGTTTTTGTTTTTATTCTCATTGTCATTTCCATCTCACCTGGCAAAACAGACATTTCTAAAGATAAGAATCAGAGTAACCTGTTGCTCCATAGTACCTCTGATTGTTGTGGTAATGTATGAAAACTCTTAAGTCAATAGTGTTTTGACTTCTGTGCATGCCGTGACACATTTGGAGTTTATCTGCACCAAAGATCACAGATTGTGTTAGCTGCATCGGTTGGAGACATTCTTGTTAAGGGATTATATTCATCATTTCTCAGCAAAACAATCATTGCCAGTGGCAATGGAAAATAATGAGAAGATGAGATTTTGTATCAGTATGTTGTTCACACATCTCTTAAGCAAAAGTGTGGGTGGATTTTTTTAACCTCTCCCTAACTGAATTTTTGTTTTCAGTCACTAAACTGCTGGCTCAGTCCTCAGCCTTTGTGCTTCTGAAAACAGGCATTTGACTCCTGAAAACGTATCAGCTCCTGAAGAACCCACAAATGTGGGACAACGTGAGGAAAAATACACTCTGAAAATAAAAGGAAACAGGGTGATTTATGTTACCAAATATTCACATGGCTGGCTTGGGCTGAGGCTGCTTCTTCCCCACTTGAAAAAGGAGGGGTTTGTCAAATTCCTCTACTACTATGGAAGAGAGTCGTGGTGTTTTTTACTAACAGGAGGGAGCAGCAGTGGACAATTTTGCAAAGCAGCCTCTCTCCCCTTACTTACAGTGTGGCTTTTCCTATACCATGGGCTGTGCAAATCAGCACAAACTTGAGATGTCAGTGCCCACCACAGGCACTAACGTGGGCACTCTGATGCATCCTCTACCTTTTCCCTGTAGCCCCGGGAGTGTGCTACCAGTTGCCTGTTGAAATCAATGCCTAATCAACAACGTGAATGTAAACTATTTTTTCTTCTTACACTACTTAGTCGGGATTTGTGATTTGTGTGGACACAGGGATCTTCTCTAGTGGACACAAGAAGGTGCAGGTGCCCGTCTTGTTCATGTCTTTTTGTGACACCATCATCTCTGCACACATTTTGTCAGACTTTAAAATAAAATCCCTGAAAACTGAAGGTTAAATGCTGCCAATTTAATGCTCCTGAGTCCCACATAACGTTCTAGTTCCTGTGACCTCCCCCAATAATCCAGGGAGCCACTGCCAAAACACCTTCATTCTGAAGTGTGTGTTGTGCGTAGATGTTTGTATATGCATAGTTTTGTGTTACTGCTGATTTGTCTTTGGCTTACGGCATAATTTTGTTTGCGGGGACCCGTCATTGACTCGTTTGCGGCGTCCAGCGCCGCAGGGCTAATAACAACCAGTTTATTTAGATTTTAGGGTACAAACGTCCAGAGAACGAGGGTGGAAAAATAAATTAGTGATATCTCACCGCGAAACGTACATCACGGCAGCCGAAATAGCTCAGTTGGGAGAGCGTTAGACTGAAGATCTAAAGGTCCCTGGTTCGATCCCGGGTTTCGGCAGAAGCTTTTTCCTCCTTTTCCTCTCCCTCCCGGGAGACGGCGAGCGGGGGTTGCTGCCGGGCCGGCCCGCGGGCTCCGAGCGCCCCGGGGCTTGGCAGCGCCTGGGAATTGCCCTGACCGGTTGGTTCCGACAGCGTCGCTCCTGGCGCAGCGTGCCCTGCCTTCCCGTTTCCCTTCTCCGCTCCTCTAAGTTTAAGCTTTTTATTTAGGGTGGAAGAAATGAAAAGCAAGCAGCGAGCTTCTTTCCGGCTCCCTCCTCTGCCCTTCGCGATCTCACGGCGGCAGGGACGGGAGAAGAGAAAGTGAAACTGAGCGGGGTGAGCGGGAGGGAAGGGACAGAGGGGGAAAGAGCGGCTCCAGGGGACTGGGACGGGGACGGGGACAGAACGATTAGAGGTTGCTTCGTGCCAAAATCTGAACCGCAGTTCAAAACTTCCCGGACCTCACTGTTCGACTGTCAATGAAACTCTTTTACTTCACAAAAAGTGTGAAAAGTGCATATTATATGGCTCTATGCAAATATTGACTATATGTATTATTTTGTATTGATTTGTAGGGTTGTATTAACATTTTAATAGTATGGTAAATGTAGTTTTCTAGTTAAAATGTAACTTTTGTAGTTAAAATAGAAACTATGTATGTGGGATATTTTTTTAAAGAAAGGAATGCGGTACTCACACCAGATAGCAGCCACAGGACACCTAAATCTTTCAGAGAAAAAGAATTTATTGCTCCATTATCAGACGAAACTAACTTCTTCCTGCCTCGCTCAGCTCTGAAGATGCCGTCAGGATTGAAAGGAAGAAGTTGACACAGACCAGACAGAATGGAATTTGTTGAATGGAATTTATGCATCATGTATGAGATGTATGAATATGTAGTGGACTATTGCTTTTAAGGGTTAATCCTCTGTTAATGTGTGTCCTATTCAGGCTTATTTTGCCCAGAAAGAGGTACCCCAACTGTCTGTAACTCTTTGTTCTTATTGTTTCGTATTGTCCTAAATCCTAACTGTCCAATTTTTTATTACTTTAATTATTGAACACTTTTATAACCATTTTATTACTATTAAACTTTTAAAATTTTAAAAACAAGTGATTGGCATTTTTCACAAAGCCAAAGGAACAGCTTCGTGGTCAGGAAAGCTGGTGATTAATGTCACCTCGTCTTTACTGTTCGCCTGTTTCTTCCTGATCCGTTCTTTACATGTAAATTGAGAAAAATAATTTGGGTTTTCTGAAACCAAATAACCAAAACCAATATTTTTAAGGAGAGTGTCTGGTTTTGATTTGAAGACATGAAGAGGCGGACAGTTCATGAGACAGGTTGTCTTTGGTAATTTGTTGCAATTTTTTCAAATATGTACCTTTAATCTGGACCTGCCCTTTGTTAAACCTTTTCTTTGCTAGATCAGAGATCTTTCTTGGTACCTGGCATTTGGTCATTACAAAACTGTCAAGTCACCACCCACCTTTGTATTGGTAAGATAAAGAAATTAAATTCTTTCTGTCTTTAAGACATTTTCTCCTGCTTTCGAGTAATTTTTTTTGGTGACCTTTTTATTACACTGACACCAGAACAACACACAGAAAAAGGACTTTCAATATTGATGTCACCAGTGCAAAACATAGCAGTAAAGCATCTCCCTATGAGAAACAACTGCTCACTTTGAAAATTTAAAAAGGTTTATTAAACCTTAACAAAAATACAACAAGGGACTGCATAAGGAAAAAGCTGCAGCTCTGGGAACCGCCCCTCGTGCATACCACATGCCCAGTTTGTCTTCAAGATGGATGCTCAGTTTTTTATACTCCTGGGGGTTGCCTCAGCCAGCCCTGGCCCCTCCCAAGGTCTGTCAGTCAGCTCTTTGCCATTTATCAGTGGAGTCAGCTTTCTTGGGACTTGATTGGAGATCAGGTGTTGCCATGCTGCACCCCTGAGCACCAAGCTTTTCCATTCCCAGCTGCCCCAGGTAAGGGACACGTGCACACCTTCTTTTATCTGTCCTAGACAGCCCAGGCTGTCTGATGGTCACAATACAGGGGGGAAAAGGGAACTATGGGGAGAACAGAGGACATCTAAAGTACAATAACATAACCATACATCACTAAAGCTTCTCTTAATATTCACACAACAGTTATCCCTTAATTGCGAGAGCCAATCATTATCCATCTGTAACATCCCTTACTTCTCTGTTCAGCGTCTTTCATCTGTGCATGAGAAGGTGTCACTGGTCCTTTTCTAATCACAGCATCACAACAAGCATTGGTATTGAATTACTTGTCCAATACAAGGAGCACTCACTGCAGATGAATATCTAATTAGTACAAAACAAAGGTAGTGTTACTTACATCCTTACTGATAAGACAGATAAGGGGTAGTGTAACTGCTTATATTACTATTTTTCCTAAAGGTTTTTTAAGGTTTTCAATTAACATTAAGATTGCACACTTGAGTACACAGGGACGGAAGGAAATGTTAAGTAAATTTTTTTTTTTTTTTTTTTTTGCCAAAAGTGTTCAGTTATTCATCAAAGACTTTTATAGTGCTTTGGGGAAGAGTCAGGGAGGTATTAATTCCTTGTAGATATGTGATCAAAGAAGTAAAACCAGAGAAGGGCTGTTTACTTTTTGGCCTTTTTCATACTGCTGAATAAAAGAGAGTCATGCTGCAAGCTTGGGTGTCAGACCTCTGACTCTGCTTGGCTTGTGCACTGGCACCCTGAGAGACAGCTCTGCCCGAGGTCATTTGCTATGAAGAGTTTGCTTTTATGCAGTGGTCTGGCTATAACCCCCCAGGTGCTGCTCTGGAGGTTTGGTCCCCTCTGCTCCTGAGTTCTTTGAGGGCCAGGAAGGGTGTGGGTCTCACCTCACCCCTCAAAGGGTCTGATTTTTAGCAGGAGTACCCAGACACAAGAATCTATGACAAATATGTGTTATGTTAGTGCCTGAAACTTCTATTTTATTGATAAAGATAATATTACCTGGAATGGCAATTCCAATTTCAGAGCTTTTGTGACATTTACCAGAAATTTTGTGGAGCACTGAAACACTAATGGTGATAACCATGGGGACAGTCAGAAGAAAATCTCATTGTTTTGTTTGCTGTGGGATTTAGGTTGCACACACTGAAGTCTTATGTGAAAGAAGAGGACAAAATTAAGAGATAACCTCAATTCTGGAACTTTTTAACTCCTGTCTGTTTGATTTTGCAGGCTTGATGCGGATTTCTAATGTGATTTGTCAGATTCTGTGAAAATAACCTCAAGTGTTGCTGCTTTATGGCTTGTCACAGACTATTCAGGCATTTTTCATTCAGCTGTACCTTTTTTACACAATCTTTTTTTGCTGCACTCTAGGACTCTTCTTGCCAGCAAACATTTCCATTTATTTTTCTATCAGCTTCTTCCCTCAAGATGAACCCCCTGCTAGGACACAAATACAGGCTGTCTAACTAGGCCTTTATGATTTAGTCACAAAGATTCTTCTCTGCAACTGGGGAGCTTCTCTGCCCCTACAGATATACTCACATATGCTTTTTTAAATGTCCACCTAATACTGAAGTTAATACCTAGCAGGGGTTCAGAGGAAAAAAACCTTTTCATGTGCTTTCAGCCTTAGGCAAAGATTCAAAATCTGGTGGATTTGGTTCCCATGCTTTTTCCATGGCCATCCTTGGCTCCTGCTTCAAGTGAATGAAAACTGGGGCAGAAGGAGAAGATCAGAGAGGGGCACATTCCACCTCCTAGCTCTGCTGCAAATAATGGAGAAGCTTAAGGCTTTACTGTGAAGTACCTCTGTTTGGAATTTCTGACAGTGGTGGAATAAAGTTTCTGTGCCTGGTGTTGTCCATAGGCACAAGTTCAGGTGTTCCTTGTGTGAAATGCTCCTCCTTTTCCTCCATGTCCCCCTGAAGAGCTGCATAATTTAAAAAGTCTCCTCCTTGTCCCTGAAGGAATTTTTGCACTTGATATTTGTCATGGTCTTGTCTGACTCTCAGCAGTATAATTTCCTTCTCTTTCAGTTAAAAATTGGGTTCGTTTGCTAGAAAAGATTTGTTTCTGTCTCTTGACTGAAAGATTTCTGACTTTGTCTCCTTCACTGTTTACAGACATCTGGTAAATTTCATTTAGTTAGGTGGTGTGACAGATACAAGTGGTTTAGAAAACATGAGTCAGGAGTCACATTTAGGTTTTGTATGTTTTTAATAACAAATCTTAGTTATAGTCCATTTGGTTTCTGATCCTGTAGAAGAGCTAGAATGGTGTTTTTCAATTTTCTGGGAAATAAATGCAGTTAAAAAGGCAACAGAAATATTCAGCTGATGATGCATTTCTAGAATCCAATCATTTACATTCAAGTCTTTTATTTCCCCTGTCCCCCTGCGAGTGAGCAGTTTTGGAGAGCTTTATCCTGTTTGAGTTCTGCTCAGGAACCTCATTTAAAGGACCCTTTTTCTGATCCTTTTTCTTGGGAGTTTTGGGCAGTGGTTGATTTTTTCCCTTCCTCCTTTGTTATTTTTTTTCTCAGTGATTTATTCCAGAATTCCTACTTTATACTTTTCTCGTAATGTAGGACTCATATTCCACTGTATGTGGAACTGGAGAGTTCATGGTACAGTTACCAAGGCAAATTTGGGACAGCTAAAGCTTAGCCTTCAGTCTTGCTATGGTCATCAATGCTATCTTTATCCCTCAGTGAACCCCAGGGGGAACATTACATTTTTTTGTTTAAATGTACATACATCCTCTTGCTTAAAGCAAGGGAGCATTCATTGCTTTGTCCACAATGTTCTTGGAATTTAGACCTCATGACATGAGGGATGAATATATTTTGTTCCATTTTATATTTTCCATTGGGATAAGTAGTAGCATCAGTATTTTGAATAAAAATTGTGAGAGAAGAATGTCTTCTGGATCAGGCTCTGGAAAGTTGAATGCAAGTTTCCAAACTAAACTGCACTGTGACTCTGTAATTTCAGATATTATTTCAAATACTTGTCCTGTCTTTCAGATTTTTTTTAATGTGGTACACAGTCAGATCTGAATTTCCTTCTTCATGTTTCTTCCCCTGTGACAGGGGCAATTTGTTGCATAGCTGAATCATCGAGACGAGAGACTGTCCTACCTATTTCACTTCACATTTTGTAAACTGGCAGAGATCTGCTCTATGTAGATCAGGCCCTCCCCCATCACAGCCATTTAGTGACATTCATTTGATATCAGTGGCATTTAGAATTTCTGTGCCTATCTGAAGCCAAACTAGTCACCCTCACCTCCTTTTAAGATCAAGGCAGAGAAATTAGGACAGAAGACCTTGCCAAGATGCCTGTCTGAGAATGGAGTGTGCTGTTCCCTGGAGCTGCTTCTTTCCCTTCATAGAGTACTCCTGAACATCAGGGTAACTGAGATTTAGTTCTCTTTACTTCCAGATTCCCTCTTTCTGAAGTGAATCTTACTTTATATTCTGTGACTGCCTTTATAGTAAGCCCAGGCTAGAATCTGATAAAATAATTCTGAAGATAAAACTGTCTTGGGGTAGGTGGCCACCACAGCAGCAGTTTGATCTGACAGTCAGCATTGTTTTTATCTAAATTATAAATGGCTTAAGCTTATATCCATGTTCCTATATAATATGGGCACTGGAAAAAGTGTGCTTGTTAGGCTAGAAAGTGACAGAGTGCTGAGTCTCATAAACCAAATGATGATACTCAGTCATGGTCACTGAAGAAGTTTCTCGGACATCTTGAATGAGGGAGTAGGATGAAAGAAAAATCTTACAAAAGAAATGGAATTGTGCTCAATCATTATCTCAGACAGCAATGAATAAAACCACTGTAAGGCAACACCTGACTTAAAAGTGTAAAATGTGCCTGCAAACAATGTTTATTTAAGGGTGTGGAAAGACCTAGCAGAGTTGACACAGGCATGTGCTCTACCAAAGCAGTGTATGAGTGTAGGACTTTCCTATGCAAGTTGTGCAGAGAACATGCTTCAGCCAGCATGTGTCCTTGGAGAGGGGAGAAGCTAAATTCCAGCAAATTCAGAGATCTGGAACTGTGTGTTTCTTTAAATAATGAGGAATTCCCACTGCAGTCAGTTCCAGACTTCTGAGAGGCAAGTTCAGCTGGACCACAAAGCCAGGTGAGGAATCCATGAAGAATCTGGGGGGAATTCCTCTGTTTAAATGTAGACCACTCATGCATATTGTTCTTCTCTGAGCTGCTCCTCTCTTCTAATACGTGAACATGTTGTTCCATATAAACCACATAAATTGGTTTTCAGGAAAATAATCCATGCATTAGAAAAGGACTGGATAAATAACTTAAATATGAGAATTCAGGAGATGATGAGACTGTTCATATGAAGAGGGTTTCTGTGCAATGGCAGGATCATGAGATCTTCAGAGCTGCTCTGATATTCCCAGACTTTGGCCTCATTCTCCCACATACTGGACAGGGAGACAAAGGGTAAGGGGGTGACAGGGCAGTAGCTTTTGTTGAGATATCCCAAAGACATCAATTTGCTAGGAGACTGGGGAAACCTAGAACATGATCAGGTGTCTGAAAACCTCTGCTACAGGTTTCCTTATAAAACGATCTTTCTTCTTGTTTTCTCTAGATTCGTTATGAATTATTGTGTAATTTATTCATTCTTCTGTTGATATACTGGTTTCCATACCAGTTTATATGTAGAATGTTTTATTTTGACCAAGATTCTTTCCAAAATTCCAAAGGCCTAATACTTTTCTGGCTTGATACTAATCTGTGCTTGAGTACAGTAGAAGGAGCCTGAGAAACAATAGTGTCATTGAGGAAAAAAAAGTGAACTTGCTGCCGACTTACTACTCAGGAATTCTGTATTACTTGTGTGAATTGTGTTTAGTGATTTCTTTGCCTGTACCTTTGAGTGCTCTTTTTTTTTAGTCCCTCTCTTGCCACAAAAATATGTGCATGTATTTGTCCCAAAAATGTGTTGGCATATGGATATACTTCTTTGCAAGCCTTTGACAACAGGCTGAGAAGTTTTCTGTGAGGGGTCACCCTATGCCTGAATCCAAACCACAAGGTAGCTGAAGTACCGTTTTCCTGTACTTTCAGAGTAAATCCTAAATAATGTAATTAAAAAGTGAACACAGGTTCAGCTGTGGCAGCCTTATCCAGTAGCTCAGATGTGTGGTGTGTTGGGTTGACCCTCGCTGGATGCCAGACACCCTCCAAAGCCTCTCTGTCACTGCCCTCCTCAGCTGGATAGAGAAAGGCTTGTGGGTTGAGATAAGAGCAGGGAGAGATCATTCAGCAATTATTATCATGGGCACAACAGACTCAGGGAAATTAGTATAATTTTTCACCAGTCAAATCAGATTGGGGCAATGAGAAATAAAATAAAATCTTGAAAACACCTTCCCCTCATATCTCCCCCTTCCTGGGCTTAACATCACTAATTTCTCTACCTTCTCCCCACCAGCAGTACAGGGAGACAATGAAAGGGAGCTGTGGTTGTCTATCATGTCTCTTCTGTTCCTTCCTCCTCAGTGGGAGGACTCCTCAAGGTCTACCCCTGCTTCTGCCTGGGGTGCTTCCACAGGAGACAGTCCTCCAGGAATTTCTCCAGTAGGAGTCCTTCCCACAGGTGCAGTCATGCAGGAACAGACTGCTCCAGTGTGGGTCCCTGCAGGGTCACAGGTCCTGCCACCAGCCTTGCTACAGCACAGGCTCCTCTCTGCACAGGTCCTGCCAGAAGCCTACTTCCCAAAGGATCACAGCCTCCTTCAGGCATCCACCTGCTCTGGTGTGCATTCTCCCCAGGCTGCTGCTCCCCCTTAGACCTCCATGGGCTGCAGGGTCCCAGCTGCCTCACCATGGGCTGCAGGGGAATCTCTGCTCTTGTACCTGCAGCACCTCCTTCCCTTCCTTCTTCTCTGACCTTGGTGTCTGCAGGGCTGCCCCTCTCACACATTTTTTCTCCTCTCTCTGTCTGCAGTTGAGATTATGCAGTAATTTCTTTTCCCCTTTTAAATATGCTATCCCCAAAGCGCTGCCACCTTTGCTGATGGGCTCAGCCTTGGCCAGTGATGGGTCTGTTTTGGGGCCAGCTGGCTTTGGCTCTCTTGGACATGGGGGAAATTTCTAGAAGTGTCTCACAGAAATCACTCCTGTAGCTCCCCATCTGCCAAACTGTGCCATGCAAGCCCAGTGCTTGTGGATAAGGCAGTGCAATCACAGTTTGGATAACTGGCATGGCTCATACGCTCAGATTTGCTGCCTGAAAAGTCCTTTGATGGTCCAGGGCAGTAGTACCAACACACAGCACGACCCATTTTTCAAGACATAGTGAAGCTCTGTAGTAAATAGAAAGTCATTCAGGATACTAATTTGTAAACTGGTATAGTGCTGATTCTGTGCAGCCCCAACAACAGCTCCTTTATTTAAGTGTGATTGCGTGGGAAAAACAGAGGAACTTCTCAGTAGTGACACGCTAAAGAATGTACAGTGCCTGCTGTTTTCCAGTGATTAATAGAAATACAACTGTCTTTTTGTAATTTTGTTCAGTGTGTTCTTCATGGCGTGTCATGCAGCAGCAGAAAACCACCATTGCTGGCGACGCAGTGACGCCAGGATGTGGGATCTGTGCATCCTCCTTCTGTTTGTCTGGGTGTTCCCCCTCGGCCAGGGAAGGCACTTCTAAAATGCTAATGTGTTACTGAGGGCAAGAGACAGCTGCTACATCTATGCCAGGACTGCATACTGTAGTGTGCTCCCAGTGTAGAATTGTACAATTATGTGGTTGTGATGGAGGGAAGTAATCATAATAAAATCTACACATGTGCCACTCTTCCACTCACAGTTTTATTTTCGCTGCACACTAAGTAATTTGCATGTCACCCTCTACCTACTGTTCCTTTTCCACACTACTACTTCTCTGAAAACAGCAGATTTCTCCTTCCTCATGTATTGCATTAGAAACCTATTTTCTTGTCTGGCCGCATCTTGCCTGCCTCAGTACCTCACCTTTCTCTGTGCTTATTCTTTCTGTCTCATACGGAGTTTGAAATAGCTGTAGAAGTCTTCCTATTAGTGTCTGAATTGAGCCAGTTTTGATTAAAATGTCTGCTTGGACACATATTTTGCATCTAGACCCACCACCAGTTCAGGGGTTTGTTTGGTTAGCTGAATGCTATCTGTGTATTTTGAGTTTGTTTTGATGATGCTGATAAGTGAGCGTTCACTTCAATTGGTTTCAGATATTATGTGGGTAACTTGGTACAAGACCTTGTCTGACATAGATTCAAAGACAGATCCTTCACACAGCAGAGAAATGCATTTGGGTGCTGAGTGGGATGGGGAGGAGTGTTTTTCAGAGGGTTTTTGAGCCAGTTCTTCCATTTATAACTCATGAGCTTCTTCAACATATTTTTTCAGCAACTATTCACTCTTTCTGTCTTTTTCACACATTGTGTCAAGAGCAGCAGACAAAAGCCAGTTTCAGGTAAATTGAATCCAAAGTGAGGTGAGTTAAAACCCGTTTCAGAATACATGGTATTGCTAATATGCTTTATGCCTCCATAAATGAGGTAGAATCATATTTCAGTTTGTCTGTCAAACAATAAGTTTTTTGATATAAAGATATGAGAACCTAAAAGTGCAGATGACAGAGCCCATGGTGTGGATGAACTCTTTAACTACACGATGGCGAAAATTTGCTGCCGAATTGATCAAAAACTTCTTGTGGCAGAATGGTTGAACATCCATGGAAATATTAAATGCCACAGATAAAACAACCATGGCTTTTTTCATTATATATGCTTAATATATATATGTTTAGCCATTTTTAGCATAAAAATGGCTAAACAACAGAGCTGGGGAAGGTGGAGGGGGAAAGAAGTGAAAGCTTTCAGTGAAGCAGGGGGAGTTGGCAGTTTTTATTTAGTATGGTGGACCTGAACTAATAGCTATTGCTTCAGACTCACGGAATCACTTATCACCACTTTATTTTTGTTTATTAATTTTTTTGCTGTAGGAGTTGCATCGAGGGCAAGAACTGCTGCATACTAGGAGCTTTTTAAGGATATTTTTGTTGGTGTACTGAACAGAACCACTTAAGTGCATGTCTGGTGTCTGTATTGATCTCAGAGACTGGCTCCTGCCAGGTGGGTAATAAATGCTCAGCTGTGACAGTTCTGAAAGTCTAACAGCCAGACCACCTCTACAACAACCTCTGGTGTAATGATGGGGAAAGGATTACAGAGCAAATAAGGACCATTCTCTCTTTAAAGCAATTAAATAATTAATTTTGCATGCAAAAAGGCCATTAGGAAGGAAACCCTTCCCCACTTGCCACTCAGATGTTTTTAGCGCGAGCACTGAAGTTCAGCAGTTGGCAGGTGGAATCTCCACCCCAAATTTACCACATTTATTAATTTTTTGTTAATGGTGCATCTCTATCCTCTGTGCTTCCAGTTAGTTTTCCACTGCTACTGCTTTAATGGAAAGTATTATCTTGCAGTGAATAAACTTTTATTTATCATCTGTTTACAGGGTTTTGATTAAAAGAATAAATGTGTTTCTCCAGCCACCTCAGCTAAAACAAGACCATCAATTTCTCAAAGCTCATAAAAGACTTGGAGAAATAAATCTGAAGCATTCACTCTCCTGACCAGCTGCCAAAACCTTGCTTTCACACTGGCATCTTTTCTGCCCTTGATGTCATGTGCAAAACACGAGGATTTGTGCCGTGCTAATCCCTCTAATGAGGGCTTCTCCCGACCTCTATATAAACCCTGCTCAAAGCCGTGGCTGCTGGGCAGGCACCACAGAGTCAAAGCACTCGTCTTTTGAGCTGCATTTGAGGCAATTAGAGGCTGGGATTAAACAAACACCCGGCACCAGCATCCTCAGCAGCAAGAGTTATTATCCTGGTTGGCTGGGGCATGGAGCAGTGGTGAGGCCAGGTTGTCCCACAGTGCACATCTCCCTGCTCTTTGCAGTCAGGTCCAGCAGGGAGGCACAGCCTGCCCTCAGCAGTAATGGGAGCCCTGAGGTGGCTTTTCTGGGCTGGGCTGGGCTACCTGAGCTGCTGCTGTCCCCCACAGGCACAGGCACAGTTTCCCCGTGCCTGCATGACGGTGGAAGCCCTTCGCCTGAAACGCTGCTGCCCGGCCTTGGGGACAGAGCCAGGCAATATCTGCGGGTCCCTGCAGGGCAGGGGACGGTGTGAGGGGGTGCAGGCAGACACTCAGCCCTGGAGTGGCCCCTACACCCTCCAAAATGTGGATGACCGTGAACGGTGGCCCCTCAAGTTCTTCAACCACAGCTGTCACTGCACAGGTGAGATGGGTGCTGGGGGGAGGGGATGGGGATGGAGGGGTCTGCTAACCTTGCTCCAAAGGCCAGAGACATTCCTGGTGGTATAAGGCATCAAGAAGGCTTCAAATATTACTATTATCCAAAAAGTTCTTCCATATTCATGATACTGTTAATATCTTTGACCCTGATACGTCAGGGTCACAGAAGTGTTTTGTCTCATGTGAACTTTTGTGTTTTCCTCTTTGCCCATGGAGTTGTCCCTGTAGCCAGCAATCCCATTTCTCCACAGGGTTTTGGACCCTTCAGTGCTGCTTTCAAACCTCTGTCACTGCTACTCACGGTGCACTGAACCTGGATCAGGGTGCCTTGTTTGAAGATTCATTCCTCATGGATGAGTACTTTGCAGCATGACAGAGCCCTGTGCATTGAAAGTCTCCCATGTCAGGCCAGGGTATTTCCCAGGTTTGTTAACTAAATTTACATCTTACACTGATCCAAAATGTGTCTGTACAACCACCAAAGAGGCCATCTCATCCTTTTCCTCCTCGTCTCCAGCTGCTACTTCTCACTGTGACTTTACATGGGCTCCTGAGTTTGAATGCTGGAGGTGAAACGGGTTGGGCAGGAGATGTGCTTGAAGGCTAACCTGGCCAAAGGGATAAGATTCTAATGAGACCTCTTCCTTAGTGCTGGCAGGAGGCAGTGAGCAGGAAGGTGAGCTCAGGGCAGAATAAGGTGACAGGACCCTTTCTCAGCAACAGCCCTGGCTGAAGGGGGGGTTAAAATGAGCAGGAACTGCAGCCTCAGCCCAGACTTCTGTCCAGAGCTGGCAGGAGCTGGCACCACTAGTAGGGCAAAAGGCACATCAGAGGCACTGAAGTCTCTTTCTAGGAACATTTCAAATAAAACCTGGGGTTTCTCTTTGAAAACATCAATTTGTTTGAGTTTTCTAACATGAGAAGAATAAACTGCTTTGCATCAGCCTGATTCTTAGAAGGACCTGGACTGTTTTGTCTAAAATGTATACCTCAGCTCACACTACCAAGAAAGCCCAGTTTTTCAATCTGGGAAGGCAGCACTGCAGAGAATTTTAGCCAAAGAGGTTAAATTTTCCAGTGCAGTTGTCAGCTGGAAACAGAGAGGTGGTGGCAGATGACTTAAATGGATACATGGTGTTACCAAAACTCCTCAAAATAATAATAGGCTTTATAGCATACATCAATTTTTATCTCTTTCTTTGACTGGATTTCAAATGCTTGTGTGAAAGGACTTTTCAAGATGGTTTGCAAAAACAAGAAATTGAATGCATATTTTTTTTCCTTAAAAGTTCTTATATACCTCCAAAACTTAAGTCAGGTGTCACATACAGACCCAGATCCTGGGTCACAAGAACACTGGAGCACATGGGCATGCACCAATATTTACATAGTTAAAGTCATTAGGGTATCAAAGAGCATCAAAACCTGGAAGAAAATTGAAGAGCAGTAGAGACAGACATGCTCTGCATAGCCAGACAATAATTTGCTTGTCCAATTAGAGATAAGCACAGGTATTTGATATTTGCAGGACTGGATCCCAAATTACGTGAGCAGAATGTAGTGTCCTTTCCTTCAGCTTTACTTCTTCTGAGCTGCTGCTTCTTCTGCTCCCCTTGGCTCTTTAAATCCCTTGGATTCTGCTTTCTCCTTGCAGTTTTTTAAAAATCTAAATATACCAGTGATAAAACAGCAAGTGAAACGTATCCTTAAGCATGATTTTCAGAAAGTTTTCAGAAAGTTTTCAGAAAGGGCTGTACTCTGCTTGATGCTGTATGCAGAACCATTTCTGGGAGAATGCTAAGAAGTTCACAGCTGTGTGGGGTTTGAATTAGATCTGATGCTTTTACAATGCTGGAGATCATGTCTCCTTGTATATTAGGGGTTTTATGTGGTTTTCTTCCACTTGGTTTAATACACTGGCTGGTTGTCTGCACACCAGCTGTAAGTGGTATTTATTAGGCATCCAGAGCTATGCTGCCTGTGTAACATAATGCCAGGTAACATGGGGTAACAGAAATTAAATATGTCTATTCAAAGGGACATGGAACAGCACACATCTCTGCTGTTACGGTGTCTCATTTTCCAAGCTGCAAACCGCTTGTTTGGAATAGTTCCTGGGTTGTGCAAACTCCAACCCTACCAAGGCTCTTTCTAGCACTTTAACAACATGAACTGTTGTGTTTCATCTTTATAGTTTAGAATGATAAGCTATGGGAAATCCAACAACCATCTAGCTGATTATTTTGTTAGACAGTGCCAACTGAATGTGTCACATAGCTGATGGCTATATGGTAAGGAAACTGGAGGAATGGTGAGGAACAGGGGCTGAGATTTTCCAGTGGTGCGATTCTGGAGTTTTCACAATAAATTTTGCTATTTGATAAAAACTTAGTATCAAAGGAGAAAAGAAACCGAAAATTTTTCAATTTGTTGAGGCTGTTCACTGAGGAAAAATACCTTAAAATCATATCTATCCAGGTCTGGGTACCGAGATTTTTATGGACCCTCCTTTCCTCCCAAACAGCCGAGCAAACCAAAAAGAAAAAAGAAAATCCCAAACACAGATAAGGATGAGGGGTTATAATGGGATCAGATTTTTTTTTCCCCCCAGTTTTAGGCTTCAGCAGATTATATGCATGAGTTTTTCTTTAACTGAGGACATAGAGAACAAGATTAGAACAAAAGAAAGCTCCAGCTTTGCTTCCCACTTTTTTGTGCCATGGGCCATGGTCAATAAGCAATTGCAGGTTTGTTGTCAGGATGCTGAACGTTTCACTCAACGTGTTGGTTGCAGCAAAATATCACCTCTGTAAAAAAAAATATGGGGTTATGGCATGAATGTAGTTGGAAGGTAGAGTTTTTAGTTCTTGACTAATTTCAGTTTTGAATCCACTGAATGTGTTCTACAATTGGTTTGGGTGCCCCTCGTATTATTCAATTTATATAAATTCTTGAAGTGAAACGACCTGACAGATCCTGACAGTGTGCAGTAAGTGTGGAGGGGAATGTGCTCATTTGTTTTCAAGAAGGTGTACGTGTTGAATTAGACCAAGTGATGGATATGTGAGTCCAGCCTCGAATATCGGGACTTGTAGCTGTTTACACAACAAAGCAGTGTTTCAGTGAGGTAGTTAAATTTAGTTTAAAAGCAAACTATTTTAGAAGACTTGTGAATTAAATTCTATTTTGAGTTCTAAACGATAACATTGTAGTGCTGGGATACAGATCTGGTATAGCATTTTAAAAACTCAGTACAGAAGACTATTGTGAAAAACCACTGCAGTCAGTCATGTGGTGGCTAGTACAGATTGTGACAGTGATTAAACAATGACGTAGCTTGAGTTCACTGAGGAATCAAACATAATTATAATTCTTTTTTCTGCTTCCACTTTCTAAGGTTTACATATGGGCATGTGCTGAACATTACTCTATTTTTTAATAGAAGTTTTTTGAGAAAAAAAATTTAAATCCTTTAGAATTCCTGTGTAATATATTCAAGCTGGAGACAGATGATTTAACATCCATTCTTTAGCTGTAATCAAATTATCAGTTAAGTCATGTAGCTGATATGATGTCTACCCCATGGGGTAAAAATTGGGCTTTTGAAGTGGTTATAAAATACATTTAATTTATTTTTGTAGGGTAATGTGTCTGTGGGGTAATAATAAATAATAGCCATACCTTGATGACTCAATTAAATCCAGTGTAGGTACATTTCTTCCACATCCTACAGCCTGTGAGGGTGCCCAAATGAGGAGCTAGAAAAGAGAGAAGAGCAAACCATTTGTCCCACA
The DNA here is from genome assembly GCF_022539315.1 of Serinus canaria. Classification (NCBI taxonomy): domain Eukaryota; kingdom Metazoa; phylum Chordata; class Aves; order Passeriformes; family Fringillidae; genus Serinus; species Serinus canaria. The sequence goes on along the minus strand of NC_066313.1, from coordinate 73,611,324 downwards.
TGTTAGCAGTCCTGATCCCAGCCTTGAGAAATTGCAGTATGCAGGAGTTTCAAATCCGATGTAACTCCTGTTTTAATGGAATAGCTAAAGAAGTCTGTAAGGGAGTCCTTTCTCCCCATCCCATAAGTGATGGGCATTAAAACTGGTCTCTTTAGAAGGAAGAGACATGGCAGCTGCCTGGGTGTCATCGTGGTGCACTAAAACAAGGCAGAAGATGGTAAGTGTTGAGTGGGTGCATTTTTACTGAAAAAAATACACTAAGTTGATAGAGTTATTAATTTGTGTTATGCTTGGTGACTGATGACCACCCACATGTTACAACCATTAAGAGGTGGAAAATCCATAAGCTCATGCAACGCCCAGGCTTGAGAAGCAGCTCCATGGTGTGTGGTGACTGGTGTTAGCATACAGCAGTGATGTGTGTGAGCACACACCCAGTCTCAGGTCATAAGAGCTGTATTTCTATCAGTGCCATGCCCATGGATTGACCCACTGGGAGAAGTATCATGGCCATAGTACCTACAGAATTAGATTCACCCAGCTTGACTGAGAAAGAGCACTTGAAGTGTTGCTGAGATTGGGTAGAGAAGAAGGCAGCTCCCAGGCATGTGATCCCATCTCCAGACATAAGGGTTAATGGAGAATACTCAGATGATATTTTGACCAGCAGCAGTACAGTGGACATTCCTGGAAACAGTGGAACAAGCATCCAACAGTGATATGATCTCCTTCCTGTGTACCAGAATGACCTCTCAGACTATATTCTCTGGAAACCACAAGAGATGATAATAATCTCTGCTGTCCCTGGCAGAGCCTCAGGAGGGTTGTGCACTGAGCTCCTATGTGTTAATCACTGAAGGTGACAAAATGCCAAGGCATGAATCCTTGCATGTTCCTGGAGTTCCTGTGTGCAAAAGGATCTTGAAAGGGTCTCAATGCCTTACTCAAAAAATCTACTGTGCACTATGTCCTTCTATCAGGAGATTATTTTTCCTGCTCTGGTAGAGCTGTACCATTGAAGTCCACCATCACTAGCATAGCAGACAGGGAAGTTAAGTTGTAAGAGACCAGCATTTCACAATCCTGTCCTGTGGGAAGTGCACATGGCAGTAAATGAACTTTCTGGAAACAGTAATGCATAATTTCCAGATCAGTGGCCTGGTAGAGTTCTTAAGAAACAAATGTTGAAAAAGTGGTTTGGGTGGGTCATAAAAAAGCTGGGTCTGATTACTGCAGTAATTTCTCTTTGAATTATGGGAAATCCCACAGACCTCCATCATTTTCTTTCCATTTTAGCTGCTGCATAGTGGCAGTCCTGTGATGCATGGAGCATGTTGAAAGAAAATGACAAAAAGCAAGATTTGATATAATGAAGTTTTGTGGTTTTGTGCGTTTCTGACAATGGAACATTGCCAAATAGACCTGAGGATGTGACAAAAATGTTTGACACAATTGGCAGAAATATTGCAGTGTGAAATATCACTTTGCCTGGAAATCATCTCCTGTTTGCAAGTCTCCACTGCAGTCCTCCTCACTTAGTAAAAGCTCATGCCCCATAGAAAAGTGACTGGGGAAGTGATGGAAAGAGTAGAGACCTTGGATTCCTTCATAGGTAGGGTGCTTAAGGGAGAAAATCCTCCAGAGCATCAATTGGATATAATTAGCACCTGCCCAAGGGAAACAGGTGACAAGTCATTGGTCCACCTGGCTCCAGATACAGTTGGAAAAAGCTTTCTTCCCATGAAGATAACTCATCATTTCAGGCTTTTGCAAATTTCTTGTCACAGGCTGAGGAGAGTGTACCTAAAATACAGATATTGTCTGATAAAATTATTTCAAGCATCAAGACCTGCAGATTCAAAGGGCCCTTCCTGAGAGAGGAATAGGCACCATCAGAGCCTCAACAAGTGACTGAGAGTGTCTTGTTCTGGTACCACCCCAGACAGCACAAACCTGGTCCTGCGCTGCCTCTGGTTCTGTTAGTGCTCTATTTCAATGTGTTGCTTATCCAGCATTGTGAGTGGAGGGGTCCCTTAAAGGACTGGAGGAATAACTGCCAGTCTCAAAAGAGGTTGTTGGCAGATCTTTTTAAGGTTAATTCCTGCTTTTTCCTCCTTCTCCTAAAGACTGAATTGTACCTGAGTGTGAGGGGCCAACAGGTGCTTTCCAGAAGTTCATGGTCCATGACTGAAAGTTGAGCAGTATGCATGGCCTAATTTGGCAATGTTTCAAGATATTCTTGATATTTGCCATCAGGTCAGTTCAGGCTGGAGTATGTGATGGGCCCTAATAGCTGGCTGGGTCATGAAGAATGAAAAAGGCACAGATAGTGGAGTACACTGAAATGATAGCAGTAATTGTACTGTTCTGATGGGACCCTGAGGATACTGTGGTCAAACAAATCTTCCATGTTGCTCACCCCCCTCATATCCATACAACCCACACAATCTGCTTTGTTTTATATAATTATAACCTACTTGCTTTTTCTGGTGTATGCCTTCATCCTCTTTAGCCCATACAGACACCTGGATTTGGGTGCCTTCCCTCATAGCTGGAATATGGCAGCTGAACCCAGCTGCTTCTGCTTGCTTCATGACAAAATGGAAGCCATATATCTGGAAATTGTCCCCGTGGGATGCCATTGGGATGTGCATGATCCAAAACCTCATTGAAGCCTTCGTGCTTGTGGTCCCTAAACTGAGCACTGATCCTCAGCTTCATGACAAATGTAAACTTAGAGATCTCAGGGGCTCTGAAGCAACCATAACCAACCCACTTTTGGTCCAAAGTAAGAGCCCCCATATATTCTTGGCAGGTCTCTCAGGAGTCTGCTACAGATGTTTACATTTCAGCAGCTCTTACCCTAAAAGTTAGACATAAGCTTTACAGCCGTGCTGGTAACAGCCCTTGTAACCTTGAATTTGGTAATAAGCCCTGTAGCCCCCAACAATCTGAAATCTTGCTTTAATGTTAATTGTTGTTCTGGTCATAGGCTCAAGCCTACAGCCTGGGGACATCTGTCCATCTGGGAATATTTCACAAGACACTTCCTCATCCCACTTTAGTTCAGCACTAGTATGTGTGGTGAGCAGTGAGATTCTGTGGGATTTTGGAAAAGAGTTGTCATGGTTGTTATGGAATGAGTGTGTGGTCAGTTTGAGGGGAGGTTGAGAACAGGTTAAGGAGTCAGTGCAGATTTTTGATAGGAGTGTGGAGATCCCAGAGGCACCCTGTTGCCATCTGCTCCCCCCTGCCCCTGGCAGCACTGCCCCGTGTCCCGCGCTGCTGCAGCCTGCCAGCACACAGGCAGAGGGCAGGTGTGTACTGCAGGAATGACTCGTTGTTCCCTGTCTGCCCCAGAAATGGGGGAGCAAGATCCAGTAGGGCCTTTCTGCTGCTGCCAGCTGTCTGCCACAGCATGCAGGAGGCCACACTTAGAGCAAGCTCTGCTTTCCTAGGCTTTCCCATCTCATCAGAGAGCCTGAGCTAATATCCTAGAGCAGACCTGATTACTTGCCTTAGGAGTGATGCCAGCAGGGAATGACAGTACTGCAGTGTTTCTCAGGCTGTTATTGCAGCACTATATAATAATGCTTAAAGCATGACCAGCAGCAGCCCTGGTGCTTGTCCTGGTTTGTGTTAGGCCCCAGACACACTGTTAAGAGGCACTAGTTCCACATAAGTTTTGTTCTTAAGAGAACTGTTTAGTTTAGGGATTTTTTTTCTGTGCTTAAGGATCCATGTGAACTGACCCTGTTTTGGGTTTGATCCTGGAAGTAGAGGAGTACTTGAGAGCCAGTCGAGCAAAGCACTTCATCACCGGCTTAACCTCAATTGCTCAGTTCTCTGTTCAGTGAGAGTCCTCACGTGCCTGAGGGCTTTGCAGAGCTCTGAGCACCTCAGGGCGTCAAGCCCAGTACCCAGCACTTCCCCAACTGGCTGCCTGTGATTCTTGGCCCTGCTGTGGCTCTGGGAATCGAGCCAGTCGTCCTTCTGGTTAGTCAACTGGCAAGGCTGCAAGTCTGCTCAGCTGCTATCCTTTCCAGGAACTGGCATCTTTGGGGAAGAAGAGCACTAATTTTTCATTCTTCTGCATTGCACTGTTAGTTTTCCCTGCTTCATAATGTCATGACTGATTGTTCCCTCTTGATCCAGGAAACTTTGGTGGGTACAACTGTGGTGAATGCAAGTTTGGCTGGACCGGCCCCGAATGCAGCAGGAGGAAGCCAGCAGTTGTTAGGAAGGACATCCACGCCCTGACAGCAGAGGAGAGAGAACAGTTCTTTGATGCTCTAGACCGTGCCAAGACAACCATTCACCCAGACTATGTCATTGCAACTCAGCACTGGAGAAGTCTGCTTGGTCCAAGCGGAGAGGAGCCGCAGGTTGCCAACTGCAGTATCTATAACTTCTTTGTTTGGCTTCATTACTACTCAGTCAGAGACACGCTCCTGGGTGAGTGCTTTTCTTTTCCAGTGGGCTCTGCAGGTAAAGGAAAGGGTGAAAATACACTGCTGAACAAGGGTCCCAGTAGTAGGCACAGAGCTGCAGAGTGAAACAGTTGGTGGTGAGAAGCTGGTGGCCAGCAGTACTCAAGGGAGATGTCCTTTGGACCTGCTAAGGTCTGGTCCCCACACCCCCTGGCAGCTGGAGCACACCCGTTGCACTCCTGGTGCATCTTCAGGAGCAATGCACCATCTTCACTTGAGTGAACTGAAGTGTGGCCATGCAGTAACTGACTTCAAAAAGATGTTCCCAGTCCATAGGACAAGGTAGGAAAGGGGGTCTGCAGTGATGAAGCCACAGCCCATGCAGACATATTTGGGACCAGAGTGCTACTGCTTTCTTGGTGGCTTTCAGCAAGTCACCAAGGATGGGATTTGCCTGACTAACCATGGTCATCTTTTAGGTTTGGGTATCTAACCCCATGCTTTCTCCCAAATTCAGATTCCTAGGCCTCACTGCTTTTCTAGGCAGGAGTACCTATACCAGCCACATTTGACAAAGTCTACTTGTAGGAGGTGCACCAACCCATATGGCTTTTCTACCTGGCAGTCCCATGTGCAAGCTGAACAGCCCATATCTGTCTCCTTGCTGGAGGGTGACTGCTGCTCTGCAGTGGGTATCATTCAGTTTGCCCCTCAGATACAGCTCCATTTTGCAGGGCTGATGGAAGCAGCCTCTGGCCTAGAGAGCAAAGGTTTTTCGGGTTCAGGACAGTCATGTGGAAAGGGAAAGGGGAAACTTCTAGCACTGCTGCAATGGTGCACATAAATGCATATATGGGTTGAAGGTTTTTGCAGTGATAAACAAATCCTTACGTGGTTTGAAGCCTCTCACCTCTAACCCAGCAAAAGCACTATGCAAGAAATAACAAGCACAATTTGAAGAAATTTGGCAAAGGATTCTGGATTGCTATTGGCATGGGAAATGCTGAGGTTCTCTTGATAGATGCATGGTGTAGGTCTTACATGGTATAAGTCTTGCAGTTGAGCAAGAGAATGAGGTAATGCACATATTAGCAAGGAGATAGGGTTTTAGAAAGGAAAATGGCTTTTAAAAATCAAAATCCATTATAGTGAGAAGAAATCTTCACAATATCCATCTTTTTAGGGAATATGAAGTTTTGGTAAGTGTTGAAGCAAATATCCACAGAGGATATTTGTTTCACTCGTCCCAAGTAAGTGATGTAGCTTCTGAAGTGTTCACTCTTTTCAAAGATGCAGAGCTGAAGGTTCTTGTTTAACTCCATTCCTGGCAATAAAAGGAAGTGCTGTCTTTCTCTCCAGCCTCATTTGATGCCAAAATGCTTGTTTTATCTTCCCTTTGTAGGTCCTGGCCGCCCCTTCAAAGGTATTGATTTCTCCCACCAAGGACCTGCCTTTGTTACTTGGCATAGGTACCACTTGCTGTGGCTGGAGAGGGAACTGCAGGTTAGTTGAATAACCTTTCCTTTTCCCTGCACAGCTTCTCCCTTTTGCTCTGCCACTTTGTTGAGCCAGCCAAGGGTAAGCTACCTCCTAGGATATTTTCTCACCCAGGAGTGAGAAACTATCCTAGGAGGTAGCTTACCCTTGTTTCACTCCCAGGTGTATTTGCTCACTGATCTTTTTTTGTTTTAAGTGAAATTAGTGCTTTCTGAGTGCTGAGGACTGAATGGTTTCTCACCATGAGCAGTGATGTGTTATAATTGAGACTTTTTCCCTTCATCTCCACAACAGAGGATAGAAGATGTGAAGTAACAGTGTTTATTAATAAAATTGAAGCAACACCTTCATGTGAAACTTGGTAACAGATATTGCTGGCTGATGTTGAAGACGCCGTTCCTATGAAACCAGTTGTAAATATTACTCCCTTTAAATATGACATATTATACATCTAATACATACATATATTTAGCAATATGCCTTTTAAACAAATATATGTTAACACACTCGAGAGTTAGTTGCAGTAGCATAGACTAATTTCCATTTGCATGACTTCTGTATTGGCAATGTTGCTGTATTTCAGCCTTACAGATCTCTAATGAAAATGGTTGCTTATCAAAATAGCTGCAGGATCTTGCTTGTGTGAAATTGTATCTGGCAAGCAAGCACAATCAAATGCACTGTACTCCCCTATTAACACAAGTTCAGATTCTTCCCCAGGGCCAGTTTTCTGGAACGAAAGCCAACCACACGCACAATTTTACCCATTACCCACTTATATCACTCAAAGCCTCTTACTTGCTTAAGGCTCAATTCATCTCTGCTCCTGCTCTCCTGCCTGGTCTCTGAGTTGGCAGAAAGCCTAACATGGCCAAAAGAAGTCTCACAGCAGGGAAACTCGTGACAATGTCTTTGTTTAGACTGATTTAATGCCACAATCTTTTGGAAGGAGTGGGAACGACACTGTGAATTGCAGGTAGCCGAAATGCAGAATAAGAAGCTGAATATTCAGTGAATATTCAAATGTCCAGTCAAAGAGCTTGAAGGAGTCCCTTTCTCTTTCCTTTGGAGCTGATTCCCAACTAATGCAGTTTGGTCCATTGCAGCGCCTGCTGGGCAACGAGTCCTTTGCGCTGCCCTACTGGAACTTCGCCACGGGCGGGAGCGAGTGTGACATCTGCACGGACCAGCTCTTCGGGGCATCGCGGCCCGACGACCCGGGCCTGATCAACCTGAGCTCCAGGTTCTCCCGGTGGCAAGTAGTTTGTAACAGGTAGGAGGGTACCCAGGGCAAGCTCACGTGTGGACAAAACCTTGCTGTCATTCGGCATTGACAGCATGGGCTGCTCTCTCAGTTTGAGTGAGTGGCGGGAAAGGAGCCGAGACTGTCTTCTTTAAAACTGGAAATTGCCATCAGTTTGTGTGTAGATGGTTCTCTGTAAACTTTCTCATATTGTGGAAGTGTATTTTTTAAAGATGACTCTTCAAGTCCAGGATTTTAGTTGATTAAGCCAATTTATGGCTGCCAAAGTCTGAAGAGTTTCCCAATTGGCAAGTATCTTTCTGAAAAAGAAACGCCTGTGTGTTGGTTCTCTGTAACATACACCCAACTGATCTCAGCAGCAGAAAAAGAAAATTCTTTTGGCATACAGGAAGCTAGAGATAGGCTGGAAAGTCTGCTACCTTGTTTTGGATGAGACTTTAACCCTGATATATTTAATGCAGTTTGAGGATTGACTTTGAAATATCTGAGATTTCACATGAAAAACAGCCCAGAGCCAGCCAGGAGCTTGCTGCCAGCTCCCTGTGGGAATGTGCTGACTAGTGTGAGAGCAGAGCTTTGACAGGGGATTCAGATGCAGGATCAGGGTGCTGTGACATAAAATGCTGTTGGTTACAATACCCATACATCATTCTCCTCTCAGCTCAGGGGCAGTGTGCAGTTAGTCAGACAGGTACCGAAAGCTCAGGGTTTTTCAAACCCGTCTCTTTTTCTGGATACCTAAAGAGATATTTGAAATTCCAGCTTTAGGCACCAGCTGGCTTTAAGTCTTTCCCCTACTTTTTCCTCAAAGATAAATAGGGCTTTGGATTTTTCCTTGAAAACTTGAAGTGACTAAACTTTTGTCTCACCAAGGTTAAAATGAGAAGAGCTTTTGTTTACTTCAAAAGTTTCTGAAAATGCTGTTTCATTTCACACTGAATAGACCTGATTTTTTTTGTTTCGCCAGTGTTACACTGTTTTTCTTCTTCCCTCTTTCTTTCCCTGGTATAAAGGATTTACTCCCCATTAGTTACTGGGTAACCCTGCATCAGCAGATTGTTCTCGAAGGCCCTGAAAAGACAGGATGCAATGCATTGCTCTTGCTTTTCTTCTAAAGAGGATGAGAGATGGCAAGTGAAAACCTGTCTTCTGTCATTTCTTGCATTTTCTCAGCTCACATTTCCCTTCATTTTTCCCTTTTTGTTAAGAGTTAAAAAATAGTCCATAATCAGGAGTGAAAGTTTGTCAGCTCAAAATTGAAAAGTCTGTTTTACATCGCCTGACAAAAACTTCTTCCAAAGCTCTTGGGTGGGGAGAAGGCCCAATGGGAGTTGTGCTTGCTTTTTCTAAAGCTTTTCTAATGCTTTTTCTAAAGTATCCTCTCTCTGTGGACAACAATCCTGTAAATATTGGTCTAAATGACTGATGGTCCACGGAGGATGCAGGGCCACAGGAAGCCTGCAATGGTGACAGTCCTGCTATAAATTCATGTCCCAGGCTGTAGGAGGTGAACTGAGCTGCCCCAGGAGGTGTCCATCCCAAACCTCTGCTCTCTCACACCTATAGCCTTGACCTTTTTGTACTGCATGAGAAAAAGCCAGCAAACAAGTGCTCACCTTCTTCTGCCTTGTGCTTCTCCCTGTTCCACGCTCAGTTTGGATGACTACAACCGCCTGGTCACGCTGTGCAATGGCACTGATGAGGGGCTGCTGCGGCGGAGGCCGTCCCACGCCTCCAGCCAGCAGCTACCCACCGTGGAAGATGTCAGGAGGTGCCTTTCCCTGCAGGAGTTCGACAGACCCCCCTTTTTCCGCAATTCCAGTTTCAGCTTCAGGTTTGTCCTTCGGCTCCTTTAGAGCTGGCTGGGTCACTGGTTTTCTTTATGAGCACATTTGTCAGCAAAATGTGGTTACTTGATGGTGCTGTTACCCACCCACAGGAATGCGCTGGAGGGCTTTGATAAGCCAGATGGAGCCCTTGACTCGCCGATGCTGAGCCTTCATAATTTAGTCCACTCTTTCCTGAATGGGACCAGTGCTCTCCCTCATGCAGCTGCCAATGATCCCATCTTCGTGGTATGTCTTTTACCTCCAGTGTGACTGACAATGGCTGAGGCTCAAAGGCACCTTTCTCACAAGAGATTTGCAGAATGAGTAAAGTGAATTCCCTAAGAAATAGTTCTTTAAATAGGAAAGAAGGAATCCTTTATCTTTCATTAAACGCTGCCACACCTGCATAAATGTTGAATAAAAAGTAACAAGATTCCAGGGTAATTTGTAAAATATAAGATTCTAGGAGAAAAGCTGCTGTTCCAAGTCATGCTGCCTTGAATAATTTCATTAGTGGTATATCTAAATCTAATGGCTTATATCGCACAACAACAAAACCTTATTTTACAGCAACAAGGTAAGGTGAAAGTGGGGATAGGTATTTTAAAGCAGTAGATTGAGTGGCATGTTTCTTTGTTTTAAGTTTTACAAGCTAAAAGGGAGTCCATCTAATGTCAGGGTATCTTGGGAAATAGAAAGAGTATGATTTCAGTGGTGCATTGAAATAGTGCTGCACTGCCATGAGCAGCACAAACACCATTGTGCAAATGCCAGTAGTTGACTCTGCTTATACATCTTTCTCCCCTAGTAAATTAATGCAAATTTATTCTCCTCTTTGTTAGATTAAACCACAGTGTTTACATGACATATAAAAATTTCTTTTTATATTATATAGAATATTATATATTCAATATATATTATATATTATGTAGATACATTTCTTTCTTACCTTTAAGTTTTCAACCTTTTTTTTTGAGAAATTAGTCCACATACTTTTATAGTGGTTCTTCAGATTGTTTCCTTAATAATGCTTTAATTCCTGCATTAGTTTTTTTCTTACACAGTGAAATTCATTTCACTATGCTGTAATTTTGTACAAAAGATTATTTTCTATAGTTTTTCTATAGGATATTTTCCAACTTCTTTCCAGGGTTGTAATTAAAAACATGAGTACATCAGAAATTAGTTTCAGACATTTGCAATAGTTGTCTGAAACAACTTTCCTGCATTATTTAATTTTAGATCTATAAACTCACCTGATGGAAGTCATGGGCACCTGGAGCTGTGGAGTTGGTGGCACATGCCCTAAAATGAGCATGATGGAATAAAATTTCCTGCAACTTTCCATATTTGTTGAAAGATTAAAAGAGAAAGATTCAAATGATTTTGAAGGGCACATTCACCAAATGAGCTCAGTGGCTCCTCACCTGTGGTGATTCACCCGCCCATTTGATGTCAGCTGGTGTTAAACTGTCTGGAGAAAGATCTTGTTGGGAACAGCAGCAACAAGGGTGTATAAAGCAAAATGTCCCATGCAGAAGATCAGTTTAGTAATCTCATGAACTTTCCTGATTGGCCATTCTGTAAATCCCATCTAAACTAGATTACCCTCTTCTCTCTCTTTTAAAAGCTCCAGCCACCTCGTGTATTTGTTGCATGTTTTAAAGGTGGCTGATTTCCAAAAGAGCTTAATAAATGCGTGTGCCCATGCCTGGATTTGCAGGTTCTTCACTCCTTTACTGATGCCATCTTTGATGAGTGGATGAAGCGCTTCCAGCCCCCCGACAACGCTTGGCCCGAGGAGCTGGCCCCCATCGGGCACAACAGGCTGTATAACATGGTCCCTTTTTTCCCTCCGGTGACCAACAACGAGCTCTTCCAAAGTGCGGAGCAGCTCGGCTACACCTACGCCATTGACCTGCCAGGTGTGTCCCAGGATGCTGCTCCTGACCAAGTGATGAGGCAGCTCACATTTGCCACAGGCATATATAAAATAAGGAACCTGTCCTGGTTTAGGGTAAATTTGGGAGAAAACCTCCAAAAGGGGGCCCCTCCAGAAAACAAATCCACACAGCTCCTCCCCACAACCGGTTTGGTAAGGATTCCCCAGGGAGAAGTGGAAAGAACCTGTTTATTTAACAGGCACAGCACCCCCAGCACACAAAATGAACAATACCTGATGACACCACTCTTTCACTGCTCTGAAAAAGATGACAAATTCAGAGAGTCTCTCTTGGGGGTGGTCACTCTGCTATCAGTCCCAGTGCTGGGGTAGCTGCTGCAGCCACAGGGTGCAAACTCTCGGTGTTTCCCAGGTCCCAGTTTGGAGCAGGTTCAAGTGGTTCCAAAAAGGGAGAGGAAAAAACAGTCCAGGGAAAAATTCGGACTGCGTAGCTAAAATAACTAAAGAGCAGGAGCAGAGAGCAAGAGCAAAGCAGGAGCAAAGCAGAAGCAAGAGCAAGAGCAAAGCGAAAAGCCAGGCAAAAAGCAAAAGCAGCACTGTGTACTGCCCTGTCTCTGTGTCCTGCCAGCTGTGGGGGAGCGGCTGATAGCAAAACAAAACTTTTGCTCTTCAGAGCCAGTCTTGAAGGCACAGGACATAATATCCAGCATAAACAGAACACATGAATGGGGATACAGGCATCATAATGTCACCCTAGGACAGAACCTTTCACAAAACACACATGTCTATTCACCTGCTCACTTCCAAATATTAATATTTGGGTACCTGGAGAGATGTACCTGGGTGTTCTTTCTTGTAAACCTCCAATTTTAAAGATTTTCCATGTCCGTAGCTGGGATCTTCCTTAGTGTTTGTATATTCATTTGAAATTACCCTTGACACAAATGAGACAAAGACAAAATAGCAAAAAAGCAAAGTATTTATGCAGAAAATCCAAATTTTGCAACAAGATATTAAAATATTTGTAAAAGGCAGAAGAGTAAGATCTGCCTGAAAATCATGCTTCAGCTGCTTTTCCAAAGATTAAATCTGAGTAATTTCTTTCTCCATTTCAGTATTACTTTGAGGGCATAAGGTGCTTATCTAACCTGTGTGGGCAGGAATTTCTTCTAAATGCTTACCATCCATCTCTGTTTTTAATCTGTGGAGACTGTTTCAAGGTCTATAGACTGCAAAAGATTGAAACCCTTGCCCTCAGGCTGCATTCATGCAGGGGAGCCCTGATTTGTGGAGGCATGCTAGCTGTTTCTGCAGTGCTTTTCTCAGGGGCATCCCCAGAATTTTCCCTGAAAATTTTAACTTCCCCTCTTACGGAGTTTAAGTTTTCCTCCCTTTGTATTACTCTCCTGCTTTGCAAATGTGGATGCCCCTTTGGCATGAGGCACCCAGAGAGGAACATGAGCAGCTTGTGACTCTGTTGCTTCTGACTCACACCTAAAAAAATGTTTAGCTCTATGTGAAGGAGTCTGTCTATCCGTGTCTGAATGGCCTATGCTCAGACAATACAGCTTTTACATTCAAACCCTTCTCTTTCAGCCAAAAGAACAACTTGCTAATTGTACTTCAGGTAATCACATTGGAAATAAACAAATATTAATACATTGCTGGTTCTTATTTAAAAGGTGATAAAGCAGTAAACAATCCATTCTGGGACTTTACTAATTTTTGGAATGATTGCACTCAATCTTTTTGTAGACTGCAGATTGGGGCACAAGACTTTTAGATGTTTTTATAGTCAGTGTGACATCTCCCTTAGCCATCTGTCTCCTCTAACCCATATATCTAGATACCTTTTAAATATGTGCAGTCCTCTTCAGAGGTGGTTTTTTTTAATTTCTTTTTTGTGATTGTTTCGTCAGATGTGATTGTTGCCATCTCAGTGTATGTAGCATTCTTCAGAAAAGGAGGGCAGGCAATTTTTACTTCTGAAAGCACAGATGAAAACACAAACATTTAGCCAAGTGGAACAATGTTATTATAGGAATAAGCAATATTATCTTTGAAGATAATGGTTCTTCAGAAGTGGTTCAAAATCAGCAGATGCGATCTGGAGCTGGTCAGCAGAAGCACACTGAGTAGTGTTTTCAGTTAAAAGTTTGACAGTAGGCTGCTTTGTGGCCTTTAGGAAAATTTGAGGGTTTTCTGTTGACCAAAATAGCTTGGAAGCAGCTGTTTGAAATGTCACTATTGAAAGAATTGCTTAGATCATTCATAATTTTGGCCAAATTAGATGAAAGAATGGTCTTTTTGTCTTGTCAGTGTTAATCTTTTCAGTTCCCAGCACTTAAATTTGTACAAATTGTTGAAGTTTAAATTCAGCTGTAGACTTCTCTGGCAGGAAGCATCTCCAGCTCTGGTATGTGTCTCAGTTATGGGGTGTGCTTTGAATTTTGCCTGTGGCCAGTAGGTCACTAAGCTGCACAAGTAGTTATCAGCATGTAGGAATTATTATGTCTTCTGTGTAATTTGCAAAATTGATTTATGGGCTGTCCTCACTTCAGTAGTTTCATATTTCCAGGTTCCCTTGATGAAACCCAAGCATGGGCTGTCATGGTTGGATCCACGATTGGAGGAGCACTTATAGCTCTGGCTGTGCTTGTTCTGCTGCTTGTGCTTTTCCAGCACCGAAGGCACAGAAGAGGTTTTGAACCCCTGATGAATGTGAGCTTCAGCCCCAAGAAGTACATGGGAGAGGCTTAATGCCTTCACTTTCTTTGCTTGCTCTTGTAGGAAGCGACCTTGGTTGCCTTACTGGTATCTTAGCTGAGACTTTATCACACTCTCCTTTGGCAGCTGACTAAATTGTTCTCATTCAGGTTTTTCCCATTATCTTGTGAATTGTAATGAGTGAAGTCTCTGGGTACATATGAGAAAGGCCCAAGTCAGGCTAGATTTTTTCTCATTACTAAATGTTATCTGGAGTGTGTGACACTTGTAAATCATCCTCTAGAGATTTAGATCAAGACAGCTGAGAATCCAAATAGGAGAAAACCAACTTGAATAGCCAAGATAATTCTTCACCTCAATGTGTCCTTGATTTAATTTAGGAGCATTAAAATGTGCTGGAAGTTATTAATTCTACATGTATATTTGAATAATACATTATTTTACAGTTATCAATAAATATTCTGAATAACATAGTCTTGCTTTAAGATTCAAAGTGTTTCATGTAGTTTGACAAAATACAATAGGAACTCCCTGGTTACAGACTCTGTCAGAAATATGATAAATTCTGTACATTATTTCCAATAAAGTTGATGACAGCAATGGGTAAACTACAAAATTCCAACTCCTACAATTTAAGATCAGGAGTTCCCTGACACTTAGATAAACACTTGTGTTTTACCTCTGTGTTAGGGACTTGGAATAGAAGTTGAAAGTGGGACTTTTTTGTCTCTGATTCACTGTTCTATGAATCGAGGCGTAAACTTCCAAATTTCCAAAGTCTAGGATGCAGGACTCAAGGTAACAAGACTAAGATAGCTTGCATTACTCAGGTGTGCAGATGGGGAATCAGGCTTGGATATGACAGGTGCTAGACCACATCCTAAACATTCCTTCATACATTCCCTATATATTTCTTTATTTAGACAGAGATTTGAAGCCCATTTGTGTGGCTCTCCAGTGTTATCTCGGAACATGTTGTTTTACATAGCAAATGACATCTTGAACAGATCCTGTCAGCTTTGGTGCTTGATATATTACATTAATGGGGTATTCAGGCTTTGTGTATTGTGGGGTCTTGAGTCTTATAAAACCTCTGCTTTTTTAGCCTTGAATAAAAAAATTCAGTTAGTAACATTTTCTGGTGTTCCTTTTAGGCCTGCTAAGTACTACCTGTGTGGACTAGAAAGAAGATGGTTTTCACATATACTTAGCTTTGAATATGTGTAACTCACAAAACTAATCTCTAAAATGCAGACTTTTTGGGTCAAACAAAGCTGTGATTTGCTCACCACACACTCAGATAGCCTTTGCTCCATCAGGTGGACAGCAGCCTGCTGCCATTTCTGCTGTTTTGTGGTGACTTTTGGGGGTCCCAGTGCACTTGTTCCTGGATTATATCCAAGATGTCAAGGGTTGAGGCACTTTTTGGTACAGCAGCACAGCTCATTACCTTGGTTCCCAACTCAGGCTGCTTTTTGGGGGTCTTGTTATTTAGGAACTGGTGTTATCTGATGCTGAAGACAACAGATGAGGTCTCCAGAGATCTAGCTTGCACACGAGTTGCATTAGTTACCCTGATATGTGTCAGAAGGTAGCTAGGTCTGAGATCTCCCTGTGCCTTTTTCAGGGAGCTCTCAGCTGTTTTCCAGCACTACAAGGGTGTTCATATAGAATCACAGAACACTTTGGGTCCAGATCATCTAGTCCAGCTCCTCTGCAGTGAACAGGAATACCTCCGGCAACCTGTGACAGTGTTTCACCATCCTCCCTGTAACAAATTTATTTCTTATGTCCAGTCTAAATCTACCCTTGTT
This sequence comes from Serinus canaria, assembly GCF_022539315.1. Classification (NCBI taxonomy): domain Eukaryota; kingdom Metazoa; phylum Chordata; class Aves; order Passeriformes; family Fringillidae; genus Serinus; species Serinus canaria. The sequence continues at coordinate 73,595,860 of NC_066313.1, read as the reverse complement.
TAGTTTGAAACCATTACCCCTTGTCTTCTTGCAACAGGCCCCGTTAAAAAAATTTTCCCCATCTTTCTCATAAGCCCCGTTTGAGTATTGAAAGACTGCAGCAAGATCTCCCTGGAGCCTTCTCTTCTCTAAGCTGAACAACCTAGAATATGCACCAGTTTTTGCTAAACACTAATTTAGAGTGCTGCTGCTGTTGGATGGAGATGGACACATTTTTTTCCTTCATGGGATCTAAATGCCAAAAATTTAGGAGGAACTCTAGACTGCTATTTCCAAGGGTGGATGAGAATTTTCCTTGGGCTCACAGGGTGCGCAACTAGTTTCATCAGCTTGGAGGTCTGGCTGCTGCTGTCCTAAGGGTTTGCTTTGCAAGCTGCCCTGGTTATGGGACAGTGGCAGTGAGGAAGAGGAAGGAAAGAAAGAGGGAGAAGTGTAAAAAATGTAGCACAGCAGCTAACTTGTTAGAAGAGATTTTGCCTAAGAGCCTGTGGGTAAAGCCAAGGACAGTTGTTCTTGTCTCACATGTAAACTGAGTGGAAAGGTATTTTCCTTTCTAGAAGAAGAGCTATGAGGGCATTAGATTGATGCTATGCACATAACAAGTACCAGGATCAAAGATCCATGCATTCCTCTTTTCAGTGGCTGGAGCTTCGTTTGGTAATTAGGACTTTAAAAATGTGAGGGGAGTTAACAGCTGCTTATAAAAATCTGCAGCTGTATCGAGAGCACAACCTGCCCTCTCGTGGCTTACTGGAATATTACTGGTGACACCAGAACGCTCTTTTTCTCACTCTTGAAAAGTACAGTAGTGTTCTAGCAACTAAGAAAAGTTGAGTCTTTGGTGAAGGAAAGAAGCACGGGCCAACTTTGTATGAAATGCTTAAAAAGAAAGGAAACCGAGCACGGGCACTTTAAAGAACAGGTAGAGGAAATCCTGCAACAAGTCTGACTGTAAAGGTTGGTTTTACATGTTTTGATATTCCATTCATCCCAAACAACACAAGACACGTTTTTTTGTTGCTGTTTTATGCAGGTGTTATTAAATATCTACCATCTCTAGGTTGTCCTGAAGCTGCTGGGGTGGGATGAAGAGGGATGCTCAGAAGCTCCCACAGATGACTAAACTGATGGGAAGAATGCTGAAAACATAGTATCCCAAATCTCCCATAGCCCGGTACACCCTGGGATTTTCATCCTACAAATCAGTGCAAAACATAACCTCAGCTGGTGCCCATGGACCACCTCTGCCCTTTACATTCCCCTTCACATTCTTAATTACACAGCCACCCAGTCCAGACCAGGGAGGAAAGATGAAGGATCAGCACATCTGTCTTTGTGTGCTTTTTATTCAGGGCACTCAGCTAACAGATGGGAGGTGCACTGCTGAATGGCTTCAAGCTGAGATGGGTGTAATCATCACCACCCCTGCCCCCTCTAAAATAATTCCTTCTGAATTGCTGCTTTCTTCTGAGAAAATGCCCACAGGAGCTACAAATGAGATGTTTGAGCTCTGGAGAAGTACTCAAAACCATCCCTTCCTCAGCCTTTTTGTTAGCTAGACCCATGCAGCTTTCAGCTTTGTATGTAAGGTTTTTGAGTGGATCATCTTTCTGAGGAGTTTAATGCTCTTTGGTCACTAGTTAGTTGCTCTCTCACCTGGCTGTACTGGATCTGTGGGCAGCTAATGCCTCTTTCTGAGCCACTCAGTAGATTAGGTGCCTAAATTTTGACACCGTGGTGAGCTGATGAAAGCCACATCATCTCTGTCAGTCGTGGCCTGTGCTTTTGTGAAAATTATTATCATGAAAATATTCTTAAGGAATTAGTGAGACCCTGTTTTCTGACGAAAATTAAATCTCATTCCTGTCTGTTTAGCTAAATGCTTGAAATGGAATTTGTTCCAATTTTGTCCTGATTTAGGAAAGAAGTGACATAAAGCTACCATGTCTCATGGCTATTACTGTAAAATTTTAACTTTAAGTTTTCAGCATGACTATGCTTGTGATGGCAGAGAAGAGAAAGGAAAGAAGCACATTGAGAGACTATCAGCTAAATTTAGCAGGGAAGGTATACACTTACAGGGCTAGGCATGTAGGCTGATAGCTACCAGGAGGGAAACTTTTTCCCTGAAATACTGGCTGTGCCCTGTTGTGCAGTGCATGCAGCCACTGATGTGCCCAGCACACAGGTGCCTGCACTGAGTCAGGTTGTGAACAAAGCTGTGTCTGTGATCCTGCCCTGCTTCAGTGCTCCTGCAGCTGAGAGACAGCAGATATTCATTATCCAGGGCTTTTACTGAAACCAGGTTTTTGCTTTCCAAGACCTGGGTGGCCAAAGTGGTATCAATGCTGCACATAATTTTTACATACCAGCTTCTTCTTGTGAAGGGGGATTCATGATCTCTTCCATGAACAGCAAAAGTACCTCTACACAAATTAAGACAACATATAAACCATTGCACTGGATAGACCCAAAACCAAGCTCCAAGACCAGCAGGGTATGGATGAAACATGAAAAGAAAGCTCCAAGTATTCACCTAGCTGCAGAATCTGCAGGTAATTTTGCCTGTCCTGATCTTCTTCATGAATCCTGTCTGCACTATGATGCTGTTACCATTGCCACGTGCTCCCACTTCAGAGGTCTCATTTGTCCATGGGTTTTGCACTATAGTGACAAAATTGGTAGATCTGACTGTGAGAGTGAGAAACCTCAACACACCAAGATTTTCAGTAGAGACCAAATAAGCAATCAGGTCTCTTCCACATCACATAATCCATCCCTGTTTGTCTCTCCTCCCTTCACTGCCTTGTTCTCTCTGGCCTCTTGACAAACTGAAGAGCCCTGGAGTGACTTCAACGGGCAGGAAGGAAAGAAAGTATGGGTGGACTGCAGACATTGCCCTTGGCAGCACTTCCAAGTGCCTGAATAAAGGAGGAAGTCACAGGGTCTCCAGCCTATCTCTGTCCTCAGGCTTTCTCACAGATTAAATTAAAAAAATCCTTTCCAGCACCATCGTTTTGCCTGTCATGGATCTCCTTCTGTGGCTCCTGATTTTCTGTGACTACATAGCAGAGAGCTCAGCTGTCTGTTCTGGAAATGGTGAGTTGTGTTATGTGGATTTATGACTGGGAGACAAATGCTTAAATGTTCAGTGGTGAAGCCACAAAATCTCCCTTGCAGCTTCCTTCACTGGGTGATTTCATTGCTGCATCCAGGCTGCTTTCAGGCCTGTTTCCCTGCCATCCATCTCTGTTTGGTCTATTCTGTCTCTTGCCAGATTTTTTTTTTTAAATTTCTGACTTAGAAGAAGGTCTCCTGAGATTTCTTTCATATTTCCACGCACCCCCTGCATGCCTTCTACTTGAAAACATCTTTCAGTGGTGTCATATTTATGTGGAGGCATTATTGTTCAAGAACCTGTAAGAGTTCCACTGTTGCCACCTCTGCTTGATTTAACTGAGAAGCTGCTAAACATGTTGAATGCTCAGAAGCTGTTCTTGTCAGCAATGAGGCTGGTGACTGGCTTTGTTGGGTCTAGGTGACAATTCCAGACAGAGCCTGAAGTGCTTATTAAACCTTCTTCACTGGGTTTCTTTTTTCATTTCTACCAGAGACTTCCAAACTCCAGCCCAGTTTGTATGAGCAACAGTTTTCATTCTCTTTCATGCTGCCATCCTGTGGTCAGGAGCTGCTCAGGATGGAGTGACCTTGGCAGAGAGCTGCTTTTTCCAGTGGTGCTGCAGTGGGCTGTGCAGGGCCAGGGCATTGCCAGAGGGGCCAGGGCATTTCCAGGAGAGCCGCTGTGCTCAGCCCTTGCAGAGGCACACCAAATCCACTCCCAGTCCTCGGGACCGACATCAGCAGCCGGGTTCATGGTTGGCAGGTGCTCTCCTGCCCGGCACGCTGTGCTCTCACTGGTGCCCTTGGCGTGGCTGCCTGGCAGAGCTGTGAACCAGCAGCTCCCCTGAGAGCAGCTCCAGTCCTGTTTGGATGCGTGTCACATCCCAAGGCGGCCGCAGGTGCTCCCCAAGGCTGGGGATGGAGCCTGGGTGAGCCGCAGCAAGGCTGCTTCCCCTGCAGATTTAGAATTCAGCTCAGGGCTTTGAAACACACCGCTTGTGAAGGCAAAGCACAATCCTTCCCGAGGAAAGAAGAAGCTGGATTTTTTTAACAGAAGGAAAAGCCCTTGTTTTCCTCCAACATTTTCCACATGTAATCTTAGGATAAGTTGATTTTGCAAAAGCAATGAGAGCATTTGTTGTAATATGGAATATTTTGTTTTTAAGTCAACCCCCCAAATAAAAATATTTGATCAGGGACATGACACATATAGAGAGAGATTACAGAGCTCAGTTCTCATTTACACTATGTGTATCTGCTGGTAAGAAAAAAGTATACCCTGGTGGCTGTGCTAGGACAGACAAACATAAAGATAAAAGGTATGTTTCTACTTAAAATTGAAAAGGGAGGGAAAAAAATGGTACTTTTCATTTCAGTCTTACCTATAACTAAATTTTTTAACTTGGTCTGGGGATTGTTAGTTGTGCTTTTGTGATGTATACTTAATTGTGTTATTTAGACAGATGAATTTGTGTCAGCTCATCCCAACAGCCTGTCTCATGCTCATTTTTGCTTTAGTTGCTGTCAGTCTCTCAATATTGGTATGGTTTTTATCTGGAAAACACATCTCTAGTAGCACTTCACAAAATTGCTTTCTCTTCTTTCCTCTAATATTCCATGATTTATTTCATTTGGACACAAGGAAGGGGCAGGTTTTACACAGCAAAGTGAATGGCAATGGGAATTTATTGAGCAACAAAATGACTACTTGGAATATTGCCTTTGCCTGAAAAGTGTCAGTAAATTCAATTTGCAGCCAGGGAATGTCAGACTTTTTTCCTTCCACATTTCATGGAATGTGTAGTGGAGTTGTTGCCCTGGAATAGTATCCTCTAGTTTTCAGTTGTGCCTGTGGCATGGTTAAGGATCTATGATCTTTCAGGGAGGAGTCCCTCAAATATTCCAGTATTTCTGGGACAACAGCTGGGGAAAGAAAAAAACTCCAGTCTGAATTTCCAGCATGTTTGCATTGCAGTGCAGGATTGTCCCAGTTCTGTTTTCTGCTGGGAGGTGCCCAGAGATTTCACTTCTGTTTGTTCCTCTAGAGACTTCTCCAGCCTCCCTCCTCTTTTCCACATTGCTTGCTTTGTCCTTTTGGCTCTTTCTGCCTTGCTTGTCAGATATATCTATTTCACCCTCATCTAACTTATCCATTAATATTCACTCCAGTGGGGAAAAGTAGAATGATGCTTAATCCTAGGCTGTATTTTAAAGAAACCTCAAAAACTGAGTAGCACAAATAGTTGTCCCATGTACTAACCATTTGTATCGTATACTCTGCTGTTTTAAGTATAGTCAGGGCTACAGTTGAAAGATGGAAGTTTTAAACATCTAATAAAGAGTGTGTGAAAAGTTTCTGTATTTATAATTTTATTGATTGTTTTGAATTAATTAATATCTCTATCAAAACTAAATAAATGCATTATTGAAGAAAATCATTAACCAGAAAAAAACCTTGCATCATGAAAATGAAAATCAGGAGCCAGACTAGGCATCTTTATCTGTTTCACTTTAAGGATATTTTTACTGATACTCACCTCAAATCTTTCCTCTTAATTCCATTATTCTGTAGCTCTTGGACTTCTTTAATTTTACTCTCCTCTTTCTCCCATGCTCCTTATCTCAGAAAATAATTTATTTGAAGTAACTATAAGTATCCAAGATGTCTTGTTGCTGTAGGCTGGTCTCTTCTCCAAGCCCCTCTGCTCCCTCATGCTCCCTCACTGCCCTGCCCAGAGCTCCTGCCTGCAGGGGCTGCCCAGCCCTCTGCTCCCTCCTGTGGGCTGGGCCTGGACAGGTAAAGCTGATGGCAGAAGTGAGCATCATCCATCACAAAAGCTGCTCAAAAATGGGCCATCATCCCACTCTTTATAGGACAATTAATTCCTCATGCAGATCCCAATCCCAGGGGAGCTGTTTTGCATTTACCTCATATTGCAAGAACTCAGCACCTGCACATTCTTTATATTAGCTGGGAATCTCTATCTGATGGCTCTCTGGTATGCCTGAGCTTAGCAATGCATCAGAAAACATTTTCTTCGACCACAGTTTTCCTTGGATTAACTTCAACAGTTGTTTGGATTTATTAATGTTTGCCATAGACACTACCTGGACATTCAGATAAATGGATATGCATTGCACAGATGCAAATGTAATATTAAGTTCAATAGTGTATTACACCAGGAGATAGATTTGCTAATAAATTCAGCAAAGCCTCAGAATTTAGTATGTCACTATAATTTTAGTGCTAAGGCTGGTGTTCAAATGTCATCTCTAAATTGTAATAGAACCAACCAGAACCTTTACTTGACATTCAAATAAAAGCATCTGTTGTTTTCAAACAATCAGTTTGATGGTTGTATTTACACTTTTAAAAGTACTTTCTCACATTCCTTTCTTCTGGAATTTTATTTGCATTCTGATGAGACAAAAGAATCAAAATAGACTTCCAATGTTTCATACAGTCATGAAACAAGTACCAGAAGTTTGCCAGAGAAAATGGTTGTGATAGCATTTCTAGACTAAAGGATTCAGTGCTGTTTGAATAGGCAGGTAAATTTTTGACACTTAACAGAATCAAATCCCTAGCAATTCACATCTTCATTCTGTTCCAGAAGGATTTAAAGTGAAGCACTATTAATTAACAGAATCTTCTCATAGGTGCACAGGAAAGGAATAATAATTAAAAGAAGTTATTAGTTGTCAGATAGATTTTCCATGATTCACAGAAGACTCTATGCACTGTGTCAGGTAATGTCTCTTCAAGGAAGTACCAGGATTTTAAATTGTTGATTTCACTAAACTCTTCTATGACAAACTATTGTTTTTACCTTGTCAGGAAACATGCACAGTAAGGTTTGTTTTGTGTTAAAAAGCTGAAGAATATTACAAAATTATTAGAAACTGGAAATCATTCTTCAGCCCTCTTTAGAGGCTGAACAGCATCAAGTATTTTTTTCCTCCTTGAAAATGCAGTGTTTTGGTCTAGGGTGGGGAACACAGCGGTCCACTCTAAAGAAAGGAATACATTTCCCAAAGTTACTCAAACAATTTCTTCACAGAATCATTTTTAAAATGAGCTGGTTTCTCTCAGTTCAATGATAGACACGCCCAGAAGGTGTCAGGCTTCCTCTGTCTGGGAGAGCTGGTGTGGGTACCAGAGGCAGGTGATGCAGTGCCACTGGAGATGCTTAGAGCGCCCTGCACTGGCTCCAGCTGCTATCCCAGGAAGCCACAGATTTCCTGCTGCTCTGTGTATTTGCCAGCTACACACAGATATCTTGAATGCAAGCTATGACTCAATGAGCCTCACAAAAGTGTCCAGTGCTCTTCAATATATCCTAGAAAATCCAAGGCAGTGGGACTAGAAGACTACAAGCAGCTGAACCAAACCCTGTCCTACCCAGAATGGCAACACTGCCTCTATTTAAGCAGCTAAACCCCTTCTCAGGGTGAGATTTAGTTTGCCCAAATCTAGGTTTTTACCAGGTTGGAGTAGGATTCAGCTCACCTGAATTTGGGAAATTGGTTCTCTTGCCTAAACATAGGCCTTTAGTTTCATTCAAGGTTCATGAGACCATCCCATCGGGACAACTAATTGCCAGTCTGGAAGGATGCAGGGCTCTGCAGGTCCTAACACATCTGCTGGCTCTGGGCAGATGCCTTGGCTAACTTAAACTGTTTCAAGTGATGTCAGATAGCAATATGTAGGCATCTGAACAAACCCCTTAAACTTGAAACCTGATCAACAGAAGAATTGCAAAGAGGCTGCACTGACAGTTTGAAAACCTAGTATGAAATCTTAGACTCCACTGAATGAATTAGAATAAGCCAAAATAAAAAGGAGAAAGAGATTCCTCTAACTCGCCAGATCCCACATTTCTTAAAGACCAAGACTGATTTACATTTTTAGACTCTTGGATTATGGGCAGGCTAATTAAAAAAAAAAAAAAAAAGTGTTCAACTATTTTAATAAAACACTGCCATTACATTAGTTCCTAATAAGATTGACTTAGAACTAGAACTAATGAGTAAGTGAAAATAACAATCAAGTATAATTTTTAGAAGTATTTTATGTGTAGGTATAGGAAGACCTCACCTTTTGCAAAAGAGTAAATAAAGGACTCCTGCCTGAAATTTATTCTTAGATGTCGTGATTTTGGACACTTCCATGACATTTTCCACTTTCCTGACAGATTTTAGGGGAATATAACTGGCACATAAATGTAGCTGAAAAAAGAATGCTGTAGAATGAAGTCGTCATAAGTTATTTTAAAGATTCATTCAACCTCATGATTCTCCAAAAGCTGACAATCATAGGATTAACACTGCTGGTCTGCAGAGAGCACTTTTTGTTCTCCAGACAAGAAACCACAAGACACAAGGCAGGTACTTACTTCAGATATTTATTGTAGTCCATCAGAGAATATCAAATTCCTGTCTTTAAACCACCAATATACATTGCTTTCCTAGTGTGAGTGAAGGGTGATGGAAACGAGAAGAACTGGTGAACATGATTTAGATTTAACAAAACTTGGATAAAAATGAATTGGACAATTTTAAGTCAGAACAGTTATAGTTTTATTCTTTATATGGGAAAGCAATCTAACAAAACCAATACCATAAAAATAACTAGAATGAATAAGGCATGTCAAAGTCTTCACTGAGGTGTCAAGTAGTTATATACATACAGTACTGAATATTAAGTAACAGTGTAAAAGATAGTCCCACACTTTATTTCTGTTCTAATTAAGAACTAATAAGCATCACCAGTGTTGTTTGACAGATAGACACTGAGGATATAAACACAGATTTAAATGGTGAGTATCAAACTTGTTAGATGTGCTTTTCCTGGTACTGGAGCCAATGGCAAACTCTCACTAGCTTCACTGGGAGGAGGACCAGAGAGGCTGGGGAAGGTGTTTCTGATCCTCCATTGCATAGTCCTCACACAGCATAAACTACATTGTCCAGGTTGCTGGAACACTTCTAAACCTTGAATTTAAAGGAGTTACATTGGGAAGTCTTAATCCATACACTTAGTTACCTCACCAAAAATAACTGCTTCTGGTCACCTATCTCTTAATACTTGGATTAATGGGCTGAGAGCAAACAACCTCCTATGGCATTGAGCATGTATTTAAAGGTTTCTAAGCTGAAGATGAAAATTAATCAGTCACAGATGCTGTGATGCCAGACCAAGAATACCCTTTACTGTCAACAGAGAAAAGTCAGAGCAACATTCAGTATATGTAGTTACAGCAGGTAGAAAGAATGTGTTTCCCTGTTTCTGTCTGTTGATTGTATAGACAGTTGAAATCTCATGGCACTGGGAAGCAGAGACTTTGGCTCTCTCTACTACGTCTCACAGTAGTTATAGTACCTGTAGCATACCTATAGACACATATAGTACCTACAGGATACTTATAGATGGTCAGCAAGTGACTCTGTGTGTTGCATCAATAAGACTTCCCTGACAAGCAATCTGGTATTTTTTAGCTGAGTTATTCCTCTCTCTGCACAGAGAGTTAGTGAATTGTGAGATCTATATTTCAATGATTTGCCAATTTTGGCAAGATTCAGGTAAAGGTCAATAAATCTTGTTTAACTCAGAAAATCTATTTATTTCTTATTATGAAGACAATTGGAAAAACTGTGTTTTCTGACATTTTTAACACAATGTTTTAGTGGAGATTCATTGATAAGGAGTTTGCTGTGATTTTGAAAAGGATATAATTTAGATCTAACAATCAGAAGTGAATTCTGGTGTAATGATCAGAATTTTATGTAATGGTGTCTTAACAAAAACAAACTCTGGCTAGTAGTCAGTGACAATCAATTAGACTTTCCAATAAGCCATTGCAAATTTAAAATATGCACATGAATAAACAGTAGAATAACACTATGAGAGAAATAACTTGCCTTACACTGTCACCAATGGAAATGCATATTCATTAATATATGTATACTATGAAGCAGGGAAACTAACAAGGTAAAATCTGTCTGAAAAGCATTATGTGGATAATGTTTGCAGGCAAAAGGCAGGGCAAATAAAATGAATCTTTAAGAATTCTAGTTATTGTTTCAGTCTGTTACTGAATATTACAATCCTATTCCAGCTCTCAGATGTGTTGTAAGCACGAAAAAAGGACTTTTCAGCAGGCAGCAAAAGAAGTATTGATTCAGAAAATAAAATGTATGACTTTTTCAAATGCTTTTGTCTACTAACATAATATTGCACCAGGCAAAATTGCCTTGGCTGAGCAGCAAGGTCTTCTAATGTCTATATTTCAGGAAGATGCAATACAAAAAAAGAGTTTAATAGGAGGACATTCAGTATCTGGTAGTAATTTTAAGGTATACAAAAGAAGCAGGTGCAGCTCTACATATATATGTATAAGTATATATGCATGTAAATGACTGTTAATACAACCCTGCCAAGAAAATACCCCTGCAGTCAAGCTTTTCTTACTAATGAACAGAAACACTACGGTTTATGTTTTAACTGTTCCGTGATTTCCAAATATCATCTTTGACATGAAAAACTGTGAGAGAAACAAGCTTAAGAAACACAGAATTCATTATAAATCTTGAGGGAAGAAATGGTATTTACATTACTGATCATTGTTTTGTGAAAACCACATTAGCTGTTGTGCACTGGACTTGGTAAAGACTCAGGGGGAAATGGAAAAGCAATGGGCTGAGCAGTACTGTCTGAGATTGCCTGGAAAATGTCAAATACTTCCCTTCTTTTTATCCACAGGGAAATCTGAATGCATTTCTACTAATCAAAACTTCCTGGAGGAAAGTATGTGGAGAAGAAAGAAATGAAAAAGACCCAGTTGATGTAGGGGTAATCCATTGGGTATTGTGCCATGTCATTCTTGGGTGATGGACAGTGGCAATATGGTTATAAAGCTGTAATTCACTTAAGGGGGGCCAGATGATGTCATTAGAAGCAAGAGCCACTTTCCATGCATTATGAATTCACTTTTTAAAAAACCCCCACTGACTAGGATGGTGGTTTTGATCACCAGTATTTTACCCAACTCATTTTTAAAGAACGTAATAAATGTAGAAAAGTCATTGTTTAACAATTGTTGAAGCCTGAAAGGAAGGAAGTAGGGGTTCTGAAAAGCTTGGTGAGCTTCTACAGGGTTTTTTTTTTTTGTGCACAAATAGAAACCAAAGAATAATGGAATTTGTATCAGTAAAGCCCCAAAATACCATCTAGGTTGCTGTTTTTATCTGGAAAATTGTGGGTTTTATCTGTTCCTTACTAGTAGCAGCAGATGTTGCCAAATTAAGTTCTGCAGCCTCACTCTTTTCCAGTTATTTCAGGAAATTTCATCAACACTTATAGAGACACAAGGTATAAACATATTTAAAGCACAGCTCCACATCTGGGATTTTTCTCATTAGGTCTGTGTCAAGTATTGTGGTAAATGGAGCCTTTCCAATACTCTTTTATAGCATATGTGCTTGAAATTTACTGGTCTGTGGTTGTATTTGTAGAGACACATATATGTGTGTATATGCATACATAAGTGTGCATACAGGGAGAGAGATGCATCCTCACATGCACTATGTGCAGGTGCCATTCTCAGAAATGCAAAAGGAAAACAAGAGCAGGAAGCCTAGAATATTGCACTGAAGTGGGTGCCTCACAGCTAGGGCTTTTGGTTTCTGCCACATTTCAAGTACCAATCCCCCAAGAAGTATTCCGGGGAAGGAAAAATAATTTCCTCATTTGGAGTCTCAAGAGATGGAGGGGGATACAGATGAGGCTGTGTGCATAATTATTGTTCAGCTTTTAATGAGTTATTTCTGCCATACCACTCAGCTATTTTTTAAGAGGTGTGTTAGTGGTTTGTCAGCATTAACCTGTAGGCATTAACCTTGCTTTCTCTACTGACCTCTTAGATGTGTGTTTTCCTTTCACTGATGCAGTAAGAGCTGAGACTGACAAACAACTAAGTGCATTAATGATTCAACCCAAAGGGTGTTTTTATCACAGTTCCTCACTCTTTGAGGCACCACATTAATTTGCTTCCTGTCCTTTGGCTATGTGCATCATAATCTTTGCTAACTGTCTGAGCTGGCTTTAGCCCTGTGCACTGCTTTTACCAGCCTTGCAAAGACATCTGGGATTTCAGAAAAGACTTGTTTAAGCTCCATCCCTTGTGCATATGTGCATTGAAGGCAGTCTTCTTTCCTCTTTGAATCTAGCATATCTGACTGGTTCCAATGTCTTATAAGTAAGAATATAAACACAGCAGTGTCAGGCAGCATTCAGAACAACAAAAGCATGTTGGTTGTACATCTGGTTACACCAGGGTTGGTTTGGCCCAGAAACAAAGTCATTGTACTGTGACTTCTCCAAGTGGAATTCCTCTCCAGGCTGCTCACTCTAGCCCTGGTGAGAAGAGGCACCATTGGACCAACTGAAAAAAAGCACAGGAGAGGGTCTGGATGCAGTTTGGACCTCTTGTCTCACTAGTGGCATCTACCTCCAGGCACTTAAGAGAGATTTCTCCATGACAAACCTTGTCATCCCAGTCAGCCTGTGCTGGGAAGGGAGGTAAGCCCCTTCCCAGGTATGGAGGTGCCCATCTCTGCTGACTGACTAGAGATCTACAAAGACGATGTGCTCCCTGAAGTGCTTGATGGAAAGATCTGAGGCCCTAAGTCACAGCTGATTTTCATGAAGACAGATGGCATGAGAGGTAAGAGTCAGTTGCAAAGGACTGAGAGAAGGTAGACATTGCCTACCAGGAAGGTCTTGGTGCTCTTGGCACTGTCACCACTTCTTGCTTCCAAGCTCTCAGTCCACAAGTGGACTGAAAGTGCATTCACAGCTAGTAAAGCAGAGCTTTCATTGTCTCTCTGTTATAGTTAGCAATCATAAGGCTGTATATCATTGCAGTGGAAAGAAAAGTCTAGTGTTGCATCCGAAGTATTTACTATAAAAGGCTATATACAGAAATGAATTCAATAGCGTTAGCCCTACATAAAGTGATTTAAGGCATTTTGCACAAAAAATATCAGGTTCTGTGAAACCTATTTCACAAATGTATCAAAACAATTGTATATATTTTTCTATTTCTGTCTATTTCTGTGGTACAATACTTCTCTGAAGTTACAAAGCCATAAAGAATCTTTCCCTTAAAAGTTCAAACCCTGCCTTAATATACTGCTATATATATACACATATACACTGCCATATGCTGCTAAATATTTTATCTTTGTAAGTAGTGCTTGGAGATGGGAGAACTTGGGATTTTTCTCTAGCTTTTATTTTGATTGGAAACCCCCAAATTTGAAACTACTATTTAGTTTCAGGTACGAGCTATAAACTGATTTTGGGTTTTTGTTGTGCCAGATTAAGCTGAAATCTTAGAACCAGATCAGTTGAAAAACAGCTTTAAAGTTTAATAATATCTTTTCAACCCAACCTCCTTTCTAAAACTAATTTTATTCTAAACTTGATTTGCATTCATATATCATCCCTATAAATCCACATTTAGCTATGTTAAATACTAATCTAGAAATATAGCATAAAAACCAGAGCTAACAATTTGTATGCTTTCAAGCAATGTTCATATGTCTGGAGTCATAAAAGTTTAACAAACATATAAATGTCAGTTGATACCCAAACCAAAAAATCAGAGCTACTTAAACAACACCCTTTCTTTGAATTTGAGAAATGTAACAAAATTGCTAATGGAAATTAAATGATGTTGCTCATCAGCCAAAAAAAGTAACCCGGGGGGAGTCTGTCTATAAATGCTCATCAATTGATTTAGTTTGACTTCCCTGAACATCTGAATGTGAATTTGTAGATTTGTAGATTTGTGTTCAGATTAGGCAGAAGCTGAAAAGAAGCATCATAATATTTCAGAGATGCAAATACTCCCTTCTCCCCCCTCAAGTACACACACATATTCATAAACTATTTACAAATCATTATTGGAGCCTCAAACTCAACTAATAGCATGAAGCTGAAATCTGAAGACCTCTGACTACTCCTTGGGCAAATTTTTGAGACTGATCATCACTCTTTAGCTTTTAAAAAAACCCTATGATCAACCAACTGCTTAAAAATCTTCTGTGTGATCTAAAGACTGAAAAATTTATCTGTAGTTACATTACATGTGTACAATGTAATATACATGTAGCCAATGTGTGAAGTAAATGAAATGAAGCCCACAATGTTAAAATGAAATAAAATGAAATAAAAAATACCCAACACTAGACCTCAAAATAATCAATTACAGAAGCAATATGAACTGTTTCCAGCAGTTGTTGTTCCACTGTTCCATTCAGTTAATCTTGCTATAGAGAATCCACAAGTTCTTTGGCATTGGCCTCCTAGCTCATCAGCATACCAGACAATAGCAAAACAGAAATTTCAGGCTATACTTACAAGAAAGAAGCAGAATTTTGCCACAGTTGAATGAATAACCCAAAATATAGTCTATAAGCTCTAATTATAGATGGAAAAAAGAGTCAGCAGGATTTATGTTAGATAATCCAGAACATACATCCACACAAACATGTTTAGAATAGAGAATAAAAGCTAAAGGTGGGGTTTGTTAAAGCCCAATAGAAACCTCCCAAATAAGTGCACCAAATCTCCCTGTTGCTGCTTCATCTGTCTGAAAATAGAAGCTGTAGTTGCTACCAAAGACACAGAAATCTGGTGAAGTGAGATAGAAAATCCAGTGAGCTAAAAATGACAGAAAAGACAGTTCAGCCTGGAGAAGAAAATTGTCATAGCCAACACTGTTGACTCAAAGACAGAAAGGACATGTGGCACACAGAAAGCATTAGTTAGAACTATTTATCACCAGGAAACACTAAGGCAGAAGTTTTTTTTTTTTTTTAATGTACTGGCTGAAATGATGAAGTATTTATTTTGAAAGGTTTTCAAGGCCAGGATGATACTTTGAGGTGAGGAGTGAGGAGAGGAAGGATGAGAAGGAGCACTGTCCACCTGTAACCTGGAATCTAGGGTATTTACTGGAACCTGGGAGACCTCTAAGGGGGTTAATGGAGTTAGGGCTTTCTCCAAAGCCTCCTCTGAGTGTAATTTTTAGGCTGGAGAAGAAAACTCACTAGATGTATAGTGAAATTAAGTAATTTTTATGAGCCGCGAACAACTTTTGTGCCTTAATAAAACTTTTTAAAAATTAAAAACAGACTCTTGACACACGGAAGTCTGTTTAAGTAGTAGGCTCTTCTTCAGGCTCTGAAAGATATAGAGTTAGTCTACCAGGAAAATGAGAAGAGAGAGAAACTTTGCAGCAGACTACCAAAGCACTGCTGACTTGTGAAGCAATATTTATGCCTTTGCTATGTCCATGAGTAGATAGCTATAATCAGACTACACTGAAAATTCACTGGCAGTAGGTTGAAAAGAAGAGCTGGACAGATGTGAGGAGCTCCAGCTGTCCCTCACCTGATTTTATTGTTAATCCCCTGCAGTCAGATATGCCTGCTGGGTCTCACTGTTGAAGTCACTCTGCCCTGAATCATTCCTCAGCTGTCCTTCTCTTCACCTTGGAAAAACAAACTCCATTGTTGGCAGGGACAACTTGCTTACCCAGGAGGCTCCCTGCCTCAGACAATCTGTGTGGGGGATCAGGAGAACCCTGGAGAGCTACAAAAGAGCTGCAGGAGATGAGAGAAGGAGAGTTGTCTAAATGGCTAGCTTCCCACTTTGGAGAAATCAAATTTCTTTCTAACTTCCTCAATGCTTGGAACTGAAAGCCACATATTCTGTATTATTTTCATGGAAGAAAATCATACTGATTTATGTTTTAGTGGGAGTAAATTTGTCTTCCCTGGAAATTTGACTTTAAAACATCTTCAGAAATGCTGACAGATGGACCTCTGCTAAATCTAAGATAAATAGTCAACATTCTTTACATCTTTTTTGCTAATGATAAATGGACACACTCTTTCCCTATTCCCTCTCAGGAAAAAGACAACTCCTCTTAGTAATACAGCTGTTCTGAATTTAATAAACAAACTACACACCAGATGCTGCCAACTGCTTTAAGTATTTAGCTACACAGATTTCTTGGTGGCAGAATAAAGGAGGAAAAAGAAGAAGTTTTTTTTCATCAGTGTGAAACAAAAGCCTTTCATGTGTGTTATATTGTCAATTATCAATCCTATATAATTAAATATGAAGGTGAAATAAGAGTTGACTGAAATACAGACCCAATTTCTTGAAATTATTTGATTTAATGGTGTAGACTTTCAGCTGTGGGCAAACACAGCTTTTTTGAACTCCTGGAAAGTCCAGAGACCTCAGCTATGGGGGAACCATGTGGAAAGACTGCAACTGCTTTGAGGTAAAGGTTGAAAACTTGCAGGTGACAATGCTAACGCCACTTCTTTTATGGACAGTGTTGTTGTTTTATTAAGAGTCAGAAATAAACCACATATGAACAGCTTCCAGAAAAAAAGGGACTTATTTATTTCTCCCTGATTGTAGTCAAAATCCTTGTTAATGACAAAGCTCCCATGTGCTTTGTCATGGCACCAGGATTTCACACAGGTGCAATGCACAAGTCCGTTGACAACCTCATATGATGTACAATCAGAATCATAAACTATATACTCAGCTTAGTAGAAAAACTAACTAGATACTGTAAGTGAGCACTTCATGTTACATTGGCAAATTACCCTCGAGTGACTGATTGTTTGTATTGGTCAGCAAATTTGAATTGGATAGACTGTTGCAAAATGTTCAGACTAAATTAATTTGAGACCATCATTCTTGTCCGATGTTGGAACTTTATTTTAAAAATCAAAGCTTTTCATTCTCCATTGTGTCTCCTACACTGTTTAACAGAGGAGGAAATTGTTACTATCACAACATTTATGCTTCACACACCCTGTTACCATGGTACTCTGGTCTTTATCATTATCTTATCCAAAAAGGGTCATAATTACACATATTAATATGATCCTCGCAGTCCCTCTGAGTAGTTGTAAGAAAACATTGCCATGTTCAGTGCACCTCCTGCCCTATTTTTCTTGAAAGTAGGCATTGCTGAGTCTATTATGTTTTGACAACATAATCTCAGTACTGACACTAAGACTTAGCCTTTGACTGCTGAATTTCCCTTTAAAATTATGGCTTTTTTCAATTTCATGTAACATTCCACTGCTGTTAACGCTATCCATTCTCCTCTAGCAGGTTTGAACATTTGTGGGTTAATATAGTAACCATAGTTTTGTGGTCTTTGAAATGTGGATTTCTTCTAAATATCCATAAGGAAATCTATAGAAACCTGCATAATTTTTCTAAAATTTTCTGTATTCAGTTTTAAGGGGTTATATTTGAAAGCAAATTAAAAACAAAAAACACAACTTGCATCAGTGCTGTAATTTATTTTTTATGTTGAAATAATAAAAGATTCAGTGAATAAGTATAGTTACATTTGATAATGATTCAGAATCAGTTAGTTAACTGAAGGCAACTGCTGCCTGCTGAGACACTGCACACAGAGTCCACCTCCCAAGAACAGCTCCAGCTCATAGAATCACAGAATCACAGAACGGGTCAGGTTGGAAGGGACCACAGGGGATTGTCTGGTCCAACCTCCCCTCTCAAGCAGGGTCATCCTAGACCACACAGCACAGGATTGTGTCCAGGTGGTTCCTGAATGTCTCCTGTGAGGGAGACTCCACAGCCTCTCTGGGCAATCTGTGCCAGTGCTCAGTCACATGCACAGTAAAGACATTTTGCATGGAAGCAGCTCAGACTGGTTCACACATCTCTGGGGATCATTCTTCCTAAACGTCCCACAAAACTGGGATGACTTGTGCATCTGAGACTCAGATTTTCAGAGCTTTCCATGGACAGAGGTATATGATGCCTCTTAGGGAACTGGGATAGATCAACCCTTACCAGCACACTGAGGTAAAGTTTCCTTTCCTCTTCCTTTTTTGCAGGAAATCTCTATTCTCTTTTTTCAATTTTTTCTGATTGTCTTTTTTTGAAATGCCTAAGTTTGGCCAGAGTCCAGGTAGTCTGCACTGCATTTACAGTACTGTGTACTGAGTCATCAGTAGAAAAATCTGCAGTACAATGAACACGAAAAATTTGGGGATGATACAAAAACAGCTCAGTTAATATCAGAAAGATAAAACCTCACAGGGACCTACAGCAATGGTTAAGTAATTAATTACATCTAATTTTTATTAGCCTCCACTTTAAAAGAACATTACATGTGAAGAACCTCTAGATTGTGCAGCATAGAGGGTTTACACAATCAAAGGGCTTTTCCTTAGGACTTAGCTCCTTTTTCTTGAACATGTAATTGTCTTCTTTATAATTTCTTACTTTATCTGCTGCTAGCAGAAGAAAAATTTTTAAATTGTGGCACACAAAAAATTACCTCAGAAGAAGAGCTATTGGATGCAAAGGATGTGTGAATAGAATAATTGGAAATTATGTAGATTTTCACATTTATGGACATGAATGCTTTTTCTTTTTTCTCCTTCATTCCCAATTTAATTTTCTCTGTATATTTAATAGCTCTCTTAATCTCAGAAAAATGCAATGTATGAAGAGTGTATTCAACCTTTAGGGGCTATTAAAGAAATATATACACAGTAACTTCACGCGAAGGCATCTCCATCCGTGACAAAATATCACCATGCATAGTAGCAAAATAAGAGGAGAAATAATAATATGGAAGACAAAAATTTCTGGCAGAACTCCGGCAAGAATCACATTTTGGCAAAGATTAAGCTGGCATGTTGTTTGAGTGGCAGCTTATTAGATCCAGTTCAAGAAGAGCAGGGCAAGCTCCTCCAGTGATGAGGGCTTTCAGTGAACCCCTAGTTCTTTCTTACTTCTTGTCCAAAAGGATCCAACTTACTCCTTGTCCAAAAGTCCATGCAATTTTGCAAATACATGAGAGCACCCTGGACACACACCTTGGCTGCACCAGCTGAAAACAATCATCAGATCACCTACATGTATGCTGAGGCCAACACAAAAACCTGATGGGTCCATCAGCTCCTTCACTAGCAGGGTGGAGCAAGTACAGCAGAGGACTTGCATCACAGGGCTTGGACACATTGGCCTGTCAATAAGCTTTCAGATCCAGAATAATCCGATGGATATAGAATCAGTTACCACCGAATAAACACACAACCAGAGAAATCAAAATCAGACTTGACTTCTCCTGAAACAAAGTTGCTGAGGATGTAGAGAGGATGTGGATATGGGTAGAAAAAGATGGAAAACTGCATATGCAAGTTCAGGAAAAAAATTAACACCAAAGACCTTATGCTTGATATCTGCTGTACAAGGGCAAAATAAAAAGCCTGTGAGAATTGGCTTAAACTTCCTGGGCACAGTAAATGCTCAATCAGAAGACCTGCTCCAGGGGAACATTTGGAGAAGCGGGAAGCATTGCTATGGCCATGTAACACCCGTGTGATCTGCACACTTAGACAGAGACATATTAATCTGGGCCCAGAAGAACAGACCACCTGTCAGGGCCAGGCTGGATGGGTCCCTGAGCAACTCAATCTGGTGAATGGCATTCCTGCCCATGGCAGGGTTGGGATGGAACTAGATGATCTTTAAGGTCCCTTCCAACTCAGACTAATCCATGATTCTATGATTCTATGATGCTATCTAATCATTATGTTTCAAAGTAAACAAATGGGGAAGAAAAGGAATTGAATACAAGTGGCTCGAAACTTATGCTCTTTGTTATGAGACATACTATATAAATAGATTGTAAATATTTTTTTTGGTAAAAGTGCTTAAGTATACTTTATTCTAACGTGCTGTGTGTTTTCTATTTTAATTTCATGCCTAAATCGATAGCTAATTATAATTTGACAAGAAAAAGCGATTGCAATGGATACGATCTACCTGCTCTGCTGCTAAATTAGAATGTGGTTGGCTGGCTTTACAGTGTTACCACAATTTGTGTATACCATTTCCAGAGTCAACGTAAGAATCAGGAAATAAACTTATGGCAAATCATTTTAACACCACGCAGAATTGCCCCAAAAAACCTTTGTCTGTCGTTGATAAAAGAAGGAAGATTTTGCTGTCTAATTGTTGACACACATTTGTCCAGGATTTTGACAACTTCCATCTTGGGTTTTATGACCAGATGCAAATTAGGGAAACTCTATCCCAGACCATAACCATTTAGACAATGATTATTAAAGCAATGTATCCTTGAAGAATCTGAAGTACAATTACCATCACAATTAACATCCATGTCCTTCTCTAGGCCTATCATACAAACTCACATGCTCCCCCCTGCCCCCTCCACCAAATACACACATATGAGAGAGGTTTTCTTCACCAACCTGCAAACTTGTTAGGAAATGGACAACTGGATATGTAAAAAATTCTCTTCTTTGATTTTCATGCTCACCAGTCATTAAAGGGTTACTTTTCAGAGCAGCAAAAAAAAGAAGAGTCGGTTGACCAAACATTTTTTTTCCTTATAAAGAAGTGTCAACCCTGAGCTTGTAATTAAGAAGTTAAAATCTGTGATTTATATATATTTATATATATAAAAATAGATGATCATACTAAGACTAAAAAAGTGAAAGAAATCTCCATGTCAGTACTATATATTTGTTTGATCTGAAATTTTGTAGAAGAAATCCTTGCGACACTGAAATTAACTGATATGAAAGATGTAGTTAGGTGTGAAACACACTATTGATCCGGTTGCTGTTAGTCTGTTAGAGAATTGCTGCCTTGGTAGGGTAATGGACATAGTAGCAAAAAGTTCTAATCGATGTCAGAACAGCAACAAAAGGAAAAAGATTACATCACAAGAGATTATTTTCTGTCAGAACCCGTGAGGGTTCAAGAGAGTTGTTTAACATTACCATCAGGGCTGGTGAGCTCACAGGGGTGAGCTAAGTGGAAAACTGTGACAATTCTATAACATGGATAAATCCTAAAAGAAACTAGGTGAAATCGTGCTACTACTCATATTTTTACTGGGCATTAAGATTCAAATCCTAAGCAGCTGTAACATGACATTCTGAAGCTAGTGGAGCTACTACCATACTAAAAGATAAACTTATTTTTCAGC
Organism: Serinus canaria; assembly: GCF_022539315.1. Taxonomy (NCBI): domain Eukaryota; kingdom Metazoa; phylum Chordata; class Aves; order Passeriformes; family Fringillidae; genus Serinus; species Serinus canaria. The sequence continues at coordinate 73,574,636 of NC_066313.1, read as the reverse complement.
TTCTCTACCTTCATACCAATCTGATGTGGTTGGCAGATGGAGTGCAAGACATTCACTGCTGAGACATACTTTTTTTGTGTTGGGGAAAAAAAAATCCAGCCTTCCTCCCTATAACAATGATCATTCTGATGACCTGAATCATCCTACAGAAGTTCCTAAAGGAAACCTGGCTGTCAGTGAAGAACGGTTGCATTTTTTTTGTTCCTTTCTTGTCTTTTTTTTTTTTTTTTTGTTTTGTTGATATTCTGTTGAAATGCAGCAGCCTTGAGTCAGGCTTGATTTAGAAAGAAAACTTTCTTGGTTTCTTCCCCCGTCTTTTTTCTCACTGGGGAAAAACACATACTGTAAGATCTTTTTTCCCTTTTGCAGCATAAAAGGAAATGAAGCTCAGAAAGTCTCCTGTAATAAAGGATTGAGAAAGAATTCTCTCAAGAGTGGGTATTGTCTTCAGAGATATCTGAAAAAAGCAGGAAGCAGTTCAGTCTGGCACCTGGTACTCTTTGGGAAAACTAAAATGGGAAGCAGGTTGCAATAACTGCCATCTTGTAGAAAACTGCAAGTGTTTGCGGCATGGTCCATTGTCCAAGAGTATAAGAAAAGAAGAAAGTAGGCTGTTTCTGTAGCTAAAACACAGTTTCTCTGACTAGATCCAGGATTATCTCCACTGTCTCTGCAGTACGAGGCTGAGGAAGATGAGGAGCAATGTCTGCAGTGAGCAGCCAGGCTGCGTGGCTGAAGCCTCCACCTCCCTCCTGTCCGAGTCGACAGGCGGTGCTTCGGTGGTGACAAAGTCAAACTCGGTGGGGCAGATGTCGTCTGTGCAGCCACTCCCGCTGCCTGAGCCGCTGGTTTCGTCACCTGGCACAAAGGAGTGAGGGAAACAGCGTGAGTGCTATAGCATACAGGCTTTCAACCCATTTCTCCCTTCCACTTGGCACCCCAGTGGGGCTGAACACATTGGGAATGAGGAAGTGTTGGTGGTGCTAAATTTCATTCAGTAAAGCTTCCAAATGAAACCCACTGTGACTTAATTAGGTGATTAAGTGCTCTTCTGAAAAAGGATCAGGCTGCTGGCATTATGGAAAGCCTTCAGTGTCTGGATGTATTAAACATGAAGATAAGCAAGAGAAGCAAAAGAAACAATTATATGACTGGAATTTCATGGAACAGAAAAGGACTTTTTATGTTGTCAGCAGCGCAGAGCACAAAGACCGCAGAAAGTCATTGCAGTGGAGCCAATTTATAAATGGGTTCCAAAGTTACAGCTATGTAATGACAGCTAATGGTTTCTTACTCGTGTCCTGGAAGTTGACATCATTCCCATTGTACGCGTTCTTCAGTTTGTTAGTCATGACACGCAAGGCCATGATTTGCTGTCGAATGAAGGTGTCTGGCCTTGTGATGTCCACATCTACTTCTGGATTGTTGATCTGGTTGGTCAAGCCATCGTTCATAATCTCAGGCAAGTATCTATACAGCAGAATGAAAGATTAGTGTGAGGCACAGTAATTCCAGAAACAAAACACTGTGCAGTAAATGATGTGCTAAGGAATTCCATGTGCAGTTCTTAAACAGATCCATTAAAACTGTTTTAAAAATATAGTTTTTAATTTTACTGACTCCAAAGGATCTGTTTAGTAGCACAGCTGCATGGGGAGCAGAAAGGATTTAGGTTTCTCAACCTCCTAACTCTCCATATACTCCCCAGCAAGAGCAATGGCAGTGTGAACTATGGAAAAGGTTCACAAGCCAGCAGTAAGTCACCACATATTCATATCCTCTGCTGACATGAATGGCTGCACACTAAATTAAGCATCTAACAGTGCATTCTGCTGTTTTTATTTCTTTCTGCTTAAAAAATATGGAGTCCTTTGTTGTATATAGCATATTTGTTGTTCTGAGACAGTTTAGAAGCCTATCTTGAGGTGCTATGGCTTTCCTAGTTTTAAAGAGCACTTTATTTTCTTCTCCAATTCTTCCTTGCATCTCTTTTTTAGACCACCATCTCCAGCCTACACCACGACATCCAGGCCCATTAAAAGCATTATAATTTTACCAAACTCCAGTATTCTCTTTGATATGGTCATTATTCCTTTAAACCAGGCTATGCTTTCATGTCTCATGTACTTTGTGCATAACATCTAGGGTATGGCATTTCCTATCCATCCACAAATCTGAATCTTTTATTCAGGCTCTTACCTTAGAATTTCTTGATTACTGCAGCATTCCTTTCTCTGACCTTGAATAATGCAGTCTTAGGCTGCTTGCAGGCAGCAAGTGTGCTTTTGCACATCTTCCCCTACAAAAAGCAGCCCATGCCTCCAATCATCCTACAGTAAAAATCTCCATTACCCTTTGTTAAAGATGCACTCTTTATTCCCTGCTGTTCTTTGTCCTCAGGAAGCTCTCCTTGTAGGCTTTTGCAAAGCTACATTTTTTTCCTGCTTTGAATTTCTGTCAAAAATTATCAGTGCATTTTACAGCTGCCAAGCTGAAAAGAAGTTGACATTATTTCTCTATGCTGGCATGGCACCCTTAGAAAATAGTGCATCACATCTTCCCTCTTCTCTCTTGTCCATCTTTCCTACTATCTTTGTTTCACATTTAGACTGCAAGAGATTTGGGGCAGATCTCTCCTTTGTTTATGTCCTTTATAAGGATATGATCTATTTTGTAATTAGTTTGCATACCAGGCTGTCCTACTGATGTTTGTGGGAGTCCTGGTGTGCTTGTGTGCTCAGGCAATAAGTAATGATAGCACAGTCTAGCCTGCTAAAGACAAACTTTCACGATGCCTGGTACCAAATACAGTTTGAGAGTATTTCACATCACTCTCACTTGTGCGTGCCCAGTTCTCTACCAGCGCTGAAGTTTTGATGTTGATGACAGCATTGTTCATATTGGTCTGGAAAAATAAATATCTCTGGAAAACAAATGTGAAAGTAAGGGAGATGAAAGGACTTTCTCTGTTGAAGTCGTGGTGGAGGGAAAATAAGCCCTGCATTGTTTCTGGAGGCTCACAAGACAACAGATGCTTTGCTGCACCAAGGAAGTCTCAGCCAGTAACGGGTCCTCACTTTGCCAGATGAGACTCATTTGCCACCAGTGGCCTTTGAAGGCTTACATGAAAGTTATCCTGGGGGTGTGTGAACATCGAAGAACCAAACATGATTGCCAAAATACCCAGCCTCAAGCTGCATGTCCTGTTGTTTCACTAGTACCATGATGAGAAATAATATTGCTGTGGGGATCCCATCCAGACTCCTGCAGTCAGATTTGCTGTGGTGAAAACACAGAGCTACCTCCCCCAGTATGGAAGACTGCAGGCCACGGTGCTATGAATCACTAAAGACAGAATAGGAAATAATTCTGCAGAGCTGCCTGGAGGCAGTAGGATGGAGACCTTGGCAGGCAGGGATGCTTTGGACTGCAAAGGAACAGCATCTCCATCTGTCACACGTCTCTACCAATGAAAGGGCTGCTATAGATAAATTACTCAGCCTAGTAGTAAATCAGCAATTTCAAGGTGCAGTTGATTAAAAAAGCAGGAATGTAAGAATTGAACTACTGCCTCAGACAGGATGACAGTCTTGCTCTGTATCTTGTCCATGACAATGGCCATAGCTGTTGGCAGCTACAAGTGATCTGAAATTACTAAATATTCATGTGGATTGCTTTCCTTGTTTATGAAGGCTTAGCAGCCCTTTATTGCAAGCTGTCCATGAGAAGCTAAGGATAGCTCTGAAGGGCAGCTCACAGGCTTTTCTTGACTGATTTCTTCCTGATTTTGTTTTGTCTTACCATCAATAATAAAGGAAGAATGTATTGACTTAAAGCAATTAGATAGTGCTCTGGTGCGTGCATTTCATGGAGGTTTGTATTTTGCACTGTGACTAGTGTGCATGTGGTGTCCTTTCAGGATTGTCTAACTTTACATGGGGTAGCCCATTCAGTGATTTTGGCACATACCCTGCCACACACCCTGCTTTATCTGCCCAGGATCTTGTGACCCCTAAAGCATTCCTGGCAATTGTAGCTCACTTAGGTGTGTAAGGGACACACACTTGGTGTAGGCCACAAGAAATCCATGGCCTTAACACTGCCTAACCGTTAACTGGATGCTTAAATTCCCTTGGCATTTAGGACATAGTAGCAAAAGAATTAGAAAGGCTGAAAATTAATCTTAAGGTTTACACACATACCAGATCTTGTGTGTTCAAATGCAAGTGTCTGGGCATAAGCAGAGTCCCACTTCTCACCAGATCTAGCCACCACCAGATCCAGTCACAGCTAGTCAGGAGTTTATTCATCAGTGGAGCAGGGACAGCTGTTGGAGTCCCATGAGCCTTTGGCCAAATGACTAGTTCATTATGTTTCATCTGCTGGGATTTCCTTGCATAAACATAGACAGCTGGTGCCATTTCAATGCTCTTAGTTATTCCTCCTCTTCTTGTCACTAGCTCTGAAAGGTGAGCTCTGAAAGGTGAGCCTTTCTGGCTCATATCTGCAGGCTTTAGGGGGAGGTCCTGGACAAATGGGGCATCTAAAGTTATAGTGTGTCTTTCTTAAGGCAGCTGAATTGAGTCTTGAATGCCACTTTAGCCACTAGGATGTAGGCTGCTTGGTGTGATGCTGCCACTCCAGTAGGGTTTGAATATCCACTTGGTTCAGGGCCTAATTTCCCAGTTCCATGGAGGTGTTGTGACTACTTAGACCATCTTACATAGCAGTAGGTAAGTGTATTCAGGCAGTAGAAAACTGCCTCTTTGAGTGCACTGACAGTATACTGGGGGTCTTTTCAGGCATATTAACAGTGGTGCTTTTAAAAACGCTCAAGCAGTTTTAGCCCAGGCTCTGGTCCAGAGGAGAGGCAGTGTCCTGTGTCACACTCATCCCAGATGGCCCAGAGAATCTCCAATGATACTACAACTGCATGGCAACACACCCTTTATTGTCCCACCCCATACTGAAGTACCTGAATTTACATGTTTGAATGTGCAGCTGGATTCTGCCTCATTACTGAACTAGTTCACCTGCTTCTTTGCAGGGAGAGAGGAAAGACAGAAAAGTCTATATTGAATGAAATATCTTTGACTAGCTTTCCTTTCTTTAAAGGACTGATGCAGATATGAGAACAGGCAGCCCAAGGTGTTTTGTGAGTGGCAGCCTCGGAGAGGCAGCCCAACACATGTTCTGACAAAAACATTTTGATGTGTATGGGGTAGGGTTAAGTCACACCGAATAGGAAGCCATGTCTTGGGACCATGATTTGACAGAAGATTTGTTGCTGGCTGGGCAAAGTTGTCGAACACAGCTGCTTTTGCTGCAGTTCCGTAAGCTGAGACACCCTGGTGAATTTTAAGCTTTGCTGCTGCTTCTGCTCTCCTTAATGATCTCTTTGTAGGCCTGGCCATTACAAGAACTCTATGCCCATTATAAATGAAGAAAAGTGCCAGCCTGAATCAGTGTCTGTTCTTTCCATCCTCCTTGCAAAGGAAAAAAAAATAAAAAAAAAAAAAAAAAGAGAATCAAGCTTTCTTAGCCCTCTGAGTAGAGAGAAGCTGAACAATACTGTTTGTTTTCTGGTGTTTGCTCCTTGCTCAGCTATGTCAGGATTTTAGTGTAATTTACGTTGTTTTCTAAAATATTAATGCTTTCTGCTCCTCTTAGCCTTTCCACAGTTCTTGCTTGTCTCAGCAGATGCGGCAGAGATGTCTTTTGGCACATCATAGCCAAGTACCACAAAGCCTATTTAAAACCACTTCTCTTTTCCCCCTCTTTTATTTTTTTTTTTTATAACCTGTTAATGTTCCACAGTGTCTGCTTCCTTTTCAAGTCTAAAAATGATTGATGAATCTTTCAGGTCACATATTTAAAGCCTGTAGAATTGACACCCTACCGCCCTCCAACCCCCCACCAAATTAAAAAAAAAAAAAAAAAAAAGGAAAGAAAAAGAAGGAATCTGATTTTTAAGAAGACTCTGTCTTTAAGGGCAACATTCTCCATACTTTTCTGCCACAGCAGCTGCTTACAGTACAACTGGGGCATGCCACCTAGGAAGTGCTGGAGTTATTCCAGGTGCACAGAACTGAAGGCAATAGAATACAAAATACAGCACAGGCTTACTCAGGCTGGGCTGGGTTTAGTCAGTCACATCTGGTCCTGAAAGATAAGTGCAGTGGAAAATTGGCTTGTTTGGCTAACTAGTTCACCACGTCTGATTCTGTTTGCTCAGGAGGTAATCCCTATAGGATATTTTTAGTTTGGTTTTTCCCCTCCATCTTGGAGAAAAGCTTGAGCAGGCACAAGGAGAGGGAGAAAATCCTCACTGCCAGTTTTTTTTTAAGATATAAAAATAAACTATAGCATCAATTAAGAATAGGCAGTTTTCACACTTAGTGAGAAGTGGTTTATTCCCCCTTTCACTAGTGGTGCTAAACAGTCATCTGTGCCTACATCCAGCTAAAGGACACTCAACTCATTGTCACTGCAAGTTTTGCTGGGCAGCAGTGAGCAACTTTCCCAGGGCAAACACTGATCTGGTGAGTCTTTCTTCCCACAGAATTTCATCAGAAATTAAAAGCTCTCTGCCACAGAAGTAGACACTCCCACATGTGTGGCAGGAGAAGAAGAGAATGTCAGGACAGATGAGAATCTATCCTGTGTTTGCTTTGGTGACATACCTTGTAGTTTTGAGCCAGATATGGAAAATTATAGTGTTCATTTTTCCTTTTATTCCTTACCTTTCTCTATGTTTTTCTGTTTGTTTTATTTTTTTGTCTCATATATCTTCTTCCGTTTGGAGGAGTGATAGGTTCCTTGTGGAAAGGAATGTAGGTCTCATCTGTTCCATGGATTTTTTTTTAGTTTTTCAGAGCTAAGACATATTAATAAGTCTATAGCCCTGGTGAGCATGAGCACCAGGATGATAGTGCATGAGCACAATCTCTCAGATGCTTTGGCTGGAATGAGCTGGCTGAGCTGGTTGGAGCAATTCAAGTTTTTCTCCTGAACATCAGAGGGCTCCAGATTTGGTTACTGTTCTTACTTCAGTAAAAGTCATATATTCACAGATTAATACCTTGGACTTGGTTTAAGCTTAATTTTCCATCATTCTTGGGAAAATTTCTTAATTCTGAAGAATGCCATCAGCTGTTTTTAAGAATTTAATTGCATGTAGGGAGGGAGGTAAATTTTCAAAGTCTGATCTTAATGTTGTTTTTTAGATCCTAAATAGCTTTCAGAAATCTGTCTCTGCACATCTGGTGGAAGATGTTAATTCTTTAAACATAAAATTATGTTCACGTTCTTTTGTGAATAGAAATATGATGGAGAAATCCTGCTGGGCATCTCTCTAAAAGGCACTCTGTCTGAAGTAGCTATTATTATTACCTTTAATATGGATTTTTCAAAAAAAAGAGATTCATCCATCTAATAAATATTTTCGCATTTCCACAGCACTTGGTTTCTACGCGATGTGACCTGATTAAAACCATTATTTGTACAGGATCAGCAATGAGCCAAGTGCACCCTTCCAGAACACCAAATGGATGACTCTGTTACGCCATGATTACTTGTGAATTGGCGACCTTCAGTTGGTGACCTGGTGTCACTGTAAATTAATCATGGCAGCAAAGTGATATTTAGGGAGTGTAATAACCACAAATGACCTTGGTGTAATGCCTCTCTCAGGAGGAAGCCAAGCTCTCATTCTCTGTGATCTCAGGTTTGTAACTCTTTTCCCCTGTAAAAACAGCATCAAAAGGTGATGTGTAAAGTGAAACATAAGGCATAATGTCTATCTGGCAATTCAAAATTTCTAATTCTTTATTCCAAAACAGGATTCTATTAAAACCCCAGCATCAATTTCCTTTCCCAATGGTAGCCAACACCCTGCTGTCTTCTTACATACAGCATTAATGTCTAGGAAGACAGGAGGTGGCTAAGTTTCCTTTTTTTTTCATCACAGGCTTTTGTCATATTCTCTGGAATTCAAGATGCAGCTCCTAATTTAGCACAAGGGTGCTTATGACAGCTGACACAGTGAACACACACACACATATTCATATATTTATATATATGAATACTGGCCAGATTTTGCTATGCTTGGTCTTGTGAGCTAGTATTTGGTAACAGATACTAATCAGCTTGGTCAAGGAAACCTTTACTTTTTTTTTTTTTTTGCACCTTTTGGCCAGTATTTGTCCACCAGCCAAGAGGTGATTTTGCATTTAGAGCATTTAGAGCTAGTTATTTTCAATATTGTTTTTTATACCATTTCATATCCAGCCATGGCATTCTGTGGTGTTTCTCTGATTTGTTTCTATTGCCTCCACCTGAAGCATTTATTGAATTCTGTTACTAAGACTATGACTATACATTTCCTTTGTGAATGGATATTAAACAGCAGCTGGGCACAGGAGCAGTGCTGGACTTGCTGAAATGGTATCTTCAGGTGATATTTTGAAGCTGTCACTCTACATCCAGTGAAACATATGTGTTCAATTACCAAGGAGATTATTAACAGAGGACTGCTTTTCTCTCTCCAGAACATTAATCTCAGAAGGCATAATGAAGAAACCCAGGCTTCTCATGAGATAAATTCTGCAAAAGAAGGGTGAAATACTATATGCATAAAATGTACCTCCTTAACTCCCAACAAATGTGGAAGCTGTGCCAAACCCTTCAGTGCAGGAGCAGGAGAGAGCTGCCAAGTATTTGCCAGATGTGGTACACACACATGTGTTAAGCAGGGAAACCGGGAGGAATAGATAGATATTAAGGGATTCGACTGCTCTTTTGTAGAAAGAGTAGGCTATATCTCTTACTGATGCAAGCACCCTGATGTGGCTCATGGCATTTAGCTGGCATCCCTTGAAACTCTGCTGAACTGCTGGCAGTGCACAGGCCTGAGCTCATGTCTTTTAAAGCTCAGCAACAAGAAGGGATAAAATAGAGAAAGAGAAACCACACATTTTTGTTTCTCTTCACGCCGTTCCTTTATGATGAGTCCTGTAATAGCCAGACACTCCTCCTAGTACTTCTCTGAATCCCCAGGGGCTTTCTCTGGATCTGGGACTTAGCAACTAAGCAGTGGCTCATGCTTTTGGACAGATTTGTTTACATGCATCCATAAGAGAATTCAAGGGGCTAACAGTACCCCAAACAGACCCCTCCTCCTGTCTGTAAAATGAATTCCTTTGAAGGCTATGCAGTAAGGCTAGGAAAAAATGGTGTGCATTCAGTGTGAAACACCCTCCTGTAAACTGTGCTCCTTATCAAAATGACCATATGATGAGATGGTGAGGTGAATGCAATCTATTTATGCATCTGTCCATCCATACATCCATCAAAAATGACACTGAGAATGTTTCTAAGTTTTTTTCCTATGTTGTCTTATTTTCACTGTTTTTATGTTTTACATACTTGACTCATTTTTTTCTATTGTTTGTTTAATTGGTTGGTTGTTTTTTCTTTTTGGCTCATTTTTATATTCTGTCTTCATATGTATCTTCAGGCAAAAGCAAAATAAAGATTCCAGTCCCTGAGTGCCCAAATGTGTCACTTCTCTCGAGATTCAGCTGTCACCAGACACTCAAACCTCTCCACTCCCCATGTCTACCCAAAAGCACAGGATACTGCTGCACACCTGAAACCATGCCCCTGGCATGGTCCCTGAGCCAATTCCTCCCCCTCTCAGCAGGGATAATCCCATCCTCTCCTCTGTCAGCTGATGAATCCACACTGGGACTTTTGGAGACACCTGCTCATCTGCTGGCTCCTGCTCTACTGCAGCCAGAGCCAAGTAAACTGCAAAATTAACACTCACAAAATACTCATCACAAACACAGGCAGATGATCACAGTTATCTCTGAAGAAGTAACATAAGGTCAAATCTTCTACACAAGATAAGTAGGAGCGCTACATTTATCCTCTGGTGGTGATTTTTCATTTTTTGCCCACCCCCCCAGTAAATAGCCCCAAGCTTTGCCAGCCAATAGCGAGCAGAGTTGAAATTCCAATTTCTATTTCATCCCACTGTGGTATCCTGAGTGCAATTGCTTCACAAGCTGTCAGTCCCAACACAGGGATGCTAAATGAACTTTTGAAATCTCAGTATAAATTATCCTTCTGGAGCTGAACCAATGCACCTTTTCTGCCTTCACATGCTGACCCTTTGTGCACATTTACCCTGACTCACACTCTGGCTTTAAAGGCATTTTGAGGATAAGTAATCTTGGCTACAAGGGGCGGGTGGACAATGACTTACTCTCCCCATTTCTGTTTCACCCTCATAAACAGTTTTGTGAAAGACCCCCAGTTTCATGAATGCTTCAGGCCAGCGGGGATTTGGGCCGGGTGGGGTGGAGAGGGGTCCACCTCACCTCGCCTTGGTGTGGCCATTCCAGCAGTCCTCCTCGATGGACGGACCCGCTGTCACTCGCTCATCCTTGCAGATTGTGTAGGGCAATGTTGACCAGAACTTTTTAGAGAGCTTTAGCTTTTCTTTAATGTCTGTTACCTGATTAAGAGACAATGAGAGGGAAAACAGATTAAAAAAACATCAGCCACAATAATTATAATGTTAAATGATACATTGTATAAATTTGTAATGGTGATGATGGTGAAGGTTAAAAAAGATAAAGGTGCTAAAACTTAATTTCCTTATGTTTAAAAACAAGACATCCAGCATTTGAGTTCAGAACATACCAACAATCAAAGTCACCTTTTTCCACAGGCAAGGCATTAATAAAAGCATGTTGCATCTTGCGCTTCCTAGTTTCCACTTATCTAAGATTTTCTAAATATACACCTTTTTAAGAATTAGTATGCCTCACAGTCTGCTGAATGTGAATTCAGTTAAATAGTGTACATCAGATAAACACACCAGCTTGGTCATGTCTTAGAAAAATATTCTATAGACAGCTACATGTGCAGGTTCTAAAAAATGGTGCAGTGCTGAGCTGATGTAGAACTGATTTAAGATACACGGGCTGAATACATTGCAGTACATTTGGATCTCAGTTACAGTGAGAAGTCACGCAGAGGCTGTATTCATCTTTGCTATTATGTGTAGCTAAATATCTGTAGCTGAATACAGAATCCACACGCAAGAAATCTTGGGACAGTATCGAAACAGTTTCTTTATCTTATGAATTCCTTGAACAATAATTTAATTCGGCATGATTCAGGTGGTAAGCAGGAACCAACTGAATTTCCAGCATCAACTTAATAAATAAATGCTCTGACTAAAATTTTATCAGTACTTGTTTTGTGTATGGTATACTAGTATGGAGAAATCTACAAGAATAGATAGAATAAACAACAAAGGACAGACTACAAAAGATGAATGCTGTCACTGTTGGTCTTATGGAAACAGATGCATTTCACATTAAGTTGTAATAGGATTTAGGGGAGCTTGTTGAATGGCTTTTAAAGGAAATCACTAAGCTTTGTTCTTTGAAAAAACCAAGAAATAAAAGCTCTCCATTCCTCCATTCAGTTTTGAGATTGTCTTTTAGCTTGTTGAGGTACAATATTGTACTCGACTATTTATCTCTTTTATCTTTTTTTCTCAGGACATGATAGCTCTCCTCACAAATGGTCTATTCTGCTTTGCCATGCTTAAACTCTGCAGAATGTCACTTTATAAGCCAGGAGATAGAAACAGCTGAGGATGTTATTTCAGAAGCACTGTTTGAATTTTCATCCACAAGAAATAAGTAGGACAGTATTTTTCTGTATGGGTTGTTGACAGTGTGTCTTGCCATGATAGACACCTTATAAATCTCCTCCACGCCCCTTGCCAAGCCCTAGTTGCTTTGTTTTCACATGAGATACTAGTGGCATTTGCAAGCCTTTAAAGTCTCAGTAGGGGAGCCCTGTCAAGCCAAAAAATAAATTCCGGTTTACAGGCTGTAAGCAAGGCTTTGGCAGAAGTGGAGATGGTCTCAGGGTGCCCGCCCTTTCTGATGTCTTTGATAGGACCTGGGTTTTTGGGGAGATAGCAATCCCTCTTCTTCCCTTTCTGCCCATGCTGAGGGTAAAAACCCCTAGGTCTCTACTGGGACAGCTAACCAGCACAAGAAACTCAGTGAAACTGCCCATTGTTCATGGTGTGTAAATTCCTGCTAGGACACAGTGAGAATAGAGGAATTCTATAGAAAGTGTAAGGAGTAAAGATTATAGGGTGGAGGATCCATTAATATTATTTTGCTGAACATGAAAGTCAAAGGGATAGATTTTCTTATTATTGGTTGTGCCTGGATGACTATTTACATGAGTAATCTGATTGATATTGGTTGTGAGTACTTAGCTTTCAGAGCAGTAACTTCATTGCTTGCTGGAAGTTATGTAAAGCTATTCAAAACTCATATGTTTGGAGTTTCATTCAGATTTTTCCCATATTCAAATTGGAGTTGGTGCTCTAGGACATACAGACTTCTGTTTTCAACAAGTGATTCAAAACCTATTGGAAAGTTATTTTCCCCCCAATCCTTCTAAGGGCTGTAATTTGGACTAGAAGACTTTCCTTTCCACAGAAGCCAGTAAAAGGATGGAGAGAGATTCTCACAGCTCACATGCTGCACATGCTCTCCAGATACTCCTTGAAAATCAAAATGAGGACTCCCATTCCCCAGTCTCTTCTGAAGATATTAAATGGTGTCCGCATACTCTATATTAGATTATTAGATAACAATTCATTAAACTTCCTAATGGATTTTCTTTTTAATTTGTGTTAAGGAGGTACACCTGATAAAGCAAGATGATCTTACTTTACTCAGGCTCATTGGTAAATGACAACTAATTAAATCTCAGAGGTATCCTTCTGAGGTGTTATTCCCATTGTAGAGCCTGGGGGGAAGCAGACATTTACATGACTCACAAAAGGCAGCAATAATAAAAATTACTACAGCTTAGGGAAATGTTACCATTTAGAGCCTCTTGAGATGCCTTGGATTCAGGTGCATTTTAAAATTTTTTTATGTCCTTCAGATATTTCCCTTCACAGCTATCTCCCACCTCACATCTTCCTATTGCTTTATTTCACCATGGAGCTTTACACAACTTGTGTGGACTCAGTCTCTGGAGTCTTGCCCCTTCCTGCTGTCTGACCAGACCTCTGTTAATCCTCAGTTTTTAGCACTGGAGTTTGCACATCTGTCTAACTTGTTCCTCGAACCTCATCCTGAAACTTTCTGGAAGTCCAGTGTGGTATCTGATGGCTTTGCTAAAGGAATTCTGATAGATTCATCTCCTTTTTTAGGCAGTAGCCTGATGGCCTGGTATTAATCTGTGAGATGAATATTTGGGCAGGCAATGACTTTGGAGTACTTTTAATGAAACTTCAAATGCAGAATAGAATTAAGAGATGCAATGCCTGCCATGATATGTTAAACTTTTGCTGTGGATTTCAGAGGCTTCAGTTCTGGGATCTTGTCAAGCACGACCACAGAAATTCTCTTATTAGGCTCCATGGTAACACATGTTCCTCTGTACATTGTTTTGGTCACCACCAGCACTTAAAAACTATGTAACAGATGTACAGACCCTTGAAAATGAGATAGAACCCACTAAGGACTCAGTTAACATTGCTTGCTTCTGATTTATGAAGTCAGACTACTGTATTCCCTAGTGACCTGTGGCCTTGTCAATGATTCCTCAGTATTTCCTATTCTTTGAATTAAAGATTAACTTTCAAGCTTGGTTAGACTTGTGTGGAAACATTTAAATATGAGACATATGCAGTTTTGATATTTTACATATTTTCTTTCCACTTGCTCTAGCAGAGATTTATAGGGATTAAGACTGCTGGATATCTTTGGCTGTAGCTAGCCTGATTTTCCCTAGTTATCTTCCTGACATAGCCCTGATATTATATTGAAATACTCTTTTGTCAGCTACTTTGGAGGTATGAAACTTGTTCTGAATCACAATTCTTTCTCATAAGAAAAAATATATAGCTAGAAACACGCAATAAGTTAAATTTTTAATTTATTCAGAACAGAAAAAACGGATATGAAAATACCTTTGTCTTGATCTATAATTGCTAACAGAAGAAAGGCATTAATGTGTAAGTGAGAAAAGTTAAGTATTTGCATAACTTGCAAAGAGAAACTAATTTCCAGAGTTACAGGAATGATATAGCTACACACCCTACACTGAGAAACACAGTTTATTTTGTATTTCTGCCACGGACGTCTTACGCAACCGAGTCAGTCACTTGTCATGCAATTCCTCAGAAGGGCACCCAGGAGCTCAGTTCCAGGCCTGTCAACATGGGCTCAGCTATAAGGTAAATAAAGCTGACCCATGTTTCTGTCTTCACTCACCTTGCATGCCAAAGTCATGAAGTGAGCTAAAAACAAGCCCGTCACTTTAGTAGGAATCAGACCCTTGGTTTTTTTTCCAGGACATTTGGATAAAATGAGAATTCAAAGTAAGTTTTGAATATACCATGTCAAAATAAAAGTGTGCTGAATATCAGTTTCATAAGGCATGAAGGATTGCAGAAAGACCCTTGTTTGTGGATGAGGCACACAATTGCCAATGGAATTACTTTGGCTTAACTTGTGATGGAAGAATGCTTCTTTGGTAGTGTGATAAAGTATGCTTAAAAGCAATTGGGGACAAAAAGCAAATATGGAGTCCCTAAAATGTGGACTCCCTAAAACAATTTTTAAAAAATAAATTCCTTTTTTCTTCTTTTCATTCTGTGCTGCCAAATCTTCCCCTGTCAAGACCATCTCATATTCCTTCCAGATCCCCACCCATATAATTCCTACTTTCAAAGAGAAAGGACTTTAGCCTCAGAAGATGCTAAAGTTGTGTTCAAAGATGGTGAAATGCATACAAACCTGACGTAGGTTCAATGCAAGAAATGAAATAAAATAACAGGGACTCTTTATGTTAAGAAGAAATATTTTCCATTAACCTCTCTTTCTTCTTCCTGATGTTTTTGAATTGCATTTTTTTCTTGTTTATTCTGCAGTTTGGAAAGATTTTCCTTTTGAAGTGAAAGCAGAATATTCTGCCTGCCTTTCTGTCAACACCTTCTCCTTGTGGATGCTCAGAGACGTCTTGATGCAATATCCATTGTGAATGAAGCTTTTATGACCTGGAAAAATGTACAAATGTTTCTGGTTGTTCACTGGAAGTTGCTTCTCTGGGGTACCAGGGTGCCACCCCAGATGTTGTCTGCGGGTTGCATGTGGCAGCAAAGACACTTGGCAGATGTTTTGAGCGGCTGCTTGGGATGAGGTGCTGTAATTTCAGGCACTTCAGGCTGTGTATGTAAAGTATATTCTAACAGTGTGTCACACTGACAGAACAGCTACAGACAGCGAGTGGAAAGAGGTCTGACATTTTGTTTCAGAGAACAGACATGAAAGCAGCCATCACAAGCCATGTTCAGTTTCTTTAGTCACAGACTCCTTTGCCCTATCATTCACAAGCAACATTTAACTAATGCCACTTTTTCATGCTGCATTATTTTCCAGTGAAAAACCAGACAAGCTTTTTGTTTGCTTGCTGCTTGCTTTGCCCTAGAAGTGTCTAAGACACCCAGCCACGCACTCAGCACCCTTGCAGTCTTTATTAAAAATAATGTAGACCTTGTATAATGGTGGGCAGCTGGATAATGGGTTTGTGGATATGGTGCTTGAGTACCTGAGCTGCATGTGGAATTGAGAGAGGCATGCCCTTCATCATGGGCACCGCCAGGCAGGAAGAACAAACAGTTCACCACCATTTGATTTGTGTTCTGCCATCTAGCAGAAAACTGCGCCAGACCTTCATACATCGATTTATGTCCATTAGGGATTTAACCTGAAAGCATTCTAAGACTAACAGCCAGCAATTTGTTTAAAAGGACTAGGCTAGCAAGCACCTTTTATATACTGAATCTAACTAAGTTGTTATGTTTATATGTCTGCTGTACATGTGTGACACAGTCGGGGCAAGAATCACATGTCACAAGCAGCATAGTATAGGACAGCTGGGTATTTTAACTGACACACAATTTTCCTTGAAAAATGGGCTTAATGAAAAGCAGTTAACTAAGTTTTAGGGACTGTCCCCCAAGAAAGATGTGTCTCCTGTGTGTCTTTTGTTACTTCTCTCATCTTAGAGGCACTAGACATTTACGTATAAGCAACTGAACTGGGCTCCCTCTATCTCATCCAGCTATTTAGCTAAAGAGGATCTCTGTCAGATATTTTCTTAAAGGCACCTTCATTTCTCCACTGATTAGATGTAGGGAGCTTAGGCACACAGTTTTGTTTAGAATGGCTCATTAGGTGCCCAAAATTTCAATGCACACTAGGTACCTCAGTGAGAGTGACTTGCTTCCATTATAAAACAAGCGAGGCAGAACTTTATTTGCTCTATATGGAAATTTTTCTTTTCATACATTATACATTTTCCATACTTTCTCACAAAATAAATTTAAATGCCAGGCAGTTGCCAAACCACCGGGCACTTGACAGCGGATTATTTCCAGCTCTTTAAAAAGTGAGGCGTGTGCCACATGGACTCAGCAGGATTTGAGCATCGCGTTGCCCCAGCTGCCAGGGAGCACCCAGGGTTTGGGGGGCCCTGGAGATGGCAGTGTTGCTCAGCCTTGACGCTGCTGCCAGCCCCCCTCGCACACCCGCTGTGTTTCCCGGAGAATGAGACCGTAGATTGTTCCGCTGAATATAAAACTGACAACCCTGTTATTTTAAACTCGAAAGTGACAGGCTGTTATTTTAATGAGGTCTGCCAGTGCCAAGGTTAACCAAAGCTTTATTTTCCCTACAAAACATTAAGGCTGCGGTTCTAAAAAGGGGGCTGTGAAATTGTATGGTTATTGATACTTTCTCAGGGCAGAGAAGTTCTGAGAATTTCACCCAGGTCTTCTTGCTCAACAAATCCTTTTTGTTTTTCACCCTTTTTTTCCCCCTGACTTTGTGACTTGAAATGGTCCGGAGCTTTACCAATACCTGCTTGCTCATGATTCATGTTTCTGAATCTGCAGAAAAGCAGAGGACAGCTCTTCTAATCAAGAACTAATGCAGAATCTCAGTTATGAAGCACAAATGAGCGCCTGAGTAATTTGTGATATAAAATAAATGAGCCAGGTGACTCTACAAAGCAAGACTTTTCTCATCAGAGCGTTTTAAAGTGAAATAAAAGGGTTTTTTTGCTGTCATTGTCTCTGAGAGCTATCACCTCTCTGACAAGAAAAAAGTTAGGGCCTTTAATAATA
Source organism: Serinus canaria (assembly GCF_022539315.1). Classification (NCBI taxonomy): domain Eukaryota; kingdom Metazoa; phylum Chordata; class Aves; order Passeriformes; family Fringillidae; genus Serinus; species Serinus canaria. The sequence continues at coordinate 73,557,388 of NC_066313.1, read as the reverse complement.
GTAAAGAATGGCTATTAACCATACTGAATTCTCAGAAATAACACATATATAAGTTCAGAGAGTTAGGGTGCATTCACCTTCCACACTAATACTCCTACACTTACGTATCTACATTCATGTCACAATCCCCAGAAACCCAGCACAGACTCACTCAAGTTTCTAGTGCATTTGAGACACCTGCAGCGATCTGGCAAGTCTCCTGCAACTTGTGATTTATATGTGACCGCCCAGGGTGCTGTCTTGCACAACCTAGCTGAGTTTTATTTCATTGAGCTTTGCCCTGAAACAGGCATTTTAAAACAATCCAGGTTGCCTACCGCATGTTTTTCAGGAAAATAATTTGCAGGTCTGCATGAGAGCTGACATTATCTCGCAGAAGGCTCCTTGCCATCTGTGGCCCAGAAATGCTGGTGTCACATCGTAGGTTTGCTGGCTCCAGGGGCAGGTTCTATTGCTCAGGTTGGGGCTAGAGAGTCACTGCTCAGAGCTGACAGCCTTGTGCTCCAAAAGAGTACAAGCAAACAGGCACGTGCCTTTGACATTGATACCTTTCTCTGTCTTAACCCTCACCTGGGGATCCTACCTTCAGCAGTCTTCACAGCCCTGCAGAGAGTGCAACGTTGTCTCACATCATCAAATGGACCTTTCTATTTTAATAAAACACTGACATTTTTCTTACAGGAAGGTAGACCCTGTCACAAAACTCCTGCTGCATTCAACATTCATTTTGGCTGGGGAGAGATGAAGGGCAGAAGTCTGTCCAATGGTGGAGCAACCTGGCTCAAGTGGCCTTTCCATAAATGTGTCCTCCTTTCCATAAATGTGTCCTCCTTTCCATAAATGTGTCCATTTAAACTCTACACTTCGACCCACAGTAAATAAAAACATTGCTTTTGGAAGGTGGGAGGTACTGGAAACATCAGTGTCCTGAAAAGGAAATCTGTAGGACCTGAAGCAGCTTTCCCCTTCCCTGCAATACCTAGGAGCAGCGCTAAAAAGCTGGTCTATAAATCTTATTCAAGCAAATCCAAAGCACTCGGAGGAATCAGCTTGTTATTGCAGATAAGTATTAAAGTAGCAACAGAAATATGTTGGAATCTTAAAGATAAAACGCCAGAGGCTTTTCTGTGGCAAGGCTAAGCCATTAAGCACTGATTCCTTCTGAACAGTCCTTCATCTCTCCAAGCAAAAATGTTAATAGCTAATGTAAACAATTACTAATAGAGTATTTCAAGCTTGCACAGACTTTCATTTGTCCTGGAAACATTCATCTGGTACCTGAAGTGGCTGTTTCTTCTCTTAAAATTCAAGGGTTTGAAAGGAACTGCGTGTGTTACAGCAGAAAAATAGTTGAAGCCTCCTAAGAGCCGTGAGACGTGTACGATTTCAAATGGCAGCAAGAGCTGGGATATGTCCTTTCATAACACAGCAAGGATAATTGTACTTCATACTTGAAGCAGCCTTACATTTAACTTCACTTCTAGTAGTTACTTCTTGACACAGCTCCTTTGCTTTCCAAACTGAAGAAGTTCTCAGAGGACTCTCAATGATTCAAAGCCAATCTTTTCAGGCCCTCTTATCCCCGGGGATCCCAAGTCCCACAGACACAGCCTGAGGGAGAGCAGTTTCAGAGAGCAAGGCATTAGAAGAGCAGAGTGCTCTTCTCCACATCATTGTCTAGATTAATAATGTTCCCATTATTAATGTTCTATGGGAACACCCCAAACTTACAGCCATAGCATGCAAACTCCTGCTTGTTCTAACATCACAATTTATTCCATCCAAAATTAATGCCTGCTAGATTTCCCTCCCTTAACTCCTCTGGTTGCCAGTCATTCTCTTCTGGAGCTGGAGCTTGGTTTCAATGACCTGGATATTTTCCTTCTGGATTATTTTAATCCAAATACATACAAATCCACATTATTAAAAGTGGTGAATATATACAGTCAGGAAAAAATGAAAAGTCAGCATAGAGGCTTTGTGATATTGCAAGTGCTTATTGTAATGATGTGTAGTTTTGTATTTTTTTTGACAAATTTTCTTTCTACTCTCCAAAGAAGATGCCACCATTTCATTTTCAGAGTTGTGTCAGGGGTGAGAAAGTTATCAACAAATTGATGTTAAATCACAAGCAATATAAATTGTTAAAACATTTAAGTGAAAATCACAAAATTTTCATATTGAGAATGAAAAAGGTAATGTTTGCAGAGACACAAAGTTATGTAAAAAGATTTCTAGCAGGGCGAGTAGGCTCAGCAGGGAAAGTGCTTATCAGGAAAACAATTGGAGCCAGAGAGAGCCTGGTAGTGTCAATCTGCAGTATCAATATAATAATGCCTTCCTACTGAGCAGGGGAAGCTGAGGTGGCCTTGCACTCTCTTGTCCTTTCAGGACAGGGTTAAGTACCCCAATTACTGGATCCTCACAGAACAACTGCTCACAGCTTCCTCAGGGCTGCCAGGGACCCAGGCAGATGCAGACAGGAGATGGAGAGGTTGGGTGTGGGTCCAGCTACTGCTGGTGTTCAAGAATCACTCCAAAAGAGGGACAAAAAAATTTAAGTACAGGTTGAAGAATAGCAAAGTAATGGGGTGTTCTCATAAGATTTTATCCAAAAGCAGCAAAAATTTTATGAGACTAATCAATTCCCTGTTTTCTGCCATGGCTGGATGGAAAGTCATGAATTTTGATACTCTTTCAAAATTGGTGTTTAATCTCATCCTGAATCAGGAAATGGACCCCGTCTCTGGTTCTCTTTGAAGCAGATATGTCTCTCTGGAGTCCTCAGTCTGTGACTTGGTGAGCAGTATGAATTCAAGGTGCACAACTCACCACTGCCATAAATTCAATACACTGCAAAGAGCATTTGTGAAATCTAATCTGGCCAATTTAAAGAGCAAACACTGATGGATAAGAATGAGCACAGTTTCCAGCACTTGAGGCATGCTGTGTGAATTTGAATGAGCTCTCTGTCCCAAAGAGTTTTTATTCCAAATAGAAAAATGAAGAGAAGAAAAGGAAGACCCCATATAGATGAAAAATAATCAAATACCAAGCAAATTACTTGCAATCAGAGAGTCACTGGATAAGCAAAGCATCCCCCTACATTTCTACTACCTACCTTCCTGATAGGGTACCTTCCTGAAAACTCTATTTTCCTTTTTTGAATTCTACATCAGGTGAAAAGCCTCCCCACTTCTCCCAACACATCTACCTAACAGCAGTGATAATGTAGCACAATTCAAGCTATATTTAAATCAATCAGGTAAACACAGCACACAACTAGGCTTGGTGTTACTGCTTGAGTATCTGTTGTGGCTCTTGGGCAGGCTTTGTAGCTTGCCATCCATCTCCCTGCCACCCAAGCATGCTGCTGGCATCTGGGAACTCTGTGTCACCACACTGCTGAGGGGGACACACTTTCTGGATGCTGCCAAGGGAAGAGGCCCGAGTCAAGAAGAAGCTGCTCATCTGTGTATGTAAACTTGATTTTGGTGTTTTTTTTTTTTTTTTTTCCTTTTCCACATGTACAGACCTTCTTTCTGTGCTTGCACTTTCCCCTTCCCTTTAATGCTAATGCAAGAGGGCCCAGCATCACAGAGGCTGTAGGGGGAAGACAGGCTGTGTGGTTCTGCCAGGACAAGGATGCTGCCACTGGGATACTTCCAAATACAAATGGAAAATAGGAATGCATCTGTCCTTTATCTTCTTCTGTGGGCTGTGAGGGCAGGGTGGGTGGTGAAAGGAAAGCTACAGGACTCAAAGCAATCAATTTGCAATGGATATCTAGTGAGTCACTTCACAAAGAGCAGTAAAATATTCTTGTCTCATTCTTCCCTGGAAGCCCGGGCAATCCCGCCTGCTCTTCACAGCTGTCTCTGAGAACAAACAGGTACAGCCGAGCTGCAGAGCTGCCTAGAGCTGGCAGGCAGCCTCCTGCCAGCTACTGCTCCTGATGGAAGCAAGGAGTTGGACAGAAGATCGATACTTGCTCCTCACACACAGGAACTTAAAAGCAGCCCAGCTCCTGTGCCAGCCCCCTCACGGTGGAGGCAGCTGGGCACTGGTTATTTGCTTTCAAAGTGCCTACCCCACCTTTGTCTGCTGATGCTTTTCAGCCACACCAGGCTTTTGGGGATCATGGTCAGGAGTCTAGCATAAAAATAATGATATTATAAAAGTAACGAGTGCTGTGGTTTATTTGCCTCCAAAATCTAGAAGCTTTGAAATCCATGTTTTGGGGAGTTTAGTAATAGCGGCAAAAACTGGAAAATTTGATTTGCTTTACTATAGGAGTGAAGAATTCAAATTTTAAGAAAAGCAGTTTCAGAGGTTTGGGAGTGAAAAATCTAGAAAACTTGCAATTTTGTCTATAAAAATAACTCAGGAGTTCTTTGCAGTGTAGAAAAAACTCAAAATGGAAAAAAAGAATATGCACCCCCACAAAGTGTAGTGTCATAAGGGAGCTAAAGATAATAATAGAAACATTCACATTTTCTGTCTATTTTAGTTATTTTCCAGTCAGGAGCTCTTCAGCAGACAGAAGAGATTACTCTCACTGAGTCAAAGCTACCATTGATACTGAATGCATAAAATATAGGCCACTGCCTGAAGAATATTTTCAAGATCCCATAAGGATTTTGAGCTTCACAAACTCTCATTTCTTATCCTCTTAATTGGAGTATTTCAAGAATGTCGTTTGAAAAGCTGGGATTTGGTGACTTGGAGTAGAAAAGGATCAGGAAGGTAGTGGCACAATGTAGAAGGATCCTAGTTATCCTCTGTAGGAGTTGATAAAAGAATGTGAGGAAAGGCCAAACCTTGCCATCTCTGAACTACCTGTGAGAGTAGAGGCACAAGCTTGACAGAAAAGAAATATGATTTTTGGCAAGGGAGAGGGAAAATTTCCCTTCTAAAATATTTTCCTCAAAGGGCTCAGAGTTTGAGAAGTTAAACTATAAGGAAAAATTATGAGGATTTGCCTAAAGTAAAAAACTCACTTAATTGTTTTAAGCATCAAATCATTCCACGGTGGGGATTATGTTATAATTTATAACACATTTTTGAGTCACTGCAAATTTATTTCAGTACTTCCTCAAAAATTCCCTGACAGTAATTTATGCAGGCCAAAGTCATATTCTGCCAAATGTGTCTCAAACTATCATACATCATCTGTCCATCAAAGCCACATCTACCCTGTGCAGACATAGGGAATTTGAAAAAAAAAAAAAAAAAGAAAAGGAAAAAATATAATAGAGGAACAGAAATATTTTATAATGAATAAGATAACACTTGGGATAAAAAAGGAAAGAAACAGATGAAAATGGGTTTCAGACAGACTGTTCCACTGCTGTTCACTGCTCTTACATCTTTGCATACAAGAACAGCAGTTTCCTAGAGGGGACCTGGTGTTTGTGGAGGAAAGGGAGCAAATGTACAATTGCTTTCAAATGTACAAATGCTCAGAGAAGAGTGGCTTGAAAAATTTAAAATCCCTGTAGAAAGAAACAGCCCAGCACTAGTTTTTCTTTATTTAATTGCTATGTACAACGGAATGAAGAACATGAAGCAAATGCACTGTTCAGGGGAAAAAAATAAAAGGAAAATTATACTTATTAGCATGCCTTTTATTCTGCACTGTTAACATCTTGCTGTTGTGTAAAAAGATTGCCACAAGGAAGAACAAGAATCAGGAGAAGTACAGAATTCTAATTGAGTTTTCCGTGCTAAACAAAATGCCACGATGATTGCTCATTCATTTGGCATTCCTGCTCTCCCTGAGTCAGCACTCTGAATGGCAACATCCATCTGTGCCTGACCTATGGGTCATTTGCCAGCAGAGCAAACAGTTGTTGACTGCCCTGCCCTAAATATCAAGCAAGCAGTTTCATTCTCTCTGGTTCACATCCTGAGCCACAAATGGGCACATATGAGAAGGGCAAGTTATTCAGCAGCTATGAGAAGAGGTGACGAGGTTCAAAACTTTTTTTGTCACAGTGGTAATATCTTGCACTGGAATATAATGAAAAATTAATTGCTTCTTATTTTACTGGGATTTTTTTTTCCTTTTGATTTTTCAATTTTATCTCTATCTCATTTTCTTCTTCCTTTGTGCAGCACAGTATCTCCTTCTTCTGCTGTCTCAGTTGACTCTGTCTGTCCTGTGTGGTTGGGGTAACCAGGAGGTTGTGTTCTGGTAACCAGCTCCCAGGGATGTCATAGCTTCAGCTTTGGTCTGTTTTCCTGGGGGGAAAGCATGAGTGAACCCTTGCAGGCATGTGAGGTGGCTTAAGAGACTCTTCCTTGGCACCCCACACTACAGGCCTGCCAGTGTGAACACAGCTAAAGGGCAGGAGATTTGTTGGGTCAAAGCATGTAGGGCTGTGCAATGTACACGTGGCCTTCTGTTGGGATGTTTTGCCAAGCATACCCATTTTTTAGGACCAGCAGATCATTCCATGTGTGTACATATTCATATACTCCCCTTTACTTAACTGCTACTGCATGCTGAAGTCTGCTAAATCAGGAAAAACTATAATTCCATCCAGGCTTCATACCCTGATTTCCTTTCCCAGAAACCAGGAATGACAAAAGTTTTGGGAGGTGTATACTTGGAGCTGGTCCCAAGCCAGAGGGGTAAAATGCCCACTGTGAGCATCCAGGGCAGATGGATGCTATTTTTAGCCTTTTCTTGTGAAGGCTGTGTGAGGCAACTCACTTTTAGGTATGTCAAGTCAGCATGCAAGAGGTTAAAGCATATTAAAAAAAGTTTCAAGAAACTTTCCCTAGAAACTGAAGTTGCCTGTAGTCATAGAGCAGATGTACTTCTTTGGAGCAGCTATAAATCCTTTGAGTACCCTAATAAATACACTGCACATTCATTGGAACAATGTGCCCAATGGATTTAAACTGCATCTTACCACTTTTTCCTGAAAATAATTATCACACCTATTAGAGGCTATATTTGGGATTTTTACCCTTATACATATATCTGCTTTCCTCTCTCTAGACAGATATTCTGCCATGAAGGATGTGTGCATTTGCAGCCTGATTTTCTCCCCAAAGAACAGAAATAACCCTATGACTATACACTGGGGCACTGCTTACAGTTAAATCAAGGTGCCCTTGAATATGGCTGGAAGCTACAGGCACTGAAAATCCTACTTTTAAACTCTTCCAGGAGCAACACAAACCTTAGTGCACAAAATACATTTTCTGTCTCTTCTTATATCAATCCATTGGATGATCATGCTGTAATAATGAAAAAGTAGTTGAACAAGAATTTCAGAGCAGCCTAATCTTGGTGATATTTCTGTTAACTGCTTTTCCAAAATACCTTGTTGGTCACAGTTGCTACTTTTGAATGACTTTCTGAGAAACATCCTCACTGCAAAACAAAGCCCAATGAAATAATTCAATATATTTTGAACATAATTCAATATATTTTAAAGGCAAGGCTTGACAAGCTAGATTCAGCGATGCTGCCTAGGTTGGATTCAGATTCTTGGGACACCTTGTAGAAGATTTAATTTTTCCTTCTGAATCAGACAACAGTCAGGTATCAGTGCTAAAATCTTTATTTTCCCCTGAAATTCAAAAGCAATGCAATAAGTAGAAAACATTAACAAAAAAAAAAAAAAAAAAAAAAACCAGAAAAAACCAGATTGAACTAACCTCCCATAAGGATAGCACAGATTTATAAAAAATTCACAGAGTATTCTTGCTAAAAAGAGAAACAAGGTGTTGAAATGCTAGGGATGGGGCAAAAAATGCACAGGGCCAGCTCCAAGTGAGTCCAGCAGGCAAACTGTAAATAAATTCAATTACAGAAAGAAAGATGTACCTGATAACTCTAGAAATAGGCTTAAAAATTCCTTTTGATGAATGTACAGTGGATATGCGTAATCCTATGCAATGGAGAACAAAATTATTTTGTGCAGACTAAATTCATAGCATGCTGAAATCATTCCTCCTTGCATTAATTTGACTCCAAACACCTAGAGCTGGTCTTGCTTGAATATGATGAGTGGTAGCTTGCACTACAGCTCAGACCAATGTTATTTTCATCATAAACATAATTTTCCCAAGACAATACTGGGAGCAGATAGCTCTTGTTGTCCTTAGGGACAGCAAGCCAAGCTGCTTTCTCTCAGCAGACAGATGATTCCTAGGTGTTTACCTCAGCAAAGAAATAGTACTTTAAAAAAAATAGTAGTAATCCATACTTGGGGATCAAAGCATCCTCGAAAACCCAAGAGATATTTCCTGATAACAAGCAAAATATTCACAATGCATACTGACATCCTGCAGACATGTGTGGATGAGATGAATCAGATTGAAAAGCAATGATACTGTGAAAGGCACAAATACTCAGGCTTGTGGGAAGCTTGCAGTACAGTAGTCACAAAATGATCTGTGTATTCACTTGTGAAAAGTAGTTTACGAACAGCAAAGCCATATGTGAAAGCATGGCTCCTCTACCAGCAGTGATATTCATGAGGTGTATTTTGAGCTGATATGGAAATAGATCAGATATAAATTACTTATGATTTTCAGTGTTTAAAATTTTAAAAATGACGGCAAATGTAAGGCATATTCCCCCTTCCTCCTCCCCTGAGAAGTCAAAGCAAAAGTACTAATGTCTTTCTAATGAACATTGCTTTGTTTATCCAGATCCAAATAAAAACACATGCAGGCTGAGAGTCAGCATAACCCACTGTGTTGCAAGAAACTTAAATCAAAACTGATATTAAATCAATGTCCTGATGATTTGCTTCCCCAGAGCACTCTCACTCCCACAACAGGAAGGCTGCTGAAAATTAAAGTAGTAATGCATCATAATGCTCATTTGGATTAGCTTTATTGGAGCCAGGAACAGATTTTAGCCAGTATTAAGTGCTTAATTCTCACTGACTCTAGTTTTTGAGGGGCACGCACATTATCCACAGACCATCTACTCTCCATGAGATGCATGTTACACCAATGAGTACACCAGTGTCACACATCTTAAGCAGGAGTGCTGTTGAACATGGTGCTTTATATGGTCTGCTAAGGGAGTTGGCATGCTTAGTTCCAGGAAGACTGGGCAGAATTGCTCACCCCAGACCTTCTATTGAACCTGGACACAGTCCAGGATAAATAATACCAAAATTTCAAGCACCCTCTAATTGCTATTTCTCTTATGTTTAAAAAGTTACAAATGTACATATGTTTGCATAAGCATATCTTTTTAACCCTAGCATCAATAATACTAACCAGCAACCACTGAAGATAGATCTACATTACTTCATAAAAATAAGAAATGACCCAAACATGGGACCTCAGGCAGTCCATGGTGCTAAATTGCTAACATGTTCCCTGGAACGGTGCTCAATCACCCCAAATGCTTTCTCCATTGCAATGTCCTGCCATGGCTTGGTGGAGAGTTCATTCCAGAGATGGCTCCCAGCAGGCAATGCACATGAGACTGCATATTTATGATAGCCTATGCTCTGTACAGCTCTCTAATGCTATCCTGGCAGGCTTTGCCTTCTCTTGCACAACCATCCATCTTTCCTGCCACGTTCAAGGGTGCAGTGACACATGTGCTCCGTTCAGTGCTGCCACATGGATGGATCATGCACAGCTCTCACATTATTTCACATCGTTTGAATTGGAGACACAAACACATACAATCATCATTTTCTAAGATTACAGCCACACAATGCCTGACCCACAGGAGGTCCAGGACCAAGAGACGTGGTCTGTGGGTACAGGCAGTTTGCCTCTGTGGAAATGAGTCCTCATCAGTGGGATCAAGGCACAGTTTACACTGCACAGCCTCAAAATGCCAGGATCATATCCTAAGCCTGTTCTCTATTTAGTGGCATCAATGTACCCTTATAGGCAGTCCAGGTTGATATTGCAATACATATGGAAACTCCTTTGCCTAACTTGGTGGATGTGATCCAGTTGCCCAAGTGTTGCCATTGCTGTTGGAGATGCCCCAGAGAATGCCACCTGGATGTCAGCTGTGGTTTCAGAAGGGTGCATGACTGCTATCATGCTGAAGCACTGCTGTGACACCTGCCTTGTGCCACATGCAGGTGTCTCACATGATCTACATAATTTCAAATGGCAGTAGGCACCATATGAAAGCAAATGCATTGGCCTCTGACAGTGAAAAAGTTAGGTGCATTCTAAATGCTCAGATATCTGATACCTATGTATCTCATGCTTGTCTGACATTGATGAACAGCCTTTGCCAGTAACTCAGAAGAGATAGACTGGGTACAGACTACAGATGGACACAATTAGGAAAGCTGGAATTATGACGTTCACAGAGAGTTGGAAATTGTAAATGGCAAAAATATCATGCTTACTTAAGGCGAACTGGGATAAAAACTTAATTGCTGGTATATTTTAAATTGTAAAGGCTAGAGGTGAGTGGCTAGTGGAAAAGATAACTCTGTGAACTGAATGTATTTAGCACTTTTATTTGTACCTCAGGGTTTACACTTAGACCACAAGAAATTCAAAACTGTGACTTCATGCTCTGAACACCAACTGAATCTTCACTGTGACTCGCCCAAAACCTAAGAAAATTAATGGAAATTTTTAAATTGACCTCACTGACTTAATGTTATGCTCAAGGTTTCTTTTTCTATGTCCAGTTTGATTTGTGAACATTATGCCCAGGTTTGTTTTAAGAGGGTGTCTGAGTTAATGTGCTATGTCCACATTTGCACTCTTTGGATGAATGAGCAGAGGCTTCCTGCAAAATCACTGTAACAGTCAGTGCTCAGCCCTGCTGAAAAACAAGGCCATTTGCTGAAAAAGCTGAGTATAGTGTTATTAGCCTAATTGTAGGGTCTAGTAAAGGAATGTAGTGTCTTGTATTATTGTGTATTCTGCACCTCCTGTTTACCTGGAACAAGAGTTTGTTAATTTGCTCACTGATTCTGAACTCCATTAACATCACTCCAGAAAAGACAGCCCGATCTAGCTAGAATGAGTTCAAATATATAGGCCAATAAAAAGATGCTTGCTATATTCTAATATGGGTATAGTTTCATTGTCTTCAATGAAAATGCTGATCCAAGCACCATGAGACCCAGAGAAGTTCCTGTGGCAATACAGGCAGCCACAGGAAGGGACCACACATCTGGTGTCACTGCTATAAAACAGCAGGCTCTCCTTATTACAGAATGCCATTTATAGTTCAAAGCTCCTCATGGAGGGTTAAATGCTTTAAATACTTATGACTGATGCCATAATGGCAGAGTCAATAATATCTAAATGACCTCATCTTAGTGCTCCTCAAACCTGAAGGCATTCCAAAATGACAGGTACCATAAAGCTACAATTTGTCAAAAACAGGCAATATAATTTTTATGCTACACTTTTGTATCTTTTCTTCCTATCATTAGTTCTAATAGAATAGACAACACTGATGATGCATTCACAATTTAGGAACATGTTTCATCTGCCTTCCAAACCCTAACAAATAAGAAACTTTATCAGCAAGTTTTAATATTCTTTAATTACAACACTGAAACTATCAGTGTTCCACTGATAAACAGTAAAAGAAACTTGGATTTGTCACTCTTGCTGGTCTGTAATTTTCCATACTTCATGTAAAAGGGGTGATAGTAAAGTATCACCCCTTACATCAAGGGCAAACCAAGTTGTTGGCACAGAGACCAACAACCAAAGAACAGCTGCAAACTGAAAAGAGGGTAAGTCACCTTAAATGCTAACTAACTGGGAAGTATGGGAGATTTCTAACCACTGAACTTCACAGCCAGGCTCATTCACACTCCCACACTTTATCCCAAGACATTTCAACGCATTTCCTTCATGCTACAGAGTTCATCAAGGAGGATTTTCTTGTATTAGGATGGACGACAGGTGATGGATAAGCTCTTTTCTAGGAAGATGGGAGGTTGCAGGCTCATCAGCCAGGGAAGGGAATTAAACCTGGACTTTCCATGTGCCTGTGAATGCTGTCATAATGAGTTTTGTCTGACTTGACATCCATTTTGGAAGACAACCTCTGCTAGTGGTTCAAAGTGATGCTATGATGAACATATATAAATTTATGATCCAGGTTATATGTGGAGGTGCTTCCTGGTGCTGATGAGTAAAACACCAGATGTATCGAGGAAGTCAAGATCTAAAATATTAGCCTGCCCTAAGCAATGATTGGCTATTTCTAGCTAGAGGCTCCTAGATATTTTCAGTCAACAAATCACTGCTAAAATTTGCATCCCCATGGAAAATTTTTCTTCCTTAGAAACAAATTACTGAAAAAATTCTGAAAGGAATTTTTCCATATGTTTCCAAGACCAAGTTTGCAGACTGTTTGTATAAGTTCTGGAACTTGTGTCTCATCTCACAGGGAGGCACAAATCTGTCCCCAGACATAAGTAATGCTAATGCCTGACTCAAAGATTTGGATTCAGCTCTGGGCTCACTCAGTGTGTCCACTCTTTTTGCATCTAGCTCTAAAAGATCTGATTCAAAATTCACTGACAGATTGCTCTTGGCACTGGGCCATGTCCTAATGAACAGATAGATACACAGAGCCCCAAAACTGTCATTCAAGTTGTATCACTGGTGTTTACATTGAGCAGTTCTGATGAGGTAAATTACAAAAAGGATAAACATTTAATTTTAGAAAATGAAGGCTTTAATACCTCATTTTTTGAGAAGAAAAGAAAGAATATAAATTGAGAGAGACAAAGGACATAACCTCTGTAAAAGAGGAGGTTCAGCCAAGAGTCAAAAGAGGGAAGTGATTTGCTTTTAAAATCTGTAAAAGGCATTGGAGCAAAGCTTAATCCTTGGACACTATGCATATATTAACCTCTACAAAGACTTTGATCAAACCCTTAAATGTCATCAGCCCCTTTTCTGTTTCTTCTGGGCCATATAACATCACACACATCACGAGAATTGACCTTTCTTGTTTGCAGGCATGCCCGAGGATATTTACATCATCTACACACAGCCCAGAAATACCAGTCTCTGTTCCTTACATGATCTAAATGACTCACAGTGCATGGAAAGCAGAACTGCATACCCCTACAGTAATTTAGATTAAAAGGGACTCCTGGAGGTCATCTGGTTCACCCCTGCCACCTCCTCATCACATCCCCATCTGGATCAAAGCAGAGACAACTTCAAAGATGGGTCTATCTCCAAGTCAGATCAGGTTGCTCAGGGCCTTGCCTACTTCAGGTTTTGAATATCTCCAAAGAGGGAGGTACCACAAGTCTCTCAACAGTCTGTTCTGATACTCAGTCACCTTCACTGCACAAAAAAAACCCAAAACCAAAACCAAAAGAAACAAACAAACAAACAAAAACCTAAAATCTAATTGGATTTTCCTGTACTGCTGCTTGTGTCCACTGCATCTCATTCTTTGGCCATGGAGCTACAATGAGGATATAGCTCCATACTCTTAGTAACCTTTCATGAGGTAGTTGAAGGCAGCAATAAGATTCTGTTTTTGCTTCCAGCTCTCCAATCTGAACAACGCTTCTCTCCTTTCCTTGTATGCCATGTGCTCCAGCCCCCTGACTACATTGCAGTTAGAATTAGTTGGAGGTTTGTATGGGAACTCCCCTCTTTCCAATGGCAGTGAAAACAGCAGTCATTGAATAGATTGCTAATTGGATAGAGAACCCTTTAGGTTGGACATGTGAGAGACTTATTATTTGTATTTGCCCTCCTTTTAATTATAAGAAAAGGCATTACTGTGAGGAATTTTGTACCTGAAGGAAGACAGATAACAAGGTACTCTGAGGAATGGCTTAATTTCAAGCAAAGCCAGCCTCAAATTGCATTCCCTAACTTTTCATAAAACTAGGCTTTGAACTACACAGATTATCATTGGTTTGAAACACAGCAATTTTTTGGATAACAGCAGAGCAATTAAACCTATGATGTTCACAATCTTGCAGGTAACTGTACCTAAACCCATGAAACATAAATATCGAAAAATGCCACATGTATATAATGTATATATATATATATATATATATATATATATATCTGTATGTATAAACACAGATATATAAATACCTAGGTCTTTTTGTTACACCAGCAAAATATATATGGGGATCAAGCATTAAAGACCAGTGTAGTCATCCATATGTAGGCATACCTTTTTCATATTTAGACTATTCTTTGAAAACCTTAAAAATAGTATTTGGCTGTTCTCCCCACCCCAGACAATACCAGTAGAGTCAGGTGAAGATGAAATGGTAACAAAGACAGCTAACATTTTTTTCTGAATATTTTTTGCCTGATGCTTGTCTCCTTTTGTGAAGAAGCAAGAGACTGAGAAAATAGCTCCTCTGCCACCTTTCATGTCAGCATGAAAAGTGATATAATCGAAGAGATAGCTAATGGTCAGAATCCTTTAAATAGCTCTTTCAGGCGTGCTTGAGCTATCTGACTGATTTTTATTTTGGCTTTTTGACTCATTTGTCTGTAATGGTTTGCTTTTGCATCCAGGAGGAATGTGATGCTCAATTAGGACCCAATCATGTGGTGCATTGAGAGGAAAGTTACTTACGTGTTCAGTAATTGAAGGTCTTTGACACGTGTTACCTCTGTGTGCATTTTCCTCAGCACAGGGGTGCAAATGTGCTTACCCATGGGAGATGTGTCCCAGCAGTGCTTGCTGGGCAGAGCATCATCTACTGAGAGCAGTGAGCAAAGCAGGTTTCTTGTTCCTTTTGTTTTAAGATGAAACAATTTGAATGAGAATTGGCTGCCTTGCATTTCTGTTTGGAAGCAGAAGTGTATTTTGGGATCCCACAGAACCCACTGAAGGGTTGGGCACTTTGTAGGCAAGATGTTTTCAAACTACACAATGGAGGAAACAGCTGTTTTCTTCCATTATTTTTTCTCAGAGCCCTCAGCTGTATGGAAACCCCTGGGGATGCAGATATTTATTGACCTGGCGATTCAGTTCAAAGGTGTTCTGTGTCTGATGCCCCCTGAGCAAAATCTGAGACATCTTACTTGTGCTGTCTACTGAGGGGTTCATGGGTAGACACCCCCACCCCTGAAAAAAGGAATAGAATAATCAAAATTCAGAGCTTCCATTCATGCCCTGTGGGGAAAATGCTTTTGGAGATTTCCGGGTGCTGTTCTCTGCGGGCAGCGTGGGCATCACTGATAGAGTGTTCCTAGAGCATGTACTGATATCAAAGCACTGGCTTCAGTGTGAAATTAGGGACGGTGTTTTGGTTTTGCTTTCTCTTTGCTTTGTTGTTTTTGATGGACGAGTTGGGAAAGCTCTTTGTGCTAGATATTGAAATGCTGCTGTGGGGAATTTCTGCTCTTTCACATGTCCAACCAGTTGGGTTCTCTATCCTGGTAGCAACCGATTCATTGACCTGAAGTAGGCAAGGCCCTGAGCAACCTGATCTGACTTGGAGATAGACCCATCTTTGAAGTTGTCTCTGCTTTGAACTAGATGGGGATGTGATGAGGAGGTGGCAGGGGTGAACCAGATGACCTCCAGGAGTCACTTTTAATCTAAATTACTGTAGGGGTATGCAATTTTGCTTTCCATGCACTGTGAGCAATTTAGATCTTGTGAGGAACAGAGACTGGTATTTCTGGGCTGTGTGTGGATGATGTAAATATCCTCGGGCATGCCTGCAAACAAGAAAGGTCAATTCTTGTGATGTGTGTGATGCTATTTTGCCCAGAAGAAACAGAAAAGGCGCTGATGACATTTAAGGGTTTGATCAAAGTCTTTGTAGAGGTTAATATATGCATAGTGTCCAAGGATTAAGGTTTGCTCCAATACCTTTTAGAGTTTTGCACACTTTTCACTGGCCATGAGGGAAAAGTTTGAAATAATCTGTTTGTTGATTGCTCATGGACCATACGACTCTTTTAGATACCAAACTAATTCCAAGTCTTAGGAAATACAGGTGGGCCACAAGCACCAGCTGATACAAGTGCAGATGTTACACAAATTTACATCTATCTGAAAATGTGTACCTTTGAGGACAAGAGCTCCAAACTAAACTTCCTAACCTAACAGTAGAATTACTTAGTCCTTAGTCATAATCTCAAACAGTTAAAGTACCTAGCATATGAAATGTAAAATAGACTCCTCTCTTTGTTTCTGTGGAGAAGAATATTGGATAGAATTGATTGCAGGACCAGATGAGAAGGATATAGTTCCATTATATTCTTTTAGAATTTAATGGAACTATATCCTTTCCTCTTTAGAGGAAGGATATAAAAAGGAACTATATCCTTTCCTCTTTAGAGGAAAGACCACACTCTCCATGTGTGGAAACCTAAAATGGCCATACAAGAATTAAAGCAATAGATGTTGCCTGATATTGCTTCCTAAAATTGGATGTAAGCATACCTTCTACGGAGTGAAAACACAGGGAATGAAAAGTGTATCTCAGAAATCTTTTGACAATTTCTTTTTGACAAAATTCTGAAGGAATTCTGAGAAAAAGGGGATCCAGTACACAAATTTACAGTGACAAAAAGCTGAATAAGCATTAAAGACTCGATGTAGCCATAGTGATGAAGAAAAATATGGTATGGAAGGAGTGCACTGGGTTTATATGTGCTGCTGGAGTCATACCATGCTTTAATCTTCTTTGATACAGGAATAATAATACTGTAATAATCATCATCTTGTCTTTTGTGACAAGAAATTAAATTTGAAAAGAAATTTCAAAAAAATATTCTCTATGTTTTAACTCCATATATGAATGAAATAGATTCCAGGTGTGTCGGTAATGTTTTCTGGAAAATTCTATACCCACCCAGGTGCTTTACAGACATGAAAAGCTGACAAATTTCTATTCTCTGTGTAAGCTACTTCTTGGAGGCCTGGGAAGAGTGAAGAGAATGCGCAGCATTTCTTGCAGGAATTGCACAGAGTTCTCTGAGCAGTGTTAGTGTGTCTGTGGGCTTCTAACTGGACAAGACAAGGTGTGTTAGTACTTTTGTGACAATTGAGGTATTTGGGGGATGAAAGAGAGCTACAGCCCCTGCATTTAGAAACACTGGCAGTCAGGCCAAGACAAATACACCTTAATATCTGCCATACTGCATTAATCAGTAGGATGAGACTGTCCTTGTCAGAAGGTTTCACAGTTTGCTGCTTTTTTATTTTAGTTAAGAGGGGCAAGGGAAATTTCTCTTTTGTTGCAAAGTTTATGTGAAAATCCTGTTGCAAATTATTCCATTCTAAAAGAACTGAAGCTGTGTGTGGGAGTTGGTGGGCAGAGGTAACTCAGCAGGACAGTGGTCGAGGCCAGGAGATTGTACAGCAAACACAGCTGGTGACAGTTGCTATAATAAATAAATCCAACTCAAATCTGCAATATTTATTCTTCTGTGATGTATCTGAGATTGTCTGTCTGTGCAAGAACAGTGTTAGGACAAGGAGGGGGTAAAGACCTGGGAAAAAAATATCTGAGGTAGAAGAAGTCCGTGTGTCCATGCAGAAGCCTTGATGCCATGTGTCCTGAAGAGCAGCTCAGGCAGAAACCTCCCAAAACACTCTGCTCTCTGCATGGATGGGAGTCCTCCTGCCTCTCCTGAAATGTGCTGCCAGCCTGCCTGGGAAGGAGTAACTTTGCCCTAGGTACCTGTGTATGTTACTGGCATGATGGATCTCCACACATTGCTTGGTGTTTTTCACAACATTAAGCATCGCACTCAGTTCTGATGACAAATCCTCAAAACGAAGATCACAGAGCCTTTCTTAAGTTTAGAGTGATAAATGATTTGCAGTCCATTCCCTTTCTCTTAAAACACTAATAATGGATCTTTTTTGTCAGGCGATGTCAAATATATTTTTAAAAATTTAAAAATTACTGCTGGCACCACCCCAAATACCTGTCAAAATATGTGATAAATGTCAGTGGTTGACATCACTCCCTCAAACCCTTTGAATATAGAGATTACTTTCTACTTGCAGAAAAAATTCTTAATTACACTTCTTTAGCCCTCATTTTCTTTTCAGAAGACAGAGTTATGATGACCTTTTCTTCTTGCAAGGCTGCTATATAAACCTGGAGTCTTCATTCATATTTAGCTGAAAGGATTTTCATCTAGTACTGTGCAACAAATCAAAACCCTGCAGCAACCTGAAGATATTTTATAGTCAATCTAGTAAGACTCTGCAGTTTTCATAGGGAGTAGTAATATATGACCTAGACAAGACCCAGACAAGGGCTTGTGAGAAAGACTGTGCAGCTTTAAAATTATTGCTTTGGATGTAGGAAAGAAATATGGATAATCACTGCCATCCCCTGACCCAGGGTAGTCTTCTGAGAGATAAGTATACAGCTGGAGACAAAAAACATCTGGGAGTTGGCAGCTTTTGCAGCTGGGTCATTCCACTTGAAGCTGAGGTTTAAGCTGATGTATATATGAATAAAACTTTTGAACATTGCCTTGAGTGGAGATGAGGGGATGACTTGTTTTCCCTCCTGGGACAAGCAGTTTTACATCTTTCCAGAAGAGAAGTGTCTGGAGACAGTGTTTACTTTTCAGGCTCCAAATGATCTAAATGGTTTAAGCAGTAAACCCTTAAAAAATCAAGAGACAGTTTTGCATGGTTCCAAGAGTGCTGTACTTGGAAGAGAAATTTACTTGTGAGAAATGTATCTCACTTCCCAGAGGTTCTCTGTTCTCTGTTTTAGACTTTACAAAGAGGAAAGCTGACTCCATGGAGTCTGTGTGACATACAGGCTGATAATCAAAATAAGCAGTGAGATACAATACAACCACCCTGCAGAGCTGTGTGTTCTGCATTTACATCCCTTCTGCTGCTAATAGCTGAATGGAAAGTGGGTCCTGGGCCTGGAGTAGGGTGTGATGGAGAGTAATCTTCACCAAGATACTAATCTCTCTTCTATTACTTGGTGCAGCTATCTAGGAATAACAGAATCATGGAATCATGGTGTGGTTTGGGTTGACAGGGACCATAAAGACCATTTTGTTCCAACCTTCTGCCATTGGCAGGGACACTTTCCCCTAGACATGGTTGCCGAAAGCCCCATGCAGCCTGGCCTTGGACACTTCCAGGGATGGGATGTCCATAGCTTCTCTGGGCAACCTATTCCAGTCTTTCATCACCCTCACAGTGAAGAATTCCTTCTTAACATCCAATCCAAATTTTCCCTCTTAATTTAAAACTGTTCTCCCTTGTCCTATCAAAATCTGCTCATGTAAAGAATTGCTCTCCCTCTTTTTCCAAATTAAGAAATAATTCAAGACCTGCTTGAAAAGAGGCAGAGTCACCCCAGAAGAGCTTTTACAGGCATCTGGGTGAGAACTGGTGAGGCTGTTTCTAGTGTAACATTACAAAGTGTTGCACTTCAGAAAGTGAGAGAGAGATGGACTGGTTGGAGTACACAGCTCAGCAAAGACAGGGGTGTCTCAAAGGCTACCCTAAAATCCACACTGTGGAAGGTGGGGCCCCTGAACCTAGCCAGCTAGAAATGTGGGCACAGTGGGTATGTACCCCACTCTGCAAAACAGGGGTTGAACCATTGTTAATATATTTATAGCCATTGTTAGTATATGTTATACACCGAGGTGTGTAGTTCCTAAGGCAAGGTAGCACTTCTTTTTCAAACAGAAACAGTGGATTCAAATGTATATTTCTCCCCATAGAAGGCAATTTGACTACTGCCATGATTTAATCTCAGCTGGCAATGAAGTACCACGCAGCTGCTTGCTCACTTCCCCCTGCCCTCCTCCTGGTGGGATGGGAGAGAAAATTGGAAAAAGGTAAAGCCCATGTTTTGAAATAAGAACATTTTAACAGGTGAACAATAATAATAATAATAGTAATAATTTAAAAAATAGTGATGATGAAAAGGAAAAAGAAAGAGAGAAATAAAACCCAAGAGAAGTGAGTGATGTACAGTGCAATTGTGCATCACCCACTGATCTCTGCCCACCTCATCCCTGAGCAGTGGTCAGCCCCTTCCAGCCAACTCCTCCAATTCTACATACTGAACATGATGTTCTGTGGTACAGAACAGTCCTTTGGCCAGATCAGGTCACCTGTCAATGCACTTTCACCACCTACTCAGCGCACATATTTTAAATCATCATTCTAAGTTTCTTTGGCTTTGTCTCCTTTTTTTTTTCCCCTCCTTGACTCTTCACCAGGATCCAGATGCTTGAAGGCTTGAAAGTTTGGTGTTTGTGTGACATAATTTACAAGTACCTGAATCCTCTACTGGAATCAGCCCATGGGGATCACTGAGCAAATGACTTTTTCAAATGGCCTCTGATTTCCCTGCACTTAGTTGGTATTCTTACATGCCCACAACACTGCAGGCGCTTTGTATAAAATTAGGTCATAAATAAAGCCTGAAAAAACATCTCTTTAACAGTGACATCATAAAGTTCTGTGGTTATTGCTTCTCAGTGGTTTCAAAATCAAATTTGCTTTCTGTAGAAATAAAATGGTGTGAGATTTTTAGCTAATTAGCAGCCCTCCCTTGAAACGTGAAAGTCAAGCACGTTATTTCTAACTTGGGGATTATTTCCTGCTCTGAATGAATTGCATTATAGGCACAATAAAGAAACAACTGAGCTAGCTCAAAATGGGACTGGGGGAGTTGATGCCTGCACACAGCATGTTGATGAAAGTTTCCATATCTGTCCCATTGGCTCCAGCTGGTGCAGCGAGCTCACTAACAGAGCACCCCCATGAGCAAGGCTGCTGAAGACAATTAGCTGCCTGCAGATGTGTTACACATCACCTGAGACAACTTGGGTGAACTGCAAAGTTCAGGTGAGATGCTGATCAAATATTAGATCAGCATCAAAACTGAAGAGTGTGACTGTACTCTGGGAGGTGGCAGGTGGCCATTTGGGTGTGATATAAGACCTTAAGAATCTCCTGCATGCCTAGCTTGCAATTACAGCCCCAAATTATATAACCATCTTTGCCTGTAAAGGCAAACACAACCTCTGCACCTTAAAAAAAACTTGTCACATACCTTTGTCTGCTCAAGACTGGATTATTGTAGCGTACTCTATTTAGAGTAAAATATAGAATTCACTTTAAAAATGGAGTAAGCATAGAATATAACCAGAGCCTCACTGCTTACTAAGCTGAATGCTATGCCAAGAATGCATTACACATTGTTTTGGGGTTTGCTGTACTATTATACTAGGAGTGAGCCTTTTATCAAGATCTATTCCAAATTTTATCCATTCGGCTGGAAGGAATATTCTTTCTTTTCTGAATTAACAGCCCTGGATTTGTTGATGTTACAGACAGGACACAGTCTTAACCTCTTGCAAAAGAACTTTTTCTTTTTGCCCTGGATTTTTCTAGAGATGGAAAAGGCTAGAAAATGACAGAGGGAGAATGTGACTCTTTCTAGAAAAGGTCTCAAGAGTTTGGCTCAGATGCAAGTGGCAGAAACTCCCTTATCTGTTTAACACAGCACTTGGGGCAGGGTTTCCCATGGCCTATATGTTACATACACTGAGGAATGCCAGGGATCTGGGCAAAGTATTCTGAGGGTAATACTGGGATAGCAGATGATAAGATGGAGTAGGAAAAGTATGCTGGATAGGGAGGCCAAAGTGTAGCTGGACTTTGTGCCTCATCTGCTGGCTTTGGGAATGGTTCCTGATAACCTTCAAGCTATGTCCATGTCTTGGAGGATATTTATTGGTGTGGGCCAAAACTGTGATGGGGAATGAATCAGCCACCATCAGCTGATGAATCAGACATCAGAGTGAGAGACCCTTGGTCCAGTCCTTGATCACACCCAGTCTTTTGTTAAGTGATCCAAGTAGGCCCACCAGTTCCATATTCAGAAAAAGACATAAGTCCTCAGTTACACCTCAAGATTGGTGTGTGATGGCTAACCTTTCTAGCAACAGCAGCTGGATATTTCTGGCTTTTCCCTGCTATCTCCTCAGGTCTCTTAAGCCTTTCCTTTGCAAGACAGTCTCTCTTTTTAGGTCAGTCATTGCTCCAATACACATGACCTTGTATCTGGCTCTATCAAAATATGTTTTATCTAATGGACTAAAATCATAGGTGATTTAGATCACTCTCTTGGGCTGTCCTATGCTGTCAAATATATATTATGGGACCAGTCTGTACTACCTGCAAAGCTCATATTGAATTTTACCAACATAAACACTGAATTCTACAAGATCTATACCTGGTTTTCACAGAGTTGCACAGGAGCACACGGTTATATAGAAGAACACAGTTGCTTGGAAAAATGGTCATTCTCTCTATTTGCTGAGATTGAGAAGTCAGCAAGTCAGTCCAGATACTTCTTTTTGAAATTAGAGGAAGTGCTTATACATCTTGTCTCCATGCTTAAGGTTTTTAATATATGTTTTCTCCATGTTTTGTAAAGGAAGATTTTTTAAAGCAGGAGGCTGTATGTTGTTACTTAAAATAACAGGGATGCATTACTAAGCTAGATTATAGAACTGATCTTTGTGAAAAACAAGAGCAGACAGAGATGCTCTGAGTTGTCATCTGCAAACTGTTGCCTTCACAGCATCATTCTCATGTTTTGGGTTTTTTTACAGGCAGCTGTACAAGATTTTTGCATTTTCAAGACTGATATTGAACCATAAGTTCTGTATAGGAATTCTGACTATTTAAGCAGCTCTATGCTTAAAAGAAATGGTGTCAAACTGTGTCCATACTTCTTTTCCCGAAGTAATTTTTAGTGGAACAGTAATTTCTAGTATATATTTTAAAGTCAAATCAGCCTCTGTCAATAACCCCTTTGTGTTGCTAATTTTATATGCTTAATATTGTAATTTTATTCTCTCTTCCACGTCAATGCTATTTTGATTTACATAATTGAGCTATCTTTTCAGAAATAATTTAATTTTATTTATTATTTTAGCAGTCAAAGCTCTTAGTTGTCTACCTTACCTTGGGAGAAAATTTTTCCTTATTTTCATGAGCTCACATTTACTTTTCTCACTCATTGTCTGATGACCTACTGCATGCTCTTCATGTTAGACCTTTTGTATAACTGGGCTACATCTGATTTTTCTAAATCACAAGATATCTGCATTTTTGTCCCTCAGCAATTTTATTTTCTAGTGAATCCTACACTATCCCCACTAGAGAGTTCATTTCTGCACTCTCCCCATTTCTCTGCATCTTTGGACTGAAGTCTCTGGACACTGCCTTCATCTACAGATGGTTGTTTTGTTGGATGTTTTTTACTTGCTTGTTTGTTTTTTGTTTTTTTAAGGAAAATAATTACAAGACAGAGAAAGAATCACTGGGCCATGAGGGATCAAATAAAACTCTTTACCACTACTACGTTCTGGGGGCTAGCCTGGTCATTTTTTCATCAGTAAGTTAAGAGTGCCAGGAACATCCCTGGAGACACTGAAGATTGATTGTCCATACAGATAAAGTGTGAGATCAATCACAGGAACAGTTTTGGCATGGGCCAGCTCTCCAGACCAATTTTTTGGCATGGTTTGGGAATTGTTGTAGGCTGGGTATCATGCTGAGAAACAGTTTTCATGAGGCCACCAAGCTTGGCGAGATTTAACACCATGATTGTTCCAAGTTCTTGGCTCATTGCATTTCTACTGGGCTCTTCCTGAGTCAGAAACTCTGTGATTCCATCTCAGACTATGGAAAGAGCCACCCTGTTGGGGATATCCATACCATGGGCAAGTCACCTAAGCTAATTTTCAATTCACATATCAAGCTGGACACACCAAAACCAGGCCCTGCACAATACATGCTTGGGCACAGCAGCGCTGTCTAACAGAAAACATCAACAGCATGAAGTTTGTTCCTCTAGGAGACACAAAAGCTACAAATAAGAAAAAAAAAATTACACAGAAAGCCCTTATTTGGAGAGGATTGAATGGGAAAGAGGACGGCCAAGGAGCACAGCTACATCATGACAGTCAGAGATCCTTGAGATCACCCCAACCAGGCTCGTTATAGACCTGGTGGCTGGATGGCAGAGACATGTCAATTGAATGAATTAGTGGAGAGGCAGGTCAAGAGATGCAGAATGGTGCTAAAATATCTTTATTGCTTCCAGTGAGTTGGCAGCTCCCCATGCTGTGGCATGGTGGGTGGCAGGGTTACACCAGCTCACCCAGAGCTGGCTTCTGACTTTTTAGGCTGTGTTACTGCAGAGCACAGAGCTGACCTGTAAATTTTTACTTGTAAAGTTCAAAACGGGAGGGGAAAGAGCAGTGATATCTCCCAGAGAGATCAGAAACCATTAAAGATTTTGCATAAAGAGAGGAAAAAAAAAACCAAAACCTGAAAGTTATGGCAACTTGCCAATAGGTTACTCATGGACAGTAATAACAAGTGGACCCACGGGGATAAAACAGCAGCCACAGGATGAAGTCTTATCACAGAAAGACTCTGCTTTCCTCAGATGAAACCTCAGGCTTCTTCCCCTCTCCTACACTGTTCAGGTCTATTTTCATTTCAATAAAGTATCATGGGAGTGTACTGGAAATCGGCCAGTGTCACTGTTCCCAGCTCTCCCTGTTTTACAGTACAAGGTGCTGTGCAAACCCCCGAGGCACACCGCTCTCCTGCTTGTTTTGTTTTGCTCCCTGGCATTTGTAAGCCTCTTGATTAGCTGGTGGCCACAGGCTCCCCCAGGCACCATTTGGGAACACTCACCCTGAAGGATGACACCTGCTTGCCTCCAGAACCTAGGGTTATCCTGGTGTGTCGAGGCAAAAGCTCCTGATGCAGTTTTTGTGAAAGACTGTGAATTCTGAGACTCGAGCCCGGAGCCCGCGCATGCGGCGTGTTGTGGCTGAGCACTGACAATGAGATGATGCACAGCTTTGGCCTTAAGTGAGATTTATAGCTAGGGCTGTTCATGATGCAAAGAATCTGTCACTGTCAAAAGAAAGAGAGAAAATAGGCTCTGTTCATTTTAAACAGTTAATTGCAGAGGTTGTTCTCAGTTGAACAGAGGTACAGGCATGGGATGTTAAAAAATTTCTGGGTGCTCAAAATTTCTCTTTCAGTTTCTCTTTCAGTTTTCAGTCTGCAAATTCTGAAAATCTCACCTATATGAGCATATGTTGTTCTTATATGATAAAAATATATCTGTGCTTTTATCACACGAAAACATTCAATTAAAGACTTTCCAGATGCTCCCAATGCCTTGGATTTAACCTAATATCTTTCCTAAAAATAATGCTCCAGCCTAGCTGTGATGCATTGCCAATGAACAGTTTGTATAAATCTCTCAATAGTGATCTCACAGAAAAAAACATTTCAGTTTTTATTGATTTAAGTAGACACCAACTTAATTCTATAGGAGGGGACACATTGAATATGTTCTTTCTTTGGAAAAAAAATGTCCAAGAGATAACACTTTCTAACTTGCAATGAATGTTATTTAACCATTATAGTTCACTTTTTGCTCAATTCAGGTGTAATTTCCTGGGCAAAGTCTCCAAGTTTTAGAAAATGGTTTTGAACAAAAATGTATTTGAGGCAGTTTGAATATAAACATTTTGTGTGTGATAAAATGTACATGTGTGGCAAGATGAAGTACAGTTGGATTTAATCATAGTACTTTTAGTACATCACTTATGACAATCAGGAAATCTAGATAAAATTATACTAACACAGAAGTACCAGCATTGCTTTTCTTCTATGACAGGTGGCACAGAAAAGAAATGCTTTTGTTTAAAATATGACTTGCACCATTTTCCTTTTGCACAAATCAGCTAAGGTCTGTAAATGAGAAAAACTTAGAAAAAAATGAGAAAAAACTTGGATTTTATTTTAACCAGATTCACAGTCCATGGGAAAGTTACTGCCCCGTACCAGTGTAAAAAATCAACCTAATTCTGTGTCATCCTGCTGCTCATACACAGAGAGTTCCTGTGTAAGTGAAGGCTACTCTTAGTGTGAAGCCCAGAAGCACCATGAGCTGGCAGCTGAGAAGCCTTGTGCTGCAGAAACAATAACAAGAAAATGTTGTTGAATTTCTCAAGGTGTGTGGTGAATAACAGCACACAGTGCTTCTTTTCTTGGGGGAATACAAGTGGATTCTGAGTTGTCTTGCCCCAGCAGAGAGATAATTGCTATAATTCATTGGAGAGGCTAATTTCCATTTTTCATTACTGGAGCAAAACTTTATAAACTGTGTTGAATGGAATGGGAGCTTTTATTTCCTGAGGCTGCATATGTAATCATTGCAATTCAAACAACCAGTCAAACCAGCCTATGCTGGTCATTACATCTCCTGTCTTCCTGTCATTTTGTAGTTTAATTTCTCCATCAACTCATGCCTGGTTTTACATGGTCTTTCAATTTCTCTGTCTTGAGGCATAGAGCAAAGCAAACTTATTGGTGGTGGTTATTTTGCACAGTTTCTACAGTCTCATTTTCAGAACAGACCAGCCAACATCTAACATTGATCTTACATTATTTATGTTTCAGCTGTGCAAAGAGAATACTTTCACACTGGGAATGACTTTAAACTATGTCCTATTTTAAGACAAACCTATTTATTTTCCTCATGCCCTTGCCACATTTTCTGATCAAAGCCACTTACGTCTAAACAAGTTTTGTTTCTTACAGGTGCTTTGCCTGTCTTATTTTATTCTACAGTACAACAGCTTGTGAAGCTGAATTTATAACTCAGCTACTGTATGCTTGACTTCATCCTGTGATGGAAAAGGCAAAGGGTTAGAACACCACTGTAGGTTATAGAGGAAAGGAAATCTGTGTCAAAAGAGTTATCAAAAAACCCCTCAAGCCACCAATAAAATCCCTGAAGGAGCCTTAAATCATTAAAATTCAGGGGAACTTGACTATTCTGACTACAACGTCTTTAAGAATTGGCTTGCAATATGCAAGAAGACAATCTGAAAAACAGCAGAAATAGAGAAGAACCAGAAAGGTGCAAAGTAACACAGCAATCAGTGGACTGCTCTCAGAGCAATCCTGCAGCTGGTCTCTAAATGGGAGTGACATTCTCTGGGGTTCTTTCTTGGACTATGCAGACCTATAGATGTGTTCCAGCTTCGGCAGTGCTATGCACCAAAGCAAGGAGATACCAAGTGATGATTATTTTTTAAAGTTGCACTTGAAAGGACCACCCCAAAACCAGAGTACTTCATGTTTCTGAACCTTCGAAATCTGTAAAACAGCTGCAATTCTACTTCAACCTCAGACAGCAGACTATGTCAGAAGCTTACTTTACTTCATTTATTTTCTTATTTGTTTCTAGTTCTGACCAAACCCAGATAAACAGAAAAGAAAAAAGAATTGTCTGCCTTACTCATATCCCATGCCTTTTCATTTTCAAAGAAAATGTGGTTTGATAGCCGAGGGTTGGGGTGGTTGGGATTTGAATTAATTTCTGACTCAAGTTCTTGGTGCCAAAGCTGAATGTTTGTACAGCTCTTAGATAATAGACCCCTCTTGTCAGGAATCCTAAAAACAATTGTATCCATAAAAATAAATACAAAAAGAGCAGCAGTATTTTTTAAATGCGCAAAATAGTTTAATTCAATGAGGTGTGGGAGAAAAGGTAAAATCACTTTTCATTTTATCTGAACTGGATTACCCATCCTCCTTTTTTGCTCTTATGCTTCTTGGGTTCAATTATTTTCAGAAGACATAACTTGCCTCACATCATCCCACAGATGGCTTCCAGCCCTTTAAGAAATGTACTATGCAAGCCAAATTGCTGTGATGTTTACACTTCCTTTCAAGGTGGTTTTAGCAATTTTTATCTCATTTATTTTCCTACTTAGGAAAGCCTGGCAAACTATCAAAAGGAAAATGTGCAGATGAGTACTCTTCATGGAAACTAGATGGATGCTTAGTCACAAGTGGACCCACAGGGATAAAACAGCAGGTTCCCAAGGTTCCCAAGCCTGGCTAACCTTGGGTTTTCTGATTAGCTTGTTGAAATTCAAATCCATCTGATGCCTGTGGATCCTTTCAGGACTAGCACCTCTTCTGATGAAGAGTGAAGTTATCTCAAGCTGTCTTATACTATGCACCCCAAAGCCTAAAACCTGGTGACTATGTTGGTGAAAATCAACCTCTTGGCTTTTCTTCTATGCTGATAAGCCTACACAAGGCTCATGATTTTGGCCTCCCTCCCCTGAATTTGCAGTGCAGGGTAACAGCTTGCTGCCCTGCTAGCAGCCAGCATAGCATGCTGCACACTTAAAATTGTGGGATATGTTTACCAGGCTGCAGTGCTTCTGCTGCCATCCCTTATGGAGTAGACCAGCAGGTGCAGGGCACTATACACTGTCTTGTGCTGCCCCTACTGTCATAGCCTTTAATATGTGAAGCCTACAGGCAAATTAAAAATTCTATGTACAGGGAAAAAGTAAAAACTTTACTGCATGCCCTCTTTGGCTGCTGGGAGAGGAGAAGACACTTTGTGTTTCCAAGCAAAGCTCTCGAGAGTTTAGTGTTCCCTGAACCTGTACCTGAGGATACAGCCAGTTCCCAGAACTGAAATTCCTGGCCATTTGGAACCTCTCTCCTGCACATTCACACATGGAGAAACAGGCTTCTCCCTAGTGTCCCCCTCCTCTCCCCAGGGCTCCCTTGGTGGAAAATGCAGCACCTTTCTCTGTGGTATAGTCCACTAAGAAACTTTTGCTCCCCACACTGGCCCATGAAAATCTTACTGATTTTTCCTTCACAAATGACCCCCCCCCAGGCATAGACAGGTACTGTAAAAGAAAAACAGGTAGGCTCCTTCAGGTTATAAATGATGGCATATGAAAGATGACTAGGACAATTTGATTTTCTTTTGCTGGGCTCCCCCTGGAAGCCTGAATGGGGAAGACAAATAGCTGTGACTAAGTAAATATGACAGTAGTCATGTAAGGGATGGAGCAAATCATATGGAATATCAGAACCTTATTTAAATAAACATACTTTCTGAACCAGAATAATATTTGAATATTATGAATAGAAATTTAAAACACTTCTTGCTGTGACTCATAACCCCATTTTTCTCTGTAATTCCTTTATAGGAACATATTCTGGCTACAATTTCTATCTGAGAGACACATGCACCCTTGCCCTATTTACCTGTAGCTGAACATCAATCTGACTTTTAATAGCTGCCTAAAGATCCATGGTTTGAAGTCTTTACTCCATCTGGTTTCTGATAACAGGCAAAGCTTGATTAACTAATCCTGATAAGTTACTATGGCAACTTCACCATGGCAGCAAGAATTAACAGGTATGTTCTTATCATTGCTCTTTTCCCCCAACTATGCAATTTAATCCATTAAAATTAAATGGTGAATTGTGCAAATGAAGTCTGAGCCTTGGACTCCTTGCTGGAAATTAGTGATTGGTCTGGATCATAGTGTGAGTATTACTTTCTTTGTTAGAAAACACTTCAGCAAGCCAACAGCTAGAGAAGTGAGGTATCAAAATCAGATAACATTGCATTCAGAAGTGCAATAAATCCTAAAGAGAACCTTAATGTTAATCCGGTTATGTGTCACTACTAATAGTGGAAAAGGATTCCCAGTTCCCAGTTCCTTTCGGGAATGGCTACCTGAATAAGTGGAAAACAAATTCAGAGGTTCTAGGCAGCAGACACTAGTGCTTCAAATGGGGAAAAAAATATTGAGGTGTGCATGTAAAGTCAGCTGTGATTACGATGCAGCATCAGAGCCCTTCCTGAAAGCCTGATAAATTCACTTGCATTTGTTGGAGAGCTTCCAGAGTGTGGGGGGGATCTTTTCTGGATGCAAAATTCAGCAACTGGCTTGTGTCAGATATGAGCCATCCCCTGAGTACCTCTAGAGGATGGCTCATATCCTGTAGTGAGAGTCTGGCTTTGGCCACCCTGGTCTAGGAGGCCACAGTTAAATTTTGCGTGGTTATAAGGCATAAATGTTTTGCTCAGATCTTCCTTTTACAATGATGCTCTTCTAATCTCTGTTTTCTCTCTGATGAAGTGAATGGCTGAGAGCAGAGAGAGTGTTATAGCATGAGAATGAATGGGCTGGAAGTGATTATGGTGCCTTTGCCATGGGGACACATTAAGGAACAAATGACATTGAAGAATATGTCCCTATATATCACTAACTATTTTCTAGATTTCTGAAAGCGTGTTTGCCAGCCATATTATTTCACATTTTAGCACAGAAATAAATCAACATTACAACCTGTGGAAAATAGGATTTCTTAAAAGTACTTCCACAACTAGCTTGAGAATTCCAGGGGTTTTGTCCCAGAACATTACCAAGTCAATTTTCAGCTAGTCACATTCCCAAGTGAGCTGCATGTTTTACAGGCAGTACTTTTTCTCCAATCCATCCTTCCCCTATATGTCTATATCTGGCTGATTTCATGATAAAAAAGATTTTTAAGGGATCTGGTTTTGCCACATTGATTTTTATCAAGCAAGGGGTGACTTGATAAAAGTATGATGAATCTAGGCCTCTCTCTGCAGACAGAAAAGAGTTGAGTTAACCATTTTCCATTTAACAATGAAGGTCTTTACCTACGAGAGCTAAAGTTGGCCTGAGAATAAGAATCTGCATGGGATTGAGACAGGCACTGTCCTCTTTACTTTCCCAGCTATGTAAGCATTATAATCTGGGAGACATGGGCTGGGTTGCAGTTAAAAACAGCCATGGTTTTCCAGTCCCATCACTACATGTGAAAATGCTCTGTACCTGACAAAGAGGAGGATATTCCCAGGGTCTGGGAGTCTTGCACCCTGGACAGTATTCCATCTCTACTGCTCTGCACTTGGAGATTGCTTGAGCATAAGTGACAAGGGGAAGACTGTGCACACTTTCTCCTCTTTCGCTTGTGAGGCAAACAGGTTGCAGTTCAAATTCTGTTACCTTGGGTATTAGGAATATCACACTTTACAGAAACAGCTGATTTTTTTTTTCTGGATCACTCCATTCCCACAGTGCAAGTGAATGGTGAGAAAAACATAGAGAGGCAATGAGCAATGACTGGGAATCCTGCATCTTCGACTTCAGAAGAAAAGGTCTGACAGATAGAGCTCACTAAGGTGTTCAAGACAGGAACTGAGTTTTAATATGTGTTCAATGCTGAACACAGTGTGACCTCTTGTTGCCAAACCAAATCAACTAAAAATACTACCAAGGTGTATGTTAGTCATTTCCCAGTCTATCCAGACCACAAGCTCCAGAAAGAAGAATATGTGAATGGAATTCATCTGACATGATGTCATTGCTCTTGTCTGAGCTACAAACTTTTCTGCAGACAATGGTGAGAAGCAGGAACTGGAGAGTACAAGTGCTACTTAATCCAACAAAGATTTTTAAAGTAGCTCAGATCAACTGTGCCCTAAAAGTGCCTATTTCTCTCAGCTGACACCAAAGGATGCATTATCTGTCTGGCTCTGGGGTTAGACACCCCCATTTGGTCAACTGGATTTTGTCTGGGTGAGGGAATAAGAGTTGAAAAGATTTTAATGTACAAATTATTTCTAATATTATAAATGCTCCCTGATTTTTTAATGTAAAACATATTTCTAATACTATAAATGTTCTCTGATTTTTTAAGCCCATTAGCATTCATTGTGAGATCACAGAAAAGGAAGTTTTTCACAGGTTCATTTATTATGCAGTGACTTTTTCCTCTGAATGACTGATGCTTTTTTCAGCTGAAGAAATACATTATTCAAATTCCTGTTATTTCTCCATATATATCACACTTTAATAGAGGAGCACTGTAGGTATGTTATATTAAAAACACAATGCACTCTAAACAATTAGCTTTTTACTTTACTTTCTCTAGCAGTTACTTAGGTAACACAGTTATTATTATGTACTGGGTATTTTTAAGGCCTTGAATGTTTCAAGAGAAAAACAACTTTCATTCTGGTCTGTTTTCCTTTGTGTTCCTACATAGTATTTATGTTGTCCAAATATATAATAGGAAAGGAAAAGTCACAGCACTTTAAAGCAAAGGCAATTATCCTAGGGACTCTTAAGAGCTGGTTGAGTATCAGCAGTGAGGTTTGCTCCCATACAAATGAACAGTAATGTCAGCTGTCCATCAGGATCTGGCAGTGCATTAGTCTGGCCTGAATTTAAATCCATCAGTATGGGTGTTGACATGTCAGCTGGGTGTCTAAGAACACACCACAGATGGTGCAGACCTGGAGTGAGGTTTAGCTGCCTGCAGACAGATATCCACTGCTTTGGAAACCTTCCCTCTCTTCCAGAATAGAGGTCAAATAGGTCCTGCACCATTCCTGAGACCCTCACATGAAGTTTCTCTCTGGAAAGGCTGTGACTTCTTAGTCAATGGCATCTAGACAGTTATTCAAGTTGCCAGCTGTCTCATTTTGGTCTAATTTAAGATCTTATGAGTAGTTCCCAGCTCCCTCATTTAATATAGATACAAATGAATTTAATGCCATATTGGAGTCCTCTAGAGCATCTGGAAAATGGAAGAACTTCTGTAAGGCCTTTATCACATCTCTTAGCTCTTTGCAGATGCCTAGATAGTTCAGGGCATGCCACTTATCATGACACTTGTGTTTCAGCCAATGGTTTCTGCCTCTTACTGACCCCCTTGACTAGCTCTCCACTGCTACCATGGAAGATTAAAAAATCTAGCTCCACAGAGCCCCTGTATTAGAGACACTGAATCAGACAGAGTGAATTCCATTTCTTTTGTACCAGAAATAACATTTACATGACATACATTCAGTACAGAAGCAGCAAGACCCAAGAAAACCAAAACGACATGTACACAATGGTAATTTATGATTGCTGCCACCAGATCACAAGGCCACTGAAACAGGGTGAAATTGTGAGCTTCTACTGAGTCCCCAATTGACCACATCTAAGTCCTTAAGTCACTTTCACTTTGGTAGCCTGTTTGGGGAGAAGTCAGGTATTGACTGCTCAGAAG
This sequence comes from Serinus canaria, assembly GCF_022539315.1. Classification (NCBI taxonomy): domain Eukaryota; kingdom Metazoa; phylum Chordata; class Aves; order Passeriformes; family Fringillidae; genus Serinus; species Serinus canaria. Next base: position 73,524,465 of record NC_066313.1, on the reverse strand, counting down.
GAGATTAACTCAGCTCTAGCCCTCTATAACCTAAATATCTTGTCAAGCCTAAAGTTCTTCATAGCTGATAGAGGAACATTGACATTTCCACAGAGCCATTCATGCAATTTCTGGCAGATATCTACATTAGACTGGGAGTTACCCTCTGAAAATGCCTGTTTTCTTAACCAGCTGTGCAAGGAGTCCATACTACTCAATCCTAATCCTGTAGAAAGAGTTCTCTGTTACTGTGTACCTCAGCACTTGGCAGTGTCCAGAACAGGATCTTTTGAAGTGTTTTGCAGGTATTCTCCCATTTTCCATGTTGACTAAGTATCTGAATTGATAATATCTAGCTACTCATTTTGCCCTCAAGGGGACTGGTGAGGTTGCTAGGGTTCACCCAGACCTAGGATCCAGAAAATACTGTTGGGTTTGCTCAGAGATGAACAGTCTTAGGCTTTTCCTCTGTTAATGATGGATACAATTTGATGTAATGAATCCATGCTTTTCCCTTCCCCAGAATTATTAATCATCTTGGCTTTCCCATCAAACATCTGTAAATATCCACTCAAGATTTATTGTTCATGTGCAGCTCTGCATTACAGGAGCATCCTGTATTGCTATCCCAACAACCTAAAGTGATACATTGATATGATTGGGGGATGGTAAATATTGAACAATGATAAGAGCAGAAAAAAAATACAGGCAGTCTTTCTTAATGTAAAATATTTGGTGTTGACTAAAGAAGGGTCACAAAAGGGTCACCATTTGTAATGAAGATAAACCTTATTTCTTGTATTTTACTTCTCTTTAGTCACTGTAATACATATAAAAGTCCATAAAGTGCCATTTTCTGTCTATTGCAATCAAAGAAAAACATATGCGACGTTTAGTTTGGGAAATCAGTTTCAGTCTGCTGTAACCTAGTGTTTGTTCTACGTGGAGTCCCGCATTGCACACTCCTGTTATGAGTTCACAATATATCCATATGCTCCAGTCTAACAAAATAAAATAATCTGCAAAGGCCAGAGAAAACCAATTGCCAGCAATGCATAAAACATGTTTTTCTTTGGAGAGTGAGATTCGCTATTTGCAACTAATTTAGAAATTACCAATGTTTTAATTTCTCTCTTGGCATCTACATTTTTATGCAACTGACTTTGTTGTGGAAGGACATTTTATGTTCTGTAGTCACTCGCACAAAAGAGACCCTCTAATTCCCTGGTGGTAGATGAACAGATGATATACCACAAATCCATTTTTATGAAAACTTAGAACTGGTTGGCTGCACTCATCTTAGCAGTGCAAGAATTCATTGCAGTGCAGCACCTTCCAGGGAGGCAGGCAGTTGTCGTTGCTACTGTGATAGACTTGGAAGCATCTAAATGAGCATGGCTTATGCATTGCAAGTGGGGACACAAGCCCTGCCACTAATTTTTAAACCATATTTTTTTCCTAATATGATATCAAAACATGAAATACAGAAGATGTATATGCAGTTACTATCTTTATAATGAACAAGAACATTAAAAATTGACTTTTCCTTCTGCACAGATTCATGCACAGACACGTGAAATGAAATGTGATCTGTCTTCCAGCTGAAAGAGCAGTGCAAATATATTTCCTGCTCAGATCATTCTTCCAAAGTCTGGTAATATAAACTTTCTGTATATTGGAAAAATCCCATGTCTTTATTGAGTAGAAGCTGAAACATAAAATGGAAGGAAGTAGATTTTAATCCAGATTTACAAGGTGAAATTTCCATCGAATAAAAGTTGTGCAGCCATCAAACTGACAATTTTCATTTGAGTCTAGCTATCCTTCTAGGTACCTGATGATACCATGGCAATGAATATGATTAGCAGTATGATAAGAACTATGAATCAATATATCTTATAGGCCAAAATCTCCTTTGTGCACATCTGATTCATAGAGCCTAGCTCCAACCCCAGGAGTTATGGTTACATTTAGACATCTACAAACTGGATCTCTGAATTAATCATCCAGATTCTATTCATCCTCAGTGGGGAGAAGGGGGTAATTCAGATTCTTGTCTTCTCTAAATGAGTATTTTTAGGGAGCTCTGGAGGTGCTATCTCCTAATCTATTAGTAAAGGAATGAAGTGATACCTCAGACTTCAATTGTAACACTAGAAACATGAAAAGCTAGGACAAATAAATCCCACTTTGAGTTTATCTGGTTTGATATGGCACAGATGTGCAAACTTCAGCCTAGATATCTTACTTTTCTTTACCCTAACACCAAGTTCAGCAATCACATAGTTTTTCAATGTACACCAAGTGAAGACCCATAACTGTGCCATTTCTTCATCTTACTGTTTGCTGAAAGTCTGGTGATTAGGAGTGGATTCTATCTGCAGTTTTTTAATTCCCCACCACTCTAACAGTGATCCATAGTACCATTCACACCCCTATGACTTTCCTCGAAAGAAGATGAAGACTCCCTAAGGTTCTTCACGCCCATCAGGTAAAGGAAGTCCAACTAGTACTAAAAAGTCAATTTTAGAAGATGATCATGCAAGCACCATGTTCCATGAGACATCACTCTTCAGGCAAGGTAGAAACTGCATGGCCGTCAAGATTTTTGCATTTTATTTGATAACTAATTAATGTAGACATCTGTGGTTCCTGTCACTGTTGGGAGATGGCCTTTCCTTGCCCATGCTGGTCAGAGTCTGAGCAGCAGGCAGACCCATTCCACCTGAAGACAGAGGCAACCCCTGTAACAAAGCTCTGTCTTAGCAACCACCTCACGCACTTTCGGAATGCAATGCGTCGGATACAGCAGCATGCACAACCATTCACCTGGGGGACGGAATAATATCACCATTTTTAAAAACAGGACTCTGTCAGGTCTCCCAGGAGGGTTCTGACAGCCACCATCATTCATCCACCTTTGCCACCTGGAACTAGTATTAACCATGAGGGAAAAAATGATCTCACAGACTTAAACTTAGATATTGCTGCGAGACAGAAACTGAGACTAAACACAACTTGATACTAAGCACTTATTTTGGAGAACCAATCAAAGCTTAAATCTAACAGCAAATGACCACAACGAATGTGGTAAAACATATTTATGCATTTTGCATATTGCATCCAAACAGCTAATAAGAAACAGGACTCTGTCTAAACATGCAAAATGTAAAACTGGAGGAGCTGTACGCTTCAGGAATCATCTGCTGATTAACATCACACAGGGCTATCAAATCCAACAGCACAGCATCTAAGGGTTTTGGGGTAGTAGCCTGTGGGAAGCCATTAGGCTTCTAAAACACTTGTGCAAGTCTGTCATCTTCAGCCTTGAGACTGTGACCCAAAACTCCAGAGTTATGATGTATTGTACATGCTCATTGTTTGTATCTCATGGCCTCAGTATGCCTCAGAAGATACTTGGAAAATGAATCTCAGAACTTTAAACCCTTTAAGATTTATACCTTCTGGATTTTATTCCAGGGTCTCTTGAGGAAAAAAAATCTTGAGGCTAAACATTCTATCCCAGGAAAATTGCACTATCATGGCATATTTTTAACAGTTCAAGATTGTGGACCAAACAGAGTCTAACAAAACTGAAATGAAAACTTCACTTTTAGGAATACCTTGGAGGATTCCCTGGCCAATTCAGATCAATGTTTGATTTGTCTACAGTCCTGTTACTTTTAGTCTCTCATAGTTAAAATGCAAAGCAGATTATATATTTTTAAGTAATATTTTCTATTTCATGTAGTTTTGGAGCAATGGGAAAAAGTTGTTCACAATTGATTTGCTAGATTACCATCACATTTTTCACTGTAACAAAAGCCATAGCACAGTGGAATAAAAAAGTTAAAAAGAGACTTCAAGTACATCAGAATTTATTCCTAAAAATAGTAGTTCAGGGTATCTTCATCAAGGAAATTGAGACTTTGTCTGCTTTTACTTTAAGGAAATCAGAAGGGACTCTAAAAGGACATTTTCCCACAAAGTGTGACACAGTATATTTCCCCTCCCCGGGGTAAAGAGCATAAAAGGTGTTTTTCTCAGATGGGGCACATGCTCATCCACTAATCTATGCAGCCACTGTACTGTGTGTGAATGCAAATCACCCATGAATGCCACGGCCAATTTCTCAGTCGCCTGTCTCCAGTATGCATGTGCATTATGCATTGCATGTTTAAGAGTGCATCAGCTCCCTGGTGAAAAATCAAGAAAACTTCCTTGTCCTCCTGAAAGAAAATGCAGAATTATTTTATACACGTCCAGCCAGGTCAGGCTGCAGTATGTTCTCGGGAGAAATTCCAGCTGAATTAAGACAGCATTGTTGTACAGTGAAGTGGTGGATACAGAGGTACTGGGGGCAGCTCAAACACAGGAAGCAGCATGGCTGTATCAGCATGGTGCTCTCTGTAGACTAATTAGTCCTGCTAAGAAGCTGGACTATTAAGTCCATGTTAAATGCAAATCTGTGCCTTCCCCTTGGGCTGTGCTGAATGAGCTCTGCTGAGGAAGGCTTTTCTGTCTGGAACCAGGGACCTCTAACAGCCACTAAACTTAGGAAGCTGTAAAGCATAAGGAGGTTGGCCAGCAAGATGGGGGCATTTTTAGGGAGAGAGCCCAGGAAAGCCTGGGAGCTCATTTCCATTGTTCCAAGCACAGGACTCAGAGCTGGATGCTAGTGCAGTGTCTGCATTGCTCTACATGCACTTGTGGGATTTGAGACTATGGGGATGCTTAGAAACTGGGACCAATTTCTAGTTCACTGGAGGAATACATAGCTCCTTTCTGGGGATGAGGTATCATCCTTGGGATGAGAGAAAAATACTGGAAGGCAGCACAACTCTGGGCACTTGGCAAAATGAAATTAGAATGCAAAATTACAGAAAGAACTGCTAGTATTTGAGCCTACAAGACACGCACACACAAAGTAAAGATGGTGAAGATGAAACTTAAACAGGTGTTTTGTCCATCATCATACAAAGACAAATGGGAATGAAGTGAAGAATAAGAATACCAAAGCTTACACCATGTTGCATTGTCCTCCAGATAGTCCTCTGGGAAGCAAGAGGGAAACAGATTCAGGGAACAGAAAAACAAAACAGAACAAAACAAAATAAACCACAGGTTATACCAAACAGGCAACCACAGAGAAGATAACGAGTCTTTATAAGCAGTTGATTTTAAAGGAGAAACTTTAGATCATGCTCTACAGAAACAGGTGTTATAATTATGTAATTTTGGACAATTTTTAAAATTTACTGATCTTCAGGTGTACTTGCTAGATGCCTGGACTAAGACTGTCACTTTTTGGCACTTTGTAGTAGAGGGATAAGGAAAGATTTCTCTGAGCCGTTCAACTTTAGGAGGAAATGAATTGTGCTTTAGAAATATGTGATCTCAAATCAGTTGCCTAAACTCATGCTTAGATAACTGAACTAAGGCCTTTATTTCTTTCTGTTAACAGTCAAAATGACAGTCATCAAATCAAGGTAGCTGGTTCTAGGTATCTGCACTATGGATTTTTATACTGAATCAGAAAAGTCCTCATGTTTTGCTACTGTTACAGTCAGTATAAGGTAGAATGCAGCTATTGAAATGTAGGCAGAGCAAGTCAATTTAGCACCTCTTCCATTTAACTTCCAACCAGGTCTCCTGTGACCTCACTTTCACATTTGGACATCTTGAAGAGCACAGGCATCTCAAAGAGCATTAGGTGACTATATCTATGTAGCTGAATTTCACATGGTGCAACCTGCAAAGAACAGCTGGGGCTCAGTTCTGTTCTCCCACTCGGATGCCTAATAGTGAACATCCTCTAGGGTGTTCTATCTAGACTTCAGATGCCAGTCCAGGGGAGCATAAGCACCTCAAATTACTGTTCTATCTTCCAGCTCAGTTAGATGACTTAAATACTCCAAGGCATTTCAGTCTTGTCTATCTACATGTGCATGTTTCAATTGAGTCTTTTATTTCCCAGTCTTTGAGGGATGTCTGTGACAGATGGGGTGAATCACTCTCCAAAGATGTGTGTCTCTCTCCATTGGCTTCAGAAAGATCCTGACTTTAGGCCCAGTGCTGTGAGGATGTCATTGAATTGTCTGAGCATAAGTGTCTTGAATTGCTTGAGCTTCTGTAGTCCATTCAAGCCAGCTCCCCTCTGCTGCTCCAGAAGTGTACTGGTCTCCTGGAGTCCTCTGCTGGTCCTATATTTCACATACCCCAGAATGTTTCAGATGGTGTTTTTCATCCATGCTTAGACAAGTTTTCCTAAATAAATCAGATGCTTTAAAACTACATATACCACAGCTTTTGGGGGATATTTAAATTTTTCCACATTTCTTATAATAATTTTGATCTATTTCTTATTTATTAAGCCTTACCTGTTACAGCTATGACAACAACACAGAGAAATCACTTTTTCTCCTTTTGAAATGGAATATCTGGGTTAATAGCAGGAGCTCAGGCAAGGATGAAGGAGCACTTTTTCAGATAGGCTGAGTACCTGGTGGTTTCAGCACAGGTTTCTTATGAGGGCTGCTTTGAGCAACCTACCTGATAAAATATGCCCAACTAAATTAAGCTTCTAAGTGGGGATATGAGCAGGACTAAAACAGAATTCAGTTCAGGTATGCTGCATGTTTGTATAACATTGAGATGCAGAGGAAATATTTTCTAAACTTGGTTTCTTCTGCTGTCAAAGACAGATGAAAGCAGAATTCAGGTTTCTCACTTCTTTTGAGGTTTTTGTAACTGTATGTTTGGACTTTATGTTGACAGTTTAAAGTCAAGTGGTCTGACAGTGTTCCATTAATACAAACTCCAGAATAGACTTCTAAAAGCATTAATGTAACACTGAACAGACTTCTGAATCACAAGAAAGGACTAGCTTTTTATATCCATAGTAATCAAAATGGTCTTTAAGTATTTGAAAATATGAAAAAAATACCAATATTGCAGTGTATTTATATGAAGTAAGTAACAGAAAATGATCAGTGTGTAGAAAAGAAAACTGTTGTGTGTGTTACACCCTGTTAATAATGCAAGGGTTAGGAGGATCCAAATGAAGCTGGTCCTCCAAGCTCTGGCTACAGTTAATGAAGAGGGATATGTCATTCAGGGAATGACTCAGCACATGGAAAGCTGAGGTTCCAACACAGGTTAAATGGTGTTTCTGTGAGGCAGGAGTGTAGCATTTATATCCTTCTGGATAAAATTACCCAAGATGGTATGAGAAGCAGGCAGTGACCTTTCCCAAGAGCTGCTAAGGGATTGCAGCTTTGAAATAAGGCTCTAATCCACCTTTCCTAGCTCCAATGAGATCAGCAGCCACCTCTGAATTGAGAGATGGTTGGTCCCAGCCCAGAAGGGGACAACACATTCATCACTGCCATTTGAAGATGGATTTGATACCAAAACTCATCATTAACAGACCATAAATAGTAATTATTTTAGATACCATCAGCAAGAACAGGAAATAGGAATTTGATTTGAACATTTTTTAAATGAACAGCAGCAAAACTAAACTCCTTGGTTTTTTTTTCCTGAAATAATGCATGAACAAGACTAGTTAAATCATAGGGTCATAAGTTCCCCTTTCAAAGTCTAGAAGTCATAATGGATTATCTGTATTGGCAACTTTCATTAGTTTCAGCCTTTAAAGGCTGGCAGCATAGGACACATCTCTGCTTTATTCAGCGTGCTCTTCAGTAGTTTGCAAGCAGGTATTTTTAAAAGGATATTAATGTGTTCAGAAGTATCCTTCTTATGTCAATATGTAATGCATCTTAAACTTTCCTTTTTCATTACAAAAATGCTTGAACTGTTCTTACATGATCAGACTAATCCAAGCTGAGCCGTGTTTCCAGCCCCTCCCTTTTTATGCTCTTCCTCCCATTTCAGCTGTTTGCAACCTTCAGATTTGACAAAGCATGATTGTAACCTAAAGGCTTTGGTGACCTTTCACTTCACCTTGGCCAATCCTATATAAAGATCCAGGCCTCCAGGCCCCTGCTCTGAGCAGTGCAGAAGGACTGGTTCTCTGAATCTAAAGTGAAAGGATAAAATTAAGATCCCATCAAATATAGATTGAGTATTGATAGTCAGATTTTTAGCCTGAGATGTTGCACTGCACTCTGATCCTGCTGTGGTTGGATCTACAATGGATGCAAGCATCTTCTCTGCTTCTCCTTTTAGGATAACCAGGCTACAGTATTTCCAGAAGTGCAGAGAACTAACAAATGCTGCTCTTTGCTGAAGGGTAATCCCAAGCCTTGCCTAGAAATGCCATGTTATTTTCCTATTGGGTTGCCATGAAAATTGACAGAATAGAGTACATAGAGTACAACATAGACAGAAGTGATTGGAGAGACTTGGCACTGTGAAAAACTACTGTGGCATCCCATGAATTTGATGAATGATGGCATCAAGAAGATACCTGGGTCCTCATCTGCATTGTTATATTTGGGGTACTCTCTTTGGCAAGACAGACCAGTGCTCTGCAAGTGGGCAGCAATTAGCTGAGGGCATGTGATACAGCCTTTGTTAAATCAGAAACTCCTCAGTTTTGCTCATCGGTTTTACCTGCAGATGATTTCTGGGATGGTACTAACAGCTGTACTAATTATCCCTCTATAAATCTATAGATGTGTAAATAACAGGAACACTGAAGTTTGAAATGTGAATCTGATGACTGGTAGCAAAGAAAATAATCTTATGTTGAAGTATTGTTTTCCCAAAATGATTGAATAAGTAAAGCAAGATTAACGATCACTGAAGTTTTAGCTGATCAAAGTCAATTATTGAGATGGATGGAAATAAAGCGGTGGTAATTTTATAATTAAGTAAAGAAGTGAAACAAATTGAGGTGCCTTTGCAAGGGTGTAAGGTAAAGAGCTAGGTGAGAAAAATGGCCTTAATACATAACTTTTCTATAAAATAAAAAAATATAAAATACTGTTGTAGATCACTTTTGATACATAATTTATACTGCAAAGTACCTGCAAAGGCTTATGCGGTTTCTGGCCTGTAGGAAAAATTTTATTCTCTTCTAACAAGTCTAACACACAAAAACTGAGACGCACTGCATTCCTACAATGAAATTCTATACCATTTCCAGTGGAGAAAAAAAGCTTTACTGAATGCTGGAACAGCTGGCAAAGAAACTATAAAGTGATTATAAAATTATTAAATCAGGAGATGACCACCTTCTAGTATATAGCCAAGCTTTTGTACTAATCTGAAAATGGAATATATTTTGCCTTACCAGCCTATCCAAACTTGTGCCAGCAGCAGTTGTAGGTCTCTCCTCTGGGATATATGGTCTAAACCGGGTATTGAAGTTTTCAGGGACAGAACGGGAAGATCTCAGGGCAGGTGCTGGTTTAGGTTGGCCACATCCTTGGAAAACCTGAAAAAAGACATTCTTGGTTATATGTTGGTTAAATGAGAATCATAAAACGAAAGCTGGTATTTTGTAACCTCTTTTTTTTTTTTTGTATACTTGAAATAAGCTTTGATTGACATTTTTATGCTACTGAATTGAGTGTTTGGCCTGCATTAAAACTCAGGTTAATAATTTAGCATTATTAATCAGTTGGTGAAGGTATGGAAACATATAGGGACCTTAAAACCCCCTTAATTTAAGAAGGTGATTATTATGAGAAATTAACATCTGAAAGCATCTTAATTGCTGTCTTTCCAGGAAGAAAAATACACAAAAGGATGTCCTTTGTGGCAAGACATAGTTGATGACTGTTTTCAGTTTTGTTAAAATGCAGTATTTACCCAGAATCACAGGTCATCCAGTGATAATCCCTACCTACAGCTCTTTGTACCTTGCAATCTTATTTGTAGACTTAGAGAAAAGGTCAATGACGAAATAGTTTTGTAACTGGATAACTTTCCTATTCCCCACCAATCTCTCCCTAGAAGGGTGAGGCAGACTGAGTGGGCAACAGTGATAATTATTTTCTGCTAGTGTGTTTGTTTGCTGGGTATAGAAAATAATGTTCACAGTTATGAAATTTTTCATATACTTCCATCTGGAAAAAGGTTTCAATGTTGTGTATCTGGTAGGTACTAAAGGACACAGAAGACTACTGGATATCAAGCATATTTCCCAGAGGCATTTTCAGCTGCACATCTGAAAAAAGGTAGAAAATCCACTGAGTTAAAATTTTCAAGTGCTCTCATGAAGTAGAATCATAGTGTTTGCCTTCATACCAACTTTTTTAGTTTTAGAGTCACCCACAAACCCTTCTGGTTTTGTGACTGTTTCAACATTTTGCCTCCGTTCAAAAGAAAAAGAATTGAATGTCAGAATTTCTCGTAAGATATATTATACAAAACCCTAATGCCTAATGACTGTTTGAATGAGCTTTGTGGGGGTGAAAACTATGCTGTGTTTTGGTTGTAGGACCAAATTACTTCTTTTTGTGTGGCTATGTTGGTTTCTGTGGCCTGATTTTGGTAGGGGGGGACTCCAGGGGTGGTTTCTGTGAGAAGCTGCCGGCAGCTTCCCCCACATCCAGCAGAGCCAATGGCAGCTGACCAAGGCTGGGCTGATAAGAAATGACAGTAATGACTCTGTGATAACATTGCTAAGAAGGGAAAAAAGTCATTGTGCAGATGTAATTGTGGCCAGGGAGGAGCAGGGTGAGAACATGTGAGAGGAAGAACTCTGCAGACACCAAGGTCAGTGCAGAAGGAGGGGCAGGAGGTGCTGCAGGTGCCAGAGCTGAGATTCCCCTGCAGCCCGTGGTGCAGCCAGCCCATGGAGGGGCAGCTGTGTCCCTGCAGGCCACGGAGATCCGTGGGGATACAGAGATCCACCCCCAGCCCATGGAGGACACCCACACCAGGGCAGGTGGGTTCCTCAGAGGAGGCTGTGACCCCATGGGAGACCTGTGCTGGAGCAGGGTCCTGCAGACCCGTGGAGAGAGGAGCCCACACTGGAGCAGGTTTGCTGGCAGGACTTGTGACCCTGTGAAGGGACCCACCTGGAGCAGGCTGTGCCTGAAGGACTGCACCCCGTGGAGGAGTGACCCAAGTCCATGAAACTTCTGTTTCCTTCAGGATACATTAAATTGGCTCTCAGTTAGGTTTCCTGATGTTAATTTAGAGGCCCCAAATGATTCAAAGTTTGCTGAAAGAAGCTGATTAATACTAAATATATGTCCAGTCATCAGGTCTGCTTTGGCTTAAAGTCCAGCAAGTCAGCTGCTGTATGGCCATTGGGATTTTTAATTTATGAGTGGAATACTGTTTGGTCTGGTTTGAGAATATCTGTTTTAAGAGTTTCAAGCCTCCCTAGTCCTGAGGACTATTGGACAGTAAATTAATTTAATCAACCAAGAAAAAAGATTTTAGCTTGTAAAGCTTTAAACCTTTCATCAGGAAAGAATCTTATTTTTCTTCTCTGAAGAAAATTCAGCTAAGATTAATATTCAAGATTTGTGCATGATTGTGTAGGACAATTTAAAGGGCAAAATCTATACGTTAAGAGCATGAATTATGCCTACAGAAGTTTACTTAAGTTTCTTTCAGCACTGAAAACATAATTGTTTATTTAGATATCTATAAAATCCCATTTACTCAATTAAGCAACTGGGTATTTGCCTACGAAGCAAGTGCCAATTATACAAAACATACAACCAGATTCTCAGGAGAAAGGAAAGTGAGGGAATGTCTCCTTAAAAGTCCCAGTGTGTGATTGTTAAGCTACTTGTATGGCCATGTGGTGCAACTGCAAGTCTACATAATTTATATAACATCTTTCTTATGATGTACTGAAAAAAACCCAGCAGAGACTTTGTGGCATTTATCTTCATACAAATAGTTTCAGCAAGTGGTTTTATACAAACAAATTTACATACAGTCAGACAGTAATAGAGATGGAAACTAGACAGTAATATTTACATGACAGAAAAAGAAATAGCTTGCTTTTTAAATGACCTAACAGAAATGCAGTACAGATACAGTATTCAGTAACTGCATTTTGAGTGCAAAAGAGACATTTTAAAATTTGCATCCTGGTATTGACAGAAGACAAAATGTAAAGATAACAACTGATTTTAACAAATGCTTCCTAAGAAGAAGCACATGAAATACTTTCTTTACAGTGCTACTCAGAGGTATTGAACAATTTCTGGAAAAATATTCAGGTGTTTCATTACACATGCTGTGAATTGGTAGCATAAACCCACTCTCTAAAAAACTGAATTTTATTTATAATTGCTGTAGTCCATTTCATCTGAATTTAGAGAATAGATTCCATTTGAAATTAAGAAAGCTAACTTTAGTTGTCATCATATATATGTCCACATTTAAGCTATACATCTAAGTTAGGGGAGTTCAAAAGCTTCCTTCTGTTTCTCTCTCATCAGCATCTACAGTCGTTTGGGATGTTCTGGGATATCTGAGACACCTGTTAAGATTTTATAACACGAAACCATTCCCCGCTGAACTGCAGTTAAAGCTCAAATGGACCAAATCTCTATGGTCAGGGATATGAACCAAGCCGTGAGAACCAGTCAACAGAGCCAGTGAAGAATTAAATCTCTTGAGCTGACTAAATGGAAGTATCTACTTCAGGACTAGGATGTAGATACTGGAGCAAAAAGAGCCCTTTTCCCAGGAGAATTTGAAGTTTTGAATTTTTGCAGAAGGCGAATTTTGTTCTCTGTGAAACCTTGGATCATACTGTTATTTAGCCACGTGCTAGTGCTCAGTGTTTCCACTATATGATTCTGCTCCATTGACTCTTCAGATAGAATAGCATTGATTTTTTTACCTGAAATGCCATTATATTTTTCCTGCACAGAGCTCTGGAAAGAACACAGATAAATGAAGAGGTTTTCTTAGTATGAAACTTGTGGACTATTTTAAGAAGAACCTTGGATGTAGTTCTGTGAAGATATCCTCCTTATAAATAATGCATAGGTAGTCTGCTATGTCATGGAGCTCATTCATCCATTTAGCTGAAGTAATTGCTGAGAAGGAACATATATTTATAGGTTAAAATGGCACATCCATCAACTCAGATAAAAGCAGATTTAAGACTTACTAAGGGGAAACTCAGTTATGGAATAGACTATATGAAAGTGGGAAAATATGGTCATGGCAGCCAGATGACTCTTCCAGCAGTCCAACATACTTGTGTAGGATTAGATTGCTGCAGAAAATACTTCAATATGTTGTGTTTTGAGCAGCCATGGAAGCATGATTACTCTGATGCAACCAGATTAGGAAATTTCTCCATTGTGAAAAAAAAATGGATGTTTTAACATCTTTTGTGCTGTTTTTTGAGTTTTCTTCCACTTGTGAATGAGCAATGAGCAATCTCTGCAGGTATCAACTAGTAAACATTCATGTTTTTAAAATGGAACAGATGTAGCATTTACTTCTTGACTTGAAGCAGGAACCGAAGGTGTTGGTATACTGACAGCCATGTGGGAAGATTGTGAAGGCTCTCAAAACATGCTTGTTTTGGCCAAGATTGAAATGAGTATTTATATGTTATGACTCTGAATATGACTACCTGAATTACCTCAGGGAGAATGACAATGAGAATAGGGCAAATGTATGCTATGACTAAGTCTTGGATATGAGCTGATCCTTGGGAAACAGCGCACAAAATGTAAAAGTTTTGCTTGAGAAATAATCAACATGTTGCTGAGCACTGAATTTGGCACTATAATGTTCAAATACCAAAAAGGTGTCACTGGAGAATTACAAAGAGATCTCAATAAAGAGGACATCCTGTCTCAGCTATTATAAGCAGAAATCCAAGGTAAATCTACTGCACCATGACTTCTGCCAGAGGCAACCTTCAGGGAACATTACTCTAAACTGGGCAGACCCAGCCTGCAAGAACTATTCTTAAAAGGTACTGATGTCTTGGGAGGCATCTCAGGCAGCCCAGGCTGATTGTTTTGCACTCTCTGTGATGTGGTTTGTGGAAGGTATTCTGTAAGAATGGCTGCACGTGTTAGATGATGAAGCTATGGAAACTGGTTTGATGATCAGCAGTCCTTGTCTTCTCTTGGAGAAGGGAAAGTTTGGGCATATTCAGAGCACATAGATCCTTCCAGCAGAAAGGCCTTGGGCCTTGGGGTGTGACTTTCTATACCATTGCTCTTTTTTGACAAGCATCTTCAGGAATGGGACTTTCCCTGAGGCAAAATAAGGACCTTGTGTGGCTGTTATTAAGGGACATGACAGGTGTGCAAGGTGAGCAGCCAAGAAGCCTAGAGATTTGTGGTCAGACTTCCTGGACAGCCAGTGCTGAATATGAGAAATACCAGGAGAACAGAGAAAGATTGCAGTCTCAGAATGAATTGGAGGACTTTAACGTAATACTAGCACACGGTTAATGTGAACCGTGCTAGAAGAATTGACTGTAATCCTCACACAAACAAGAAAAGTTAATGGCCTAGGAACAGAGATGCTCCATTTTATGCAGTGAGAGATACTGGTGAATGTCCTTGGTCAGCAGGACAAAGATAGAAGGGGTACATGTGGTATCTCTTTAATTCTCTGTCTCACTATTGAAGTGCAGCTATCAAAAGAGGAAGACAGAGGGTTTGTGTCTTCTAAGGAAATGAAAGACAAGGAGTGAACTCAAGCAATAAGCCTTGACTTTCTGCACTGATTAATTGTTAAGTCATTGGGTTTTTCTTGGGCTTTTAGAATAGGGCAATTTTATATAACTATCTGAAAAAGGAGCATTGGATTTTGGATTAAATAATCTCTGGGTTTTCTGCCTACAGAGAGGATGAAGTAAGTGAGAGCTCCTTGAGGAAGAAACCTTTTGTTTTCATATTTCCTACTCCTTTTGAAAGAAAAAAACAACATTATATAACATGGAAGAAAATTCTACTGAATACAGCATAGATTCTTCTCCCAGATTCAACCAGGTTTTAGATAGAAGAGGCTGCATGTCAGCAGTGAAAAACAACCTATGTGTATGTGTGGGTGTTGCAGGCATAACATTATTAGTGCATCATCATTTTTCCACTGAAAAAAGGCACTGACTGATTTGGGGAAAAAAAAAGCTATGATTCCTAGTCACCACATTTTTCAGTAGGTACAGTTGAATAAAAGGTACAAAATTGTCTGAAGAATGAGAAAATAGAAAAGATCATGATTCCAACACCCTGCTTGAAACTTTCTGAGTGGCATCTCAGATTAATTGATGAGAGTGGCTTTTCTCCCACATTAGGTCTGCAGTTGCATTCCATGCACCCCACTACATCTGGTGAGCTGTCTGTCATTTCCCCAGAACCTCTAAGTGGTCAATATGTATAAGAGGGAAAAATTAGATGACAGAGGATGGATCAATCAGTCTGCTTGTATATCATCTTGTATATCATTTTCTGGCATAGAAGAGGACAGCATTATACCCAAAGCCTTTGCCTTTTTTAAAGGAAAAAGCATTTCCATGTTACATGAAAAAAGATGGCTATAACCTAGGAGATCAAGAAAATCACATTTCACAAGAATAATGGTCTACAGAGAACATACAAAGGTCCCTCAAGGCAAGACAGCTCCGTTACCTGTGAAAATTTAATGAAATAAATTTTGCTCATATAATTTCTTTTCTGTTCTACAAGATTAAAAAAAATATTATCTAAGGTTTCTCTTAGAGGAAAAACTATTGCATTGCAAATGGCATTGCTATTAATCTTTACAGCAAATAAAATATTTGTGAGGGACAGGAGAAACAATCTGCTCTGCTATGAACAAATAGTGAGATGAGCTCATGCCAAACTCTGGCAGGGGATGCAGCTTTCCAGCTAATGGAGAAACTGTGAAAACCAAACAGCAAAAAGTAAAAAGGAAAAAGTCAAAAGTAAAGAGGAAAACAAAATACACCTGGGCCTAGGGTGAGTTTTAAGTGAAAATATTTTTTGTTTCTTTTTTGAGGTAAGGGCTGAGTTTGCTGAAGCTAACCTTTAATTCCCAAAATGTTTGAGAGAATTTGGCTGTTAAACACCTTGATGACTGGTGCCAGAATAAAGTCTCATCCTGCAGGATGTAGACTGCTTTTAAAATCCAAGGAACTTCATGCAGGTTGAAAGCAAAAAGCATATTGAAGGAAACTCTTAGCAACCTGCAGCACTGGGGCCATAAAAAGCATCTAATTTTGGGTTGACAGGAAGAATGCAAACCTCAGGCTCCTGCTCTTTGTCCCCACTTTTTTTTTTTTTTCCCAGCTACAGCAGCTTCCTTCCAAGCAATGGAAAATCACTGACTTAGATGGCAGTCTGGCCAGCACCTGACTGACTGCTGGGAGTTAAATGGGAGATAGAAGCTCCCAGTGCAGATAGCTTGGTGAACTGTTGACTTTAGAATTTCAGCCACAGTGCACTGATGAATATTAAGGCAAAGCCATTAATTGTTGGCTATTAGCTCAATAGCACCTGCTACTGAATTTGAAGGATCTTATTAACAGGGGGTTGGGAGGTGGTGGTGACCTGTGTATACACACACACATTAAAAATGGAAAGGAGGCAGCCGGTATCATTAGCTCTGTTTATCTTTGTGTCAGAATCCAGACAAAACTCCATCAAACTGAAGTCTGGTAATCAGAGACTGGCCAATGTAGTATTTCCCTAGAGTGGCTAGTGCTCAGTCTGACTCAGATAAATCAAAATGTGTTTGGAAGTTAATATGGAGAATCACAGATGAGACACGAGTGGAAGTTACCAAGTATACTCTGCAGGATAATGCTTACAGAGTTACCACTGGCTTCCAGAACACTCTATTTTCCTTAAATCTCTTACAGCTATTACTTTGAAGTTTAATAAATGGTAGCTTTCTCCCTTCCACTTCCTTTTGAAAAATTCAAGCTTGTTTAACTAGTTTAATGAGGAATTCAAAGCCAGTCTGGTGAACTGTTGAACAAGCAAAAGTAATTTTTGGTGGTCTGGGCAATCTTTCTTAAAGTCTAGACAGAAAAATTGGTGGAGATGTTTTTCCCCCCACTTGTGACATTCAATAACAGAGAAGGCACGACTGACACAGTACCTTTGCTGACACCTGCATGCTGTTCTCTTGCATGTTCATGATGGCTTCAGAAATCTTGACATCAATAGGATCCATGACTGATTCAATGTTGAATGGTCCCTCTAATCTCTCCGCTACCAGAAGCATAGCATCTGTTAAAACACAAAGCAGCCATTCCCTTAAAGAAGGGATAACTTTGGGGTCCTCAGGCAGACCAGCCCTGCCAGCTGTAGGTGTGGATGCTGAGCACTCCTCAGCAGGAGTCTGGGGGGATGTGTGGCAGCAGCTCTGTGAAGCCTGCAGGGCAACTTCCCAGGGTCAAAACTATCTTCCCCTGCTGCTGCCACCACAGAAAGAGGAATAAAGACTTTAAAAGTTAGATTAATATTAGTTGCCATAGGACTATTGAGCTTGGGGTAAAATTATTTTACACAGCTTCTTGAAGCAGCCAGGGCTTTGGAGTGTACTTATGTAATCTCCTTCCCAAGAAAAAGCAGGATAATAGAAATGAATCCTTGGGGTATGTTCTCAGAATTTGTGTGAGATGATGAAAATTGTGATATGATCTATTGGAGTGTTGTAATTAAAGCAGCTGTTCTTTCTGACCTTAATGATCTCATTTTCTTGCAATATGAACAGCAGATGAATATTGGATTTCTGCCATAATATATAGGTATAAACCATGTTTGCCTTGCTACATTTTCAAAACATGGCTGTAAGTTGTATGTAGAAACATACATTGTTTGTATATTTTGTATTAAAACAAATAAGTTTGCTTAACTTCCATTAGAGCCCCTCTGCAAAATAATTTAATCTTTTGATGTTCATTAACAAGTGAAAAAACAAGCAATTGAACAGAAATTCTTGGCAATAAAAAGGTTTTGCCATGAACCAGATTTATTTGTCTATACACAGACACAAATTTATCATAATTTATGTGGCAATAGCCATGTGATAAACTGGATTTACAGTCTATCCTTTGAACAGCATATGAACAGGATCCTTGTCTCCCGTGTTAGATTTAAAGTTTTCAATAACTAATTAGCTCTAAGCAGCTGATGCTTGTAGCCTTAGCGCAATAAACAAAAATCTTCACACGCTCTCTTCTTTATATGCCAGACTTAAGCTCCAGAAAGTACCAAGCAGATTTTTTCTGAAACAGACCCATGCCTGCTTTGCTGTTTTAAGCACCAGTCCAACAGCAGCTGTGTGGAGAAGGCATGGAGCTCTCCACAGATCTGACAGCAGTGCTTGTTAGCTTTACACCTGGCTGCAAGTCACAGAGGTTTGTTCCAAGATGGACATTTTCTCTTTCCCCATAAAAGCACAAGTGCATGGAGGAATGGGAAAAAGGGGCTGGTGTCTCACTCTAGCAGTTTAGACAAACACCTTCATGCACAGCCTCACCCAAGGACTGCATTAAGTTGTTTATATGCTGTCAGTGCATACCCAGAAATCCCCATGAAACTGGAATTGCTTGGCATGAAGCACCAAAGCACTTTTGCAAATTTACATCTAATATTTCACAGTACTTTTAGGCTGGAAAGAGTGCAATGCCAGTTATTTGGAGTGAGGTGTATAGCACTTGTTGCTAACTGTGAGAAATGGACAGATGATAGGAAATTGGTTTCAAGCAGAGGTGTTATTTTGCCTGCCCCTTATTTTAAATTTCTGTGGTTTATAGCCTTTCCAGTGGGAAGTGGTGAAAATAGGAACTACCTCTGATAGAGAAAACAGTTTTCATACACACAAAGACACACACATACATACACACATGTACACACACTTACAGATTGCAGCAATAAGTTTGCAGTTTTTCCAAATGCCAAAAAAAAATTACAGAGAGAATTTTTAAGTGTGGACTCCTATGAAGTATTTCCTTCCTCATGTTCAAAGTGACTTGTGTAAAACATTCATGATTTAGTACTTTGTGAGCAATGTGATCAGCTTAAATCCTAGGTGCCATGACCAGTACTAGGCCTTATTAGGGCACAGGTCCTGGTGGCTGGATTTTGGTAGTTTACATCAGAAACAGGGTTAAGATTAGGGTCACTGCACAAAACAGGCAAAAGGTAGATTTTGTGGGTTTTATTTTTTTGCTTTTTTGTGGTTGGTTTTTTTTTTTTTGTGTTTTTTTTGTGGTTTTTTTTTTTTTTTTTGTTGGATTTTTTTGTTTTTTTGGTTTAGTCTAGTTTTGGGGTTTTTTTGGTAGGAGTAGACTACATTTTAAATTAAGGACAGGTGCCTCTTTATATGAATTGTCTTTATTTTGGCAGCTAGAAGGGTGGAAAAGTCTAGTGCTAAGCCCTAGTATGTGTTCAGGCACTGTGCTGAATCAGAGTTCTGTAAATATATAATTACTGGAGATCTCTTGTGAGAATGGTTGGTGGCTCCAGCCTACTTGCTGGTTCTTCTGATGGCATGGGGAAATAATTCTGAATTAAACCTTGAAGTGAAATCTCAGCTATGCGGCAGAAAAGTGCATAATCTTTAACTGAACAAGAACCACAGTCTTAATTTGAACACAGCCTTTCCTCAAGGAAAGTGCCTTTAAAATAAATAGCTCTAGGAGATGCAAACTAAAAATCTGTTCCTGGCTTAAACAGTTTGTATCTATAGAAAGATAATCTTTAGCTAATCAGCTTCTATTTTCTGAACCTTAAGCTTATTCATAGACTTAGTCTTTATATATACATATATATATGTATCTGTATCTATATCATCTATATCTATATCTATATCTATATCATCTATATTTATATCTATATCTATATCATCTATATCTAATCTCATCTATATCATCCTTCTATTAGTCATTGTTAAGGAAGAGGGCAAAGGCTGAGGAATGTGGATAATTCCTGGCTGCCAACGGTGAGCTTTTTGTTATGTTGAGTTCTTTCATTGATATGTTATGGTATAGGTCTGATGATGCTTTCAAGAGCCTGGGTTCAAGTTGGGTTAGAGTCAAGTTTATATTTCAATCACATGGGCTATAGCTTTAAACTATTGCTCTACATAAAGGAAAGGAAGAAAATAAGAGAAAATAAAAGAACACAAAAGGACAGAAAAAAATCAAACAGTAAATCCCTGCTTGTTCATATTCTTTAGTTGCTGTCTCTTTCTCTGGCTTGGAATGAATCTGAACCACTCCAGGCAGCTATTCATAACTGGAGCAGTGAGAGGCTATGAGGCAACAGTGACAGTTGACATTAGAGCCTTGTGATCTTTAATTATATCTTAAAGATATGCCTGGGGAGCAAGGGGTTAAGGGGAAAATATAATTTGAAATATCCACATCTTTATTGATCACAGGGACATCTTTATATCAGCAGTTTGTATTTTCGTTTTGGGGTTAGGATGTGAGCTAGGACAAATGCTGAAGTAGAGGTCTATACAGTAATATATTTGAAGAGGAAGAGTCTGAGAAATAGATTATATGCTGTGACAAGAGATGCTTGAAGGGCTGAAGTAAAACAGGTTCCTCTTTCAAGATTATTTTTGAGGCTGACACAAGTTGTGCTTCCAGTTAATGCTCAGTTTAGGGATCAGCTCAGAATAGAAGTCTTGGACAATTGTTCAGTTCAGATGAGTTCTTGCACAAATGGAAAATTAATATTTGAGGATTCATTTTCATTTCAGTTCCAGCAACTTTGTGGGGCTGTGGCTGACTTAGCAGTGACCAGGCTGCTGGTAATTCTTGTCTCCTTCTGCTAGGAGTACTACAAGCTCAGTCTAGCAAAAGAGGATGAACAAGTGGCACTTCCATGAATGCCAAAATTATTTACTTAGCCTCTGTCTGACTGGGCTCTTCCTTCTACCCTTTTTTTAACCATCATGCTGTTCCTGACTAAATCAAACATACCTGAGAGCCACAGACAGAGAGAAGCCTGGGAGAACAAGGTAATCTTATTATTGAATGTTATTAGTGAATGTTCAGGCCCCTTGGGAACAAACTCACTTCTGTATTTAACTAGCTTGATACTATAAATTTTTTGAGTTAGGATTCAGATTTAAATTCAGATTGAATTTTTCATCCATAACATTGATTTCTAGGAAGAAAAGCTGTGCAGTGTTTAAGGTGAATTGATCTCCGGGAAAATATTTCCTCAGGTCATTAGGTTGAGTTCTCTTTTTAGCCAACCCTAACTCTCACTACAGTGATAAACTTTATTATTCACTTGTACAGTTCCATATGAGCACATACATACCAGCTAGCCTTTGCAATTGAGTGAAATGGAAACTGTTATGTTGAATACAGTGAAAATCAGATTAAATGTAATAAGATGAGATTTATGACAGGGCAGTCAAATGTTGTAATGGTCCTCACCAGACTGTAGCTCTTCAAATCTCTAGCTGTGCATCAACAAACACAACACTGCTGTCCCAAGTCCTTTCTTTTCCTTCTGAAAATGTTATTATTACATGAGAAACTGTAAAGATTTCAATATGAAGTTCAGAAAATCTAGACACTTTAGTATTAAAATCCTAAATCCTAAACCCTTGAACTGGACAAAAGCCATCAGTGCTGCTGCTCTCAGCCTCTCCTGGATGAGTGGGGACCTTCCCCTTGCAGTAACACCCCCAAAGCCTACTGAAGGCCTAGAGTGTGGTCCAAGGGCCCCTAACATGTCTCTGCCAGCTGAGCACAGCAGCCCTCTTTAACTGCTTAATATTCTGTTTTCCATGTCAAGAAAAAATGTAGGTATTTGTCAGTGGCTTTTAGAAGGACCTTGTTTCATTTTAAACACTATTTAAGAAAGAGATCCTGAATAAACTTTTTGTTTGCTTTAAAGATTTTTTTTTTAAGGTTTTATAGGGGCCATTTTAATGAGAAACACAGGAGAAAACTGGTCATCATGCAAAGTGATTTATTGTATAACTTAAACATTCGGGAAACCAGGTGAATTTCAAGATATGGAAATACTTTATGAGCCCTAGGAATCTACAGGCAAAATAATGGATAGACTAACAATACAAATAGACAAGAATGTGCCTAAGCTTCCTTGGAAATGCATCAAGCCACCCTCCTATAATCTTGATACCAAAAGTGGTGTGTTCCTGTTTGTGTTATATTTCTTTCAGGGCAGTTTCCCAGAAAACTTTCTAGTGAATTCCAGATTGAAATAAAAGGAGCAGGGAAAATGAAACTGATGTATGAGACTTCTGACAAGTTATAATCCCCTCTAAACTAGGTTGACATACAAAGCTCTGGCAAGAACCATCACTGCCTCCTTTTTCTTGCCCTCCTTCTATCATCCAGAAAATGCAAAGAGGCTCTGATAGGGAAAATTTGGGAGGCTGATAAGGAAAGGCATTTTTAGGGTCTCTGTTAATTTGGCTGTGACATCAGTTTTTCCTTTCACGCACATTCCTGCTCTTCTACTTCAAAATTATCAGTGAGATTCCAGCAGTGGCTGAGCTTCCCCCAGGGGAATCCAAGAGAGAATCTATGGATGAAGTCTATAAATGTTGTTTCTTCATGGAAACAAAGAATGGTAAAATACTAAATTGCATGTCCTTCACAAAACTGTAAGGTATATTTTTGGGGGGGAAAAAAAGGAGGAAGATCTTATTTAAATTCTCTATTAAGAGTTCCCTATTTTTCTTCTAGGTATGTGGTCTTACACTTATCTATGGAGAACTGCAAAGTGCTTGCTCCCAAAGCTGCTGGTGAACAAAAGTAAGGGTAAGTTTTTATTTGTGAAACTTTAAAGGATTTGTCTATGGACAAGACCACGGATTGCAGATTAAATAGTTGTAAACAGAGTGAGAAACCTGTTGCAGTTGACTGTGACCTTGAGAGTGGCAATGACTGTTTTGGGATAGGATGTAATTGTTGATATGCTGGGCTGCAAGGCAGGGATCATTTGGTAGCTTCCCAACTTCTGACCAAGGGCAAGGGGAGGCAGGAGGTTGGGATTGTATTTACTAGGTCGTGTAGGTAAAACTCAGTGAGTTTTTTCCATCATGACACTAAATATAAATAGTGGTCATAAAATCTTTAGAGCGTTAGATGGTAAACTAATGAAACAAATTAAAAACTAAAAATTGAAAAGTGAAATATGGGTACATATTGACTTTTTACAAATATAATATCAGTGGAAATACATCCCTGTAATAATCTGCCAAAACTTTTACTGCTAGATTATGATTTACTAAAAAAATTCAAGAAGAGGAAAATAAATCTCTAACTCACATTTAAGGGAGGTGATAAGAACTCTTCTCAGGAAAACAGAATAAGGCGTGACAGAGATGCCAAAACTGCTCTTTTCCTCAGGATTCACAGTCACTTTTTCAAATTACTATTTGTATTAGGACTCTATATGGTTCTATCCTGATGAGGCTAAACTGTCACATTACAGATTTCCTGACTGAGTATCACTAAGCTCCACATACACTCCATACTATGGAATAATAACATTATAATTTTCTACATCCAGCTTTTTTTTTTTTTTTTGTGGTTTTGTGGGGGGTTTTCTTTGGTTTTTTTTGTTTGTTTTTTTTACTTTTGTTTTTTGTTTTCTTTTGTTTCATGGGAGAAGGCACTTTTAAAATTCATGTTGCACTTGTGCAGAGGGAATCTCAATATTTTTATTTGGATATTCAGTTAACAGTAACCAGTTAAGCTTCTCTCTGGAGATATGTAGGCAAATGACTTGCACGAGAAACTGCTGGATGTGGGGTAAGATTTTTCTAGAAGTAAAAATTATCAGCATATGAAGCTGAAGCTGAACAAAACAGGGAGCAGTGGGGAAAATATGTCTGGGGTGGGTTGTTTACATGGGAGAAAACAAGGGCAAAGAAAGATGGATTAAGGTGAGCTAAGGAACAAACACGGGAAAATAGGTGGAAGAGGGCATATGAAAGAGGCCATGTGGAAAAATTGGTGGTCAGCAAACTTGTCAGAGGCTCCATCACTGCAGTCTGCTCTATATCCTTACTAAATTCTTTTCTTAACCATTTTCTGGTTGAGAATCACAGCATGGTTGTGCAGAATATTCTCTGTGTGTGTGTAAAATGCAGCTAGTAAGCTTCAAGCCAGTGATCCTGTGAGTAGGAGACCAGCAGCAGGTAAGACCTGAGGTTTCTGCTGGACACTTGGTTTAGTCTGGGTGCAGAGCCTGGACAGTCTTGAGGTCCAGGCTGTGGTTCAAGGGAGCTGGTTCAAGATGTGTGTGTGTCTGTGTATGAGCAAAGGGGGCTGCATGCAGCTCCCAAATGAACTGTCCCAGGGGCAGTCTGACAGAGATCCATTCACCCTCTTATCCCTTCTGAGCCTATCATTTCTGCACATCATCCCTGAGCACGAGCAAAGGAGTGGTGCAAAAGGATGCACTCCTGAAGGTGTCTAACTGTACTCAGTACAACCAAGACATGGAAAGCTCCATTTCAATTTCTTTTCCTGCTATGAGCAGCCTCAAAATTTTACCAGCTGGAAAAACACCTTAACCACCCCTGCTATTCTAAAGTGCCCAACAGCTCTCCTTTCAAAGCTGTTTCTATGGAATACTTGGCTATTCTGGACAGAAAGATTGGTATTTAGGGCAGGGTGTTTAAGACAGGGTAAATCCAGTTTTCTGGCTTATGCTTGAAGGGCTGATATCTGAAGGACGATGTGATGAAATTATATCCTAAGTTCTTTCAGGAGGGACTGGAATCCATAATTGTCCCTGCCAGGTTAATTACCAGCTAATTAAAAGGCAAACTTTAAAAATGAGCGTAGAGTATCAGATTGAGTTGTTTATTATCTATGTTTTAATTACAAGAATATACAGATTTAAAATGTAGCTTTTGATATTTCTGATAACTATGTAGCCATGTCGGTTCATGGCAGTACCACTTACTCTTCCTTCAAAATAAAAAGGAAAAAAAGAATTGTCAACATTATGAATAAACTAAAAGGATATTTTATTATTCCTGTTGGGATTGTATCTAACTGTCTCTTAAGGTAGAGCAGCTCAAGAAATTACCATATATGTATGAAGAGTTATTGACACACAATTGTCATCTTTTTGCATCTGATAGAAGATAAATGAGTTTTGTTGAGTGAACTGCAGTTTTTGAGTATTTTACATACTATATGTTTTTCTTCCACGTATTGAAAAAAATGGCTATATAAAATTATTCTTCCTCTATGTCTTCCTAAAACTTTGAGGAATTCTAAATAGTTTATACGCTGCTATGAGATCATGTCTTATTTTTGTTCTTGTATGCAAAAACAAAATAGCAAAGACTAGGCAAAATGGTAATCTTTTGTCTACTATTCTCTTATTCTTCCACTACCTGTAGTAGCTGAATGTGAGATGTTTGTCTGAACTGGAGTTTTAGCTAAGATTATTGCTAAATGTGGAGGATTCTTTTTAAATGTATGACATACACCAATTAATAAAATGTAATACATTTCTAAAACCTTTGTCTTGTTGCTTGTTCCATATGCCAAGAGAGGTTTAAATTGCCTGTCACAGGAAATGTTAGTAAATAACAGAACCCCCATTGATGCCTATATGCTGCCTTCCATAGTTAATTTAAATTTGTACTAACAA
This sequence comes from Serinus canaria, assembly GCF_022539315.1. Lineage (NCBI taxonomy): Eukaryota > Metazoa > Chordata > Aves > Passeriformes > Fringillidae > Serinus > Serinus canaria. The sequence goes on along the minus strand of NC_066313.1, from coordinate 73,498,936 downwards.
AGACTAATGTGTATAATTTTTTAAGATAGATGGAGTTTGGAACACTGAAAAAAGTCCATCTTTGTGACTCTTTCTTGATGAGATAGGCTGAAATGGTTGACAAGAACAAATCATAACCTGAAACTTCCTGCTACATTTAAAGGTATCCTTGTGAAAATCTCCTGGGTATATAGTTTGCATTATCTTTATACAGTCAAAGACATTAGAACCTCAAAGATCTTTTCAACCATTCCAAAGCCCATGCAGAGTTACAACCCTAGGTATAAATTCCTGGGTATAAAATCCCTAGAGCTCTGTGCAGGAAAAATTTAAAATAGCTTTGCTATATTCTTCTGACTTTTTTTATGAAAGCTATTTCACTGTCTGCCATATATCACTATCAGAACAGTCCAGCTATGTGGTGTATTTTTTCTGCTGCTTAATTTAACTATTTCTAATAAGCTGCTTCATATAACCTTAAACAGTTTGATTATTTTTTTTTTTGTCAAATCCCTCACATATATGTAGACATTTATCATATCTTTTAGTTTGTGCTTGGTCATATTTTCCATGTTAATTTTTTATTCTGTTTTCATAAGTGATTTCCTCAGGTCTTTTCCTGTTTTTTTATTTCCTTCAAAAGAATTCTCTAGTATTGTGGTGCCTAGAACTAATTAAACTTTTAGAGTTGGATCTCATTAATGCTGTTTTGCAGAGGTCCTTTTTGCTCCATATGTCTGACTCAGAAAACTTCCTTGATTCCCTTGATGTATCTGATTTCCTTATCCCCTTCATCACAACTGATTTATAATTCATATTTCCCATGTCAGTCCTGACACATTTTTCAAATGTCTCCTTATATTCAGAATTTACAGAATTTCTTCCCCACTTCTAATTCCAAATTTTGTGCAGTAGAGATTTTTCCAGCCTTGGCAGAATTTATGCTACCTTTCTTAACACATAATTAATGACCTGTCCATTATCTCTTCTGGAGAATTGACATATTTTTTTACTTTTATAAGAAGCTTTTTTCAAAAAACTTTTAGTTATTTCAAGAATAACTTCACCCTTTAACAGTATCTAATCTACACAGAGCATAGAATCTTGTCTTGCCTTAGCATAGCATGGATTGGATTGGAAGGGACCTTAAAAATCACCATGTTCCAACCCTCTGCCATGGGCAGGGGCATCTTTCACTTGACCAGGTTGCTCAGAGCCCCATCCAGCCTGGCCTTGAACACTCTCAGGCATGGAACACCTACCATTTCCTTGGGCAAACTGTTCCAGTGCCTCACTGCCCTCACAGTAAAGAATTTTTTCTAATATCTAATCTAATCTTCTTTCTCTCAGTTTGAATCCACTTCCCCTTGTCCTGACACTTCATGCTCTTGTAAAAAGTTTTTCTCCACCTTTCATTATCTTTCTACTACTTAATGTGGTGGTATTTATGACTTTAATGTCTTCTGCAAAAATCCAGTTTAAACCTAACAGACTGATGTTCCTATTGGCAGTTTGCTGCCTTATGGAAGGACATTGGTCATCATTCTGTTTTTTTCTTTTCTATGAATAATTTTTTCTGCTTCATGGTGTCTGTATACCACTAGATGTAATGCATCTTCGTGCTGCATTATCAATGAATTTTTAGCCATTTTTTGGGTTAAAAGGGTCCAGTGGATGACCAGCTAGATGATGAAAATTTTGGAGATAACTTTTGCTCCTGAGACATTTTTAATAGCACAGGACCCCAAACCAAGACTTTCTTGTTGTTATCTTTTTAATAAAATGGGATTGGGGGTAAATAGTAAGGTGAAAATGGACACTAGTGTTACTGTTCAGGAGAATAAATATGACCTAGAAAATCAGAGAAGGACCACATGATACCGAATGAGTAAGCAATAAAATAGAATCAACGGATGAGTATAAGACAACAAAACAAAACAAAAATCCTAATATCTTTTAGGCAATGAAGGGTTTTGAGATGACCATTGTCACTCAAAACCAAGCTTTTCAGTTTATGCTACCATAACATGGTCTCAGCAATCAGAAAACCTCACACTGAATATTTGGAGAATAACTAGAGAAGGAAAAGAGCACTAAAGAAAATAGGTTTATAGTTACAAATTAATCTACAGTAAAATAACATCATGGATAACACATTGCAGAAGTGATGAATGAAAGCTTTAAGATATGACACAAACCATAATCTAACATCATACACTCCTGAATTAGAAGAATTACCAGAGGATGCAACAGTGACTAGCCAAATTGTGGGTGACATGGGGGTATCTTAAGGTTCAGTGCTTAAAAGAGAAAAGAGATGTAGAATACAAAACTAGCAGATCACATTTTATTAATTTATTGAAGTTACAATAATGATAATTTGTTAATTCCAAGTACATATAGCAAATTCCTCAGTGTCATCTTTTCAGAGAATAACTGGATGATCCTCAGTTTCTTTGGTAAATTCAACCTTTATTTCCTCTGAATCAAAGAAAGTAATTGCCCATGTTTCATGTGGGAAGCCACAGTTGCTATTAAAGTCTGAAATACATACTTCCCAGGTACCAGTGCCAGGCTTTTGAATCGACATCCTACAAGTAACATCTTTCCTGCTACTTTGTCAGTAAGATGACTTTATGCCTTTCCTTGCCATAAATAGACAATCAGCCTATGACCATCTCAGCTGGCATGAATCCATCCCAATGGAGCAGCTCTTAGGGAGGTGTCACACACAGTTGCACAGACAAAATTGATTTTTGCCTTTCATTTTATTGATTAATATGGAAATGCACTGTGGATATCTCATTGCATTTAAAAGCCTGCCACTATGCAGAGAATTTTGAGATGCCTAATAGCATTTCCTCCCAGCACGTCTCAATGCAGCAAATAAAAATGGTGGGATATTTTCCCCCACTGATAAATGTTTGAAGCAAAAATGATTACATACATCAAGGCTGTCACAAATCAATGCTGTTGGCATGACTAATCTGTTTATTGTTTTGACATCCCTCTTGAAAGGAAATTCAAGAATTTCTCTATGTTTGCCTAGCTGCACTAACTACAATATTAAGAATCCTACACTTGAGCTCCTTAATTCTTCCAAGTTATCTGTGTCCTGATCTTTTAGAGGACTGGGAGATCAAGAGTAAAAATGTTTGTCCAGTCTAGAGAAGTACTATAAAAACTTAATGTTCATCATGAGGACACTTGTCTGATATGCTGTAATCATAATAAATACTAATAATAACACATAACAGAAAATAAAAAGTGTTTTGCAGAAAATAAAAAGTTTGTTGTCACTAAAACTTTCACAGCAGGGAAAAAAATGCTTTTAATAGAGGGTGAAAAATTAAAAATTTCTGTGGAACATTTTCCACAGAAAGATTGCTGTCTGGCTGTACATTGCTGAGGCTTCCAGGCCAGTAGCCAGGGAGCCACTGTATTATTTGTCCCTCTAAATTTTTTCATTATCTAAAATGAACATTTCCCAAAAGAAAAACTCAACAACAAAAAATTCATCCAAGAGCTCCAGTTTCATCCAGTAGGGATTTATGAATATGAATTAACTCTATTTCCCCATAAGACTGCTGTATGCCATAAAGATGGACTATGAAATCTAGGGAGGTATAGGATGTTTTGGGATGGACTTTCCATAACTTTGAGTTTTAACCTGTTCTTTCCATTCTAAGCAGTCAGTATAACAGTCCTCCCTGGCTCCCTGAACGCTAAATGGGAAGATGGAGTCAGATGGAGTCAGATGGAGTCAGATGGAGACCTCTGGAGAGATATTCCATCCTCCCAGTTTATTAAGGGGTTAAGTTGGCTGTGAACTTTTTCAAGATGCATCCCCTCTTTGGGAGCTGCCTGGCTAAAGCAGCAGCTTTGTGCATTCAAGCCTCTGCACCGCTCTGCCCCACCCTCCTTTTCCAACTGAGCTCCTCCTCTGCCTCTGGTCTGTGCTGGAGACCAGCCTTCATGAAATTCCTAATCTTTGTGTGCATCCACTGAATCCAGCTCCTCTTCTTACTTAGAATAACAAATGTTGATGAAATTCTGCCATCACTAACCCAGCTCTATCCCTGGGATATGAACACTGATTTAATGGCATTTCTTCTTGGTCCTTCCAGACCTAAGCAAGAACAGGGTGCAGATCCAGCAGCACATTAAGGAAGAAATGTTAGGCCCTGTCCTATGCTGTTGTACCCACAGTTTCTTGCTGTAAAGAAATAACACTGACTTCAGATTTTCTGAATGTGATAGCATAAACCAAAACACATAAATGCTCAATGCTACACATTTTAAAGAAGACATTAAGTTTATTATTAATATTTGTATCTGCTGAGAATAGGACATGACCCAAGGCCTAATAAAGTCACAAAGCACCTTTTCAACAATTTTCTTTGGAGAAGACTGTTCATTCCATTCTCAGATTTTTATGAAAATATCCTTTTTTTTTCCAGTTGGCTGAGTGTATGGAAGGAATAACTATTTTTCCCATTTCTGCACTGTTATCTGTGGGCATTACCATAGAGAAATGAGCACGTTTTGGCACGACAGGACTAGATGGTAATGAAGTTGATGATTTTATTCCTATTAAACACAATAAGCCATGCCAGTTTTGGCTCTGTTCAAAATATGGGTGCAAAAAAAAATGTTTGTGTGTTTGTCAAACGGAATAGGGCGGTATCTATGGAGCAAATTGTTTTCCATGGTTTCAGAAGAGAAAAAAATGTGAGAAGACAGAAAAAAGTACAGCAAACACTCTTCTAAAAGTTGATACAGAAATTACTGCTTTCTTAAAATCCTGTTTACATGTATCATGTTTTTCAAGAAAATATTAGGAAAAATGACATCATCTGACAGGGATATATGCTGCACTGTACACTGGATTCTATCTGCTCTCCAGGGAAATCTTTTCACAGACACTTAACATTGCTGATATTCAGTAACTAAAAAAAGCCTTCAAAGTCAAGTGTGTTCTGCTTCAGTTAAAGGAAAAATTAAGATGTATTTTTTGTCCTCACTATTTCCCACATGCTCTATACAGAAAGAGCTAACAATATAAATAACGATGATTAACTTGGTAGTATCATGTTCCTCTACCAACCTGGAAGGAAAACCAAAAGGCTTTTATAATGCTTACATCAGTCTAGCAACATCTTTTCACCTATATATCCCACCCTCAGGTGGGGTCTCTGCACTAGTGAGACCCAGCCTGGAGCACTGCATCCAAATCTGGAACTTCAGCAGAAGTTCCAACTTCCCAACATAAGGAAGGCCTGGGCCTGTTGGGGTAGTCCAGATGAGAGCTGTGAAGTTGAGGTTCATCTTGGAGAGGAGAAGGCTACAGTTAGACCTTAGAGCAGCTTTCCAGTACCTAAAGGGGCCTGCAAGAAACTGGAGAGGAAATTTTCACAAGGAGATCTCATGATTGGACAAGGGATCATGGCTTTGAACTGAACAAGAGTTGGTTTAGGATAGATATTAGGATGAAATTTTTCCCTTTAGGAAACCAGGGTGGTGAGGCATGGGAACACGTTGCCCAGAGAAGTTGTGGATGTTCCATTCCTGGATGGGGCAGGTTGGATGGGGCCCTGAGCATGAATGGACCACTTAGTTCCACCTCCCCTGGTTACGTGGGAGGTGGAACTAAGTGGTCTTTAAGGTCCCTTCCAAAACAAACCATTCTATTATTCAATTCTATTTTCTCTTGGAAAAGCAAGTTAGACAACTTCCCATTTCAAAAGTGAGTTGCACAAATGGAACTAGAACAAACCTGTCCTTTTGGTGATATTTACTCAAACCATGGAACAGAAATATTTACTTTGATTTTTTCAAACATTTCTCTCTCTGTCTATGGAAACATAATAGACAATAAATTCAACTTACCCCTTGCCCTAACTTTATTGCTTAACTTTTTTATTTGTTTATTTTTTCTGCAAATATTTGTGTGTTTAATGTTAGTTTGCACAAATATGTGTAGAGAAGTTCCCCTTCATGAACAAATTATTGTGTCTGTGATTCAGATGAGTTTGTTCAGCCTTGTCACATGTCCAAGACCACAGTTTCTCGACAGAAATGAGACAGAAAAATTTTACTAAAATCATCAGTAACTTAGATGCAAAAAAGACAATATATGAAAAGACAGCCCTTACTTTTTTGTTTGATAAGAATGAATCTCACTAATTTAAAATGGAAAAGGGTCTGGCAAAGAAAGAATATGAACAATTTCCATACCTCTATTACACCTCTTACTACAAAGCTTTTCCTTCCTTCATTCCTATTGGAATGAAGTCTAGAATATCTAATCAAGGATTGGAAATACATTTGCTGTGAGCTAAGTGGCCAGTTACAAAAAAAAAAAGAAAAAGAAAAAAAAGCCATGCCATATGTCTATAACTCATATTTGTGGTTTTCTTTTAGTGTAAATGTTTCAGTAGAACTGAAAATTCTCTTCTGTTTATAAAAGCTGTTCTTTGAAATGCAGTGAATAAAGATTGCAGTCACAACATGACTGCAATACTTCTGCATAGCTGCCTGAAGGAACAACAAGGAACACAAGAGTGTTCTTGTGTCTTCTCAGGTACTTTTTCCTATCCCGGATGCATGAAACAGTCTGGATATCTACATTGTGTAGTGAAAAAGAAGACTTGGATATGCATGGAGGAGGATAACTTCCCAGACAGTTCAAAAATGGGAAAGCAGTGTCAGAAGACAGGTCAATTGTGCTGCTCAGCTCAGGATACAGTCCTAAAACTCATTTAAGTCAACTGAAAAAATGAGCTTATTCTCCTCTACACTACTGAAGACAAAACTTTATCCAGTTCTGTGCCAGCACTGATGCCCATGGAATAAACAGATTCAGGGAGGGACAGAGGTGGTTGGAAACAATCTTGGGTTCATTTTCAGCATGATGTGGTCTGCTGCAGAGCAGAAAAAAAGATGAAGGGAATGGGAAGAAGTTTGCCTTACAAAAGGCAGCTTGCATTAGAGTGGCTTTTACTGTGGTCAGAGTGGTGCTCCCATCTCTGTCAGGTTCCCAGGTGGCTCCCACCAGCCCAGGTGTTTGCAGGAAGAGGTGCCTGGACCATGGGTGCACCAAGCAGCACGCTGGGTGGGTTGGAAGGCTCTGACCATGTGAGTGCTACTGACTTCCTCTGTAGCACCAAGCCCAGCTCTGGAAAAGGATGTGCATGCTGTGAGGAGAAACATTTCCAGAAGGATGTAGTGGGAACAGCATGCTGGAGAGAGGCTGCTGTGCTGGAGCTCCAATACAAAGGATTGCCATGGTGCTGGAAACTGCAGCCAAAGCCAGAACTGTTATGGAAATGTGAGCCAGCTGCAAAACAGGAGCCACAGCAAAGGGTGGACAGAATAGCACCAGGGCACTGTGAAAACAGTTTCAAGAAAAAGTTCTAGCCTGTTTCTCCTCAGCTGGGCCCTTCTGCTCATCTGCTATGAGACTTCTGTTTTTCTACAGTAAACACTGTGTGCTTTGAAAATGCTTAGGAAGTTTTGAATGCCTCCATAGAACAATTTAAAAAGAAAACATCAGTAAAATGACATCTTGTTATGTTAAGACAAATATATGCCTTTCAGTGAATGCCAGATGTAAAAATTATTTGTTTTTAAAACAAAAATGTGCCATTAAGTCTTTCTTGGTTTAAACAGTCAATGATTTTTAGCTCTTTTTATTTTCTGAAGAAGCAGGAAAATATAATAATAAATACTGATTGGAAAGGGCATAAGGAATTATGTACTAATTTATGCTCTTTTCAGCTCTCTAACTTCATTTCCTTGAGAAAATGGTGAGCAGGTTGTGATAGTAGATTGATGGTTTCTTCTAGATGACTAAAAAAAATATTCTGCGCCATAGGGAATGTCTGGAGGAATCTCTATCCTGTCCACACTAAAGAACAAAACAATTATTTATTTGTGCAGACACAGGCCATTAAAGACCTATTTATTCTGAACTTTTTTGAGTTGTTGTTTTTCAGTTAAAGATAGATTTTTTTTATCTTTATTGTCACTAATGATACATCTAAGGGTTTCTGATATGTGATTGCTTTGTAGAGCTTCATGCTGTTTGAAAGAATCTAATTTCTTAGATAAATACTGCCATTATGCAGTTATTTATCCCTTTGCCATTAGGGCATACTCCTTGATTAGTAGTTTCATGATTTGCTTACCAAAGAGATTGCACTGTGCTGTGCATGTTCTTGAGAATCAGATAAAATACCCTTGTTCACATTCAGCTTCATTATTCCACACTCAGCTCTCCAGTTTATACAAATCACTTCCTTACATTGTCCCTGAACTCTTAGATAAGCAATTAATAAAAAAACCTGAAACACATGGGTCTTTGTGTGCTTTGCATTTCTTTCCTTTCTCTCAAAAGTACACAGTGGCAACCTCCAGTTCCATCTTACCCAAAGCAGTGCTTGATGGCATGGGAAATAAGATAATGATAGCCCAGTCTGGAGTGTCTCCTTGTCTCTTCCTACTGGTTTCCTGTAGCAAGCAGTGCACACATAGTTTGGGGAAAAGAAAAGTGTCTGATGGCAATTGCATTTTTAACTCTTGGGTCACACACTGAAAAAGCTCTTAGATATTACTGAAAGGTTTACAGCACATTTAATTTTGTTTCAAAATTAACAGCAATTTTCTTTACATCCCATTTCCCACCAGATATTATGTGCAAATTGGATGAGGTCATCAGAAAGACATTTTGCCTAACAAGAGTTTATCTGAGGCAAGAGAATAAATAGACACTTCTTTTTTTCCAGATGGGAAAGAGGCATAAGAGTCCACATATCCAAGGCTACTGAAATACTGGATGAAAATGTTTGTTTTTATAGCAAACACAGGTGTCTTTCAGTCCTTAAGCTTTCTATAAAATACCTCTCTACAGGGCACCACAAGGCATGTGGATAGCAAATCTTTGTCTGTTTCACATAAACCAAGAGAAAAGTTCATCCAAGAGAGGGAGGGAGGGCCACCCAGAGAACCACATATCACCTTCATTTCCCAGAAAAGAGTTATTCCACTCATGCTAGTAATGTCAGCAAAGGAGCCAGGGATCTACTGGAAAATGCAGCAGACTGCAGAGAACTGCAGAGGACATGGATTAGGGCTGTGTTATGGGGATAAATGTCTTGCAGCTGTTAAGTACAGCATCTCTCTAGCCAGAGCTGATGAATCCTGCAGCACAGAACTGCAGAACAGAGGGCTTTCCCCAAGTAATGATCCATCTGTCTTGTAACAGTTTTAAAAACTTAACACCTTTGTTTTAATGATTTTCTTATTTCATGTTTCATGCTGTCCGCAATGCACTATTAATGGCACTCGTCACGAGATCCTGCCTTCAGCTGTCATCATTTGCTTTAAAGAAAAAGATCAAAGAACTGTAATTGCAAAGTCTTCTTTGATTCATCTGTTACTTAAAATGCACGGTGAAGGGTGATAAATTAATTTCTTCTTTATATTGACTTTAGTGAGACCTATTTTCATCATTTAGATTACTGAGGATTTGACTGTCTACAGTATTTCTATAAAGAAGATTGGAGTTTTACCCACTTGGATGTAAATACACCTGTATTGTGTAGGGCTGTGATTTATATGTGTACAACTGTTTACATACTCCTGTGCACACACATGTACATCTGCCAACATGTGCATACAAATTTTAGAATTGAAAGTGCAGGTAAATAAACCCTTTAGACACACTGATGAATATCTGGCTGCAAAACCCAGTAGCTGTTTGCTAGTTGCTAGTACCAAGCTACAGCAAATAAACTCAAAAGCTGCAGTACATTTTATGAATTTTCACAGAAACTTCCAGCTCTGTAAAAATACAGCTTTAAAAAGCCACTTAGTGACTTTTTTTGCTGTTCACAGTTTGGCTTGGATTTACTTAATGGAGGAAATATTATTGCATCCTTTTGTTAAATTTATAAGAGGTGAAGGACAGGATGAGAAAGATTTATCCACCTTAAATGTTATTGGCATACTTTGTGTGTTTGCAGGGTCTCATTATTTATGCTGCTTAAAACTGACCAGCACATGAGTCCAGCAAAGAAACTGAGCAGAGAGATGGGTTTTCATCCCTGGATAATTCAAGAATTTTGCAAATGTGCTTTTGGCTTGTACATCATGATGATTTACAGCTACTACCCACAGAAAAGGGAAAACACTACAGAAAACAACAAGATGAATTATTTAATGGTTTCAGCTTCATAATTTGCAAAATGGAGCAATTATCTGCTCTAGTTCCGCACATTACAGGATGGGGCAGTGGGAAATCTCTCCAGCTGGATGGCAGAATATTCCCTTTCTCATAATGGAGAAGCCATATCTTGTCAGCCCCCTGCCTGGAGCTGGGAGATCATGAGTTGCCTGGTTCTGAGAACAAGCAAAAGCTGCACTGGCAATAAAATCTTCAAGTAGGTAGTCTTGCAGGCCAGGGCTGAGCCAAATAATCCATGTGAGATTAATGTGCATCCGAGCAAACGTGCATATATCTGCATATTTTTGGGTATTAATTAACCTAGTCCTGTACACATAAAGCAGAGTCCCACGGAATGAAGCACATCAACATCCAAATTGTTAAAGCTGTAAAATGGAGATGAAATCATATGAGAGGGACCTCAAGAATGGTGAGGTTTAACCTTTCTCAGCAGTAGCACAATCTAAACCAGATGGCCCAGTATCCTGCCCCTGTGAATCTTAAAAGTGTTCAGTGTTGGGAAATCCACCACTTCCCTGGGGAGATTATTCCTATGGCTGATTGTTCTCACTGTGAAAAACTCTCCTCTTGTGATCACTCAGAATTTCCCCAGAATAAATTTGTACCCGTTATTCCTTGTCCTTTCCAAGCAACCTTTTGTAAAAAGGGAGTCTATCTTCTTTGTAACCATCCCGTAAGTATTGGAACATGGTGACAAGGTCTCCTCTAAGCCTTCTTTTCTCAAGGCTGAGCAGTTCTCTAAGGCTTTTCTCATATGGCAGGCTTCCTATATGTGACACATCTGGTTAATTTTTTTTGACAAACTGGTTTGCCATAAGGGCTATTTTTGCCAACCATTTTGTTATTCAGTCCAACTGGGAGCTGAACAACACTCTCCTGCCCAATGTATAGCTCTCAAGAGACCATGTCCAAGTGTGTGTAAAAATGAAGCCTTTATGAAGTCATTATGGAGGTTAATTAATAGTCAAACTGGCAGGAAAGGGAGAAGAAGATTTTGCTTAACTTCTCCTGCTCACAGAGGTTTACAGAGTGTAGAGTTCTGCATATTTCCCCCTTCAGTGCATTTTCAATGTAAAAACCCCTCTGCAGTGTAAGGGGTGAGCTGAGCAATGGCAGCCTTCACAGCTGAGCTCTGGTGTGTGTCAGTGCATGCAGGACCTTGGAGGGATGGGTGGGCATTTGTCTTCCACCAAGGCTGCAGAGGGGATGCAGATGTTGTTTTATGTGATAGAATATTAGAACCCTAACTATACACTACAACCTTGATTCAAAACTAGGTACAGGTCTGGTATATTGGAATAATTCCAGAAATTACTCCATTAGTTTTTAGAAATGTTGGGAAAAAAATGTAATGCATCAATTCTGCCCATGAAAAACAATTTAGGGCCATGAGAGGGCTCATAGAGAACAGCTTCAAGCACTGATGGATTGCTTGTGCATTATCCCTACTGATTACTGAACACTGCATCTGGATAAGTACTTTCACTTTGATTGAAGATACAAGGTGCAGACTTTGATCAAAATGAATTAAATGCTTACTCTGCAACACTTTCCCAACTGCAGGCAGGAGACAATGCATGCAGGAACTGGAATTGTGATCCATGTATACTGGGAAGCAAGAGTTGAGCTTGATAAGGATATTTTCCAACATAAATGATTCTGTGATTCTGTGAAGTCGTAAGTAAAACTGTGTAACCGACACAAATGTCAAACTGGTTCATCTGTAATAGGAGATTTATTCTATTTGCACTTTAAAGTCACTAGTATTATATAAATATCAATTTTCTTCCAAGGCTGTGTTGGTGTAGGCACAGAGTAAGAAGGTTTCTTTAGCCATGAAATGAGAATTAGAGTCTTAGGGCTTAGAGTACAAGCTGCTGCTGGATGTTTCTCTTTGATGTATCACCTAGGAGCAAAGCTCCAGAGGGGCATGCAAGAGGCAGGAGCCCTGGGCATTAGCTACCTCTGACTGTTGACACCCACTGATTGGAAAAAGAAGTGGCTTCCTGCTGGCAGTGGGAAATGTTGTGCATAAAGTTGGACATTTCTTTGTGGCCTCCTCTCCTTCACTGCTCTTCCCATGTGCATGAGGGCCACGAGCAGGAACTGTGACTCTCCTGAGCACCAGGTGCAGTGAGACCCCAGCCCTTCCCCAGCAAGTGCTCGGGAATTTCTTAGTGTTCCTCATGCTCCTCATGCATGGCTGAGCCCCAGAAGCTCAAGCCCAGCTTCCCACATGACTGGAGTGACCCTTTATTGTGTGAGGCTGTAACCCAGAGTGTCCCTGGGGCCATCACCCATCACCCAGCATGGAGAAGTTGTGGGCAGCCTCCGCAAGTCCCATCCCAGGATGGCTGACATGCAGTGCCTCCCTGCACATCCCTGCTGAGTCCAAACCTGTTACACCCCTTCCCATCTCATCTCTGCCTTTCTCTTCTGCTTTGATTTATCCTGCTCAAACTTAGGCACTGAACTGAAGTACGTGGGTTTAAAACTGGACTAAATCAGCTTGTGTATTAAAAAGTCACTGACAACAATGACTGTGTGGGGTTATTTTCCTTTTATTTTAGTGGTCATCATTTTGCAACTCTGCTTGGCTATACAGATAAACCAAGTGCTATGCCTACTGAAGCTAAGGTAGCTAGATAGAAGTGCAGCAAGACTGCTGTGAGAATGGGCTGCTCAGCAAGGCAGTGGCAAGAAGTAATTCAGCTGCCTTCTTGATTTTCCTCTGTTCTATGATCTCTTTAGGCTAATCTGTTAAGCAAATTGTCAAGTGAAACCCGATTTTGAAAACAGCTTGTGCCCTTCTTTCATCAGGTTAGTTCCTTCTTAAAAAAACATTTTGCCTTTGTTTGTTTTTTTTTTTTTTCTTTTTTCAGGAACAGCTGTTTCTGTGGAAGAGCTGCAGACACTGGGTTCCCAGTAACTTCAGTTTTAACTCCCTTCCCTTTTCTCTGCTTCTATGATCTGTTACTTAAACATGGGCTAGGTTGAGAATAAAGGAAAAAAATGTTGCAAACTAATTATTTATGTACCACCTTGCTTTTCTGCTACAGATTCAGCTGCTTCCTGAAACTCTTTGAAAGAGACGAAGCCTCTGCTTTTTTTGTTGTTGTCCCCATCATGAGAACAAATATCACATATGATTACCTTACAAGAGTAAAATTGGCCTTTCTTGGATATGGTATTAGAATGATTGGTTTTGAAGGAGGATATAAGAAGTAGAGGCTTTGACTAGAAAAAAATGGAAGGATTGCAAGGGAATATAGTACAAGGAGTCTTCTTTTCAAAATGGGTGCAAATTGTGGGAGACAATTTCTTAAAAAAATACATAAACTCACACAGTAGTCCTTTGAAAAGTCTTAAATTTTCTCCATACTGAAATATAGAGGACAGAGCCAGTAAGGGCTGCAAGGGCTATATCCAAGGTACCCAAGAACAAAGCCCTAGAATGTGCAGCAGCAAACTTTGTTATTCATTTCAGTTGCTGTAAAATGGGCATGGAAATTGTTCCATTGCTGACTGAAGGCAATTTTGTTTGATCATACTTACTACATGCAATTTTGATACTCCTTTTCTTAGGCAATGAAATAAAGATATATTAAAAATACTACAAAAAAAAACTCCATATGATTATATTCTAGGGAAAAAAAAAAGTAAGAAGCCAAATCTCTTTAGCTCTTTTTAGTATTTGAATATTAAACTACAACTATTTGAGTTTTGAATACATACATGAAGTGCCATCCTAAGTTAGGTACCCAGTTTGAACAGAAAATTTTGCTGCCCAGTGAAACAGTTCAAATTCAGTGGGTTCATTTATTCTGGCATTTTGGTGCAGTTTAAGATGACTCCATTGAAGAACATTCCTTGCCTGTCCTCAGTTTGGTTCACTTTGCTCAGGGACACACAAACTGGATGGATCCCTTTGAGAGGCAGCAGTAGGGGAAGATGGACTTCAGGATCACATTCCCTGCATTCCCAGCATGACTGGACAATGGTGCTCAGGACCAGGGCACAACTTTGAAATATGCATGCTCTGAATGTGAATGTCAGTCCTTCTGCACCAGCTGGTTTGCTTTGCAAAGCTCCTTCTATTGGTCCACACTTCTGGCTAATAGAGAATGAACATTCTGTGCACAGAATTTGATCTTCAGCCAAAGGTGAGGTGTGTCAGCAGAGGCCTCTGGAAGGAGATCTCTGCCTGCCTAAACCCAGATACCATAAGCAGTCGGGCAAGAATTCTCCTGGGAAATTTTCAGAATCACATTTTTCACTATCTAGATGAGGAATATAACTGTTTATGCCTGGAGCTAAATCAATACCTAAAGTTTGGATGCAAGTTGCAATGGAGTTCATCTTCCTTACTGAGTGGTGGAAGCTTTGCTTTTGAACTTCCTTTAATCAATTAATTATTTTGAGCAGACATGATAATTAAAGAAAAAAAAGAATATGTTGATTTGCCTACTAACTTTTCTTTTGGGCACAACAGATCGATATTACTAGTGAGATTCTTCTCTTTTCAAAAGAAAAATCTCATGAACTAGAACTCCCTTTAGCACAGATTGATGATCATAAAATAAAACTCTTTTCAGAGGGCTTCACATCTTACTTTTATGTCATACTTATGTTTTATCAAAAAAGTTTTACAATTACATTTTAAAAGTTGTCCTCAGATACTCTTCTGTTTCTGTGGTGTCCTACTTCCCTCTCTCTCCCTCTCCTTCTTTCTCTCTCTCTCTCTCTCTCTCCCTCTCTTATGTACATATAAATATTTTATGGAAAACAGATGGTCTGGTAAAGTTGTTATCCACTTAAAAAGGCAGAAGATGAAACAGAATGGATCATATTATTCCCTAACTTATGCTCATAAAATAATTCCATTAGCATCAAAGAAGGCACTCAAAGCTGTAGGATTTACCTCCATGTACTGAAGTGAGCTACCTACACAAAGCCTAAATCATAATTATTGTTCTAGGATGACAACTGTAGTTAACCAGGGAAACCTTGCAATAAGAAAACAATGTGCAGCCAAATGGTGTTTATACACGATCTAAGAAAATAAATATTGGCTGAAACAGACACTCTCTCTTCCTCAGCCTGTTCATCAAGAGATGGTGACCTTTTATTCTGCATAAAGGTCTTTCAAGTTGGTGAATCTTTGGAGTGCAGATCTGTTGATCTTCTGTCAAAGAATGATGGAGGCTTGGAAGGCAACTTTTAAACTCCTGACATTTAAATTAAAAAAATGATTAATTGTAATAAATGATCAAAGAGTTCTTTCTATTCTTCATAAACAGTAAGTGTATCTCTTTGTTGGTTCTAATCTGAGGAGACACCCTGAAGGTACTTTAGTCTCTCTTTTCTCTGTACGATACCAGGTGGACATTCCCTTAAAAACCTGGAGAATTTGAACAATTCACTGTGAGAGAATGAACATCAGTGCCCTCTGAACATAGGGCAAGCAACAAGAAATCATGACTATAATAAATTAAGTCAGTATTGATTTCATGGTCAACTCAAATGTTACTCAAATTTGGATTTTCCATCAACTGCCTATGTAGAAGTTCATCAACAACATGCACTGATTAAGGGAAAGGATGATTATTATTTTCCACATATAGCTTCTCAGCAAGCCCTTAGTTCAGCAAAGAGACAAATGCAAACAACCCTTTCAAAGAACTGTTTTGAGCATAGATTTAGGAGCTGAATAAACTCATTTTTATCCTTTTAAACTTTTGGGTGGAATAGTTTCTGAACTCTTGGAGGCTTTTCATGCTGACACTGGTTTTCTCCTTTCATGGGGAAAAATGTATGGGATCCTACTACTGTAACTTCTCCTAAAATGAGGGAACTAATGTTATTTGTTTGTTTTCTGAGCTATTTATTGAGCTGGCAAAGTGTACACTGCCAAAACCTTCTGTTCAATATGTATCAAGACTCAGTTCAGATTTTGAAAATATATATGATGCCTATTTCAGAATTTGGTTCACATGTGCTATAAACAATTTACAACAGTGCTGGCTTTACACCTGTCAAACAGCTGAGACCACACTTTAATCTGGCTGCAAGTTTTCTTTTGGAGTCTACAGCAGAAGTAGTTTTTCAACTTAAAATTTTAATCTTTAAAATAGGTGGTTATACGCTATTATTTTCATTTTTTAATTTTGTAATTAAAGTCTTTCTGATAAAAAAGTAACCTACAAGCACTTTATATTTCCTTTTTAAGAAGAAAAAAAGTAGTGTTTGCAATGTTTGAAACTGATCCATTTCATGCTGGTTGTTTGAATACATTGCACTAGTGGTCCTTAGACTATGATAAGCTGGAAGTGTATAAAAATTGTAAAAACAGGGCTATTTTTCTGCAAAATATAGATTTTTCTGTCATTAAAAAATGCTTTACAAGCTCTCTGAGGTTACCACTGCTGGAAGAAGTCCTGTTGTTAATCTTAATGCCAATGACAACATATTTAGAGACTCACAGCTCTGACTTCTAGAACGGAGACTGTAAATGCAGATTTATATTGGATGATGTGATGGGAATTGGTGACATGTTTGTGTGCATGTACAACACCTAGGTTGGAAACTCATTTTATTTTAGTTGGAATGCAACCAAATGAAAAGGGAGAAATTTTGCTGGTTCCTGTTATAATTTAAATTGAGGTCTAAACTAAACATTTTCTTGTGAAAGAGGTTTTTGAAGGATGAATGGAGTAGTCAGTCCTCTATTAAAAAAGAGACCAATTTGAAATAAAGCTGGTCTATCCATCCAAAGGAATCTGCCTGCACTGGAGATATTTTTCTGTCTCTAAAATGACGCTGTTTGAAGTTCTTCTGCACAAACTTATTTGAACTGCTTGGCTCTAGTTCCTCTCTGTGTACTCACTCCTAAGCAAAAATAGAAATTTTTATATGCATGTAATCACATTTTTCTACTGAAATATTTGCATGTGAATGGTTTTGACTCTTTCACTTTGAAATACACTTTTAAAAGTTCTTTTTTAATGAAAAGAAACTTGCAAGGACTTCTTGTTAGAACCAGCACTTTGTGAAAAGGATAGGCCAATTTTACTTGAAAAAATAATGGTGAATTTACAATAGTAAATAGGGGATGAATGAATGATCGTTTATAAAGTGTCAAAGTGACAAGAACACAATGGGATAACACCAAGAGCACAGGAGAAGAGACAAGTTTTGAACTAATATGAGAAGCATGGTAAAAGGAGGTGCAGCAAAGGGCTGTTCAACATGGCTGTAGAGAAAAAGTAGAAAGTTCTCACAACAGTTCCAGGCAGGCTGTGTGAAAGGAGATCCTCAATATTGGTAATGGATCTAATGAGCAGTTAAGATAGCTTGGTTGGGATTTCCTAGGGTGTGAAAACAAGGAAAACAATTCTAAGGAGAGATTTGGTGGGAGTCACTTCTGACTGTGACAAGTAGTGAAGCAAGAACAGAAAAAAATTTCCGGGTGAGTGCTCTAACCTGTATACATTTCTATCACAAACAAAGCAGCTGCAACTGTAGATACACCTCCAGAATTAAATCTGCCTCTGTTGAAATAAATAGCTAAACTGCTGTTGTTTTCAAGAAAGATGGTGTTTCATTTCTGGATAATACACGTGTGCAATAAAAGTAAAGAGGCTATTATCCATAGGTCACAATTAACCACACAGGACTATTTTTATTTATTTTGTGATTCTGTGTTGTATGCCAGACAATCCAAGATAACTCATAAAATATATTAAAAAAACCCAAAAGTAAATGAGAATGTTTTTTATCCCGCATCCCCTGCTTGTTTTATGAGATTAAAAATTACTACCTAAAATAATATATTTTGTTTATCTTGCAGTTTAATTATCAAAAGCTATTTAAAAATCCTTCCACCACAAATGTTAAGTAACATAACAGTATGCATTTTATAAGAGCAAGATAAGCAAAACCAAAAGATAAATGATGACACTGAGTACAGCTTTTTAATTACCAAAAGTCTTTTAAGCTGTCTTTTGTTTCTTTTAATGGGAAGTTCATAACAAAAACAAATCAAAAACTAAGATTAAAAAATTCATTGCATATAATGCATTTAAAATGTATTGCTCCTATAACTTCCTTCTGCATTATTTTTTTTCTATGATTTGAAAAACAAAACAACATCTTAGGTTGAAGGACAAACTCTGTAGATTCATATATATTAAAATAATAATAACACGTTCATACATTTCTTACTCAATGTGTGCTTAAAAGCTTTTTCAAATATTTTTTTTAATGGCAAAACTGAAGCAGAATATTTGTACTTTAGAACTTGAAAAATTGTTAGGTTTTTTTTTTTTAAATCTTGTTTCTCTGTCTCTTAAACTGTCAACTAAATCATACACATTTTAAAAGTCTTAGACTACTACTATTGAAGGTACCTGTCTCAATTATTGCCTTCTTCATATTTGACTCCATGGAAGGTAGCTGTTACATTCAGAGGACACTCATGCTAATTATAGGAGAAGAGAAGAAAACAAATTTGATTTTAATAGCATCTAGGTAATTGAAAGTTAAATGTCCAATAAATGTCATTGATAGCCTGGCTAAACGAAACTTTTACATAAGGTAAAGGTTTGTTTTCTTTGAGGAAATAATTCACATTTCAATGTCAGCATGCTTGGCCAGCTGGGATACCTCCTCTTTCATATTTTCTTTGCAGATATCATGTCAAAAGGCAGATGAAATATGGTCATTTAAAAAAAATGCAGACTCAGGTATATTCTCATTGTTACAGAGCTTGCTTTCCTACAGGAACACTTGAGACAACTTGGTTCCACAAACTCCTCATCAAATCTTCCCTTTATAAAAGCAAATGCTTTAACTGTTTTATAAAGCTGGTCTTTTTGACCGTGGCAAGGTTTTAAAGACAATACAGGAAATTTAGCTGAGGAATGGGCAGAAATAATAATCTTTCTTCCACTGGCTGTAAATCTGCTCTGTATTTTACAGCATTTTACTTCTGTACCAAAAAGACCCAGCAAAGCCACACTTAAAAAATATTGTCAGTATTACAAATCCAAATGTTTTAGATATACAGTAAAATTATAAACTAAAATAACAAAGAAAAAAATCTGCAAAATGAACATACAAATTTCATAATGTGAAATTTATTGTCTTTCCAAACTTCTCAGCCTAAATCTTGTCTAACGTGCTTTAACTGATACTGACAAAAATGATGTGGTCTTTACATGGGTAAAAAGACATTGCCAAATAAACAAAACAAAACGTAACAAACAACCCCCCAGACAAACAATCTTGTTTAACTTGATAATAATACGGAAAAATAGCAGGTCTTCTATTTCTGGTGCCCATGAAAATGAAGGTCATGTATGCTTGTGCCTCTTGGCTCCTTTTCAGAGACATACCGTTCAAAACTCCACAGACTTCTAATTTTTATGACTGAAAAATAAGCCTGGCATGAAATCAAAACGTTTCCCAGGTTTTGTCTCTTGCTTCTGTGAGTTTGGGATTGCATCTCATGTCTGCATACCGGGATAAACCTCAGGCTTGCACTCATCCCCCTTCTATTCCCTGGTTTACATGGTAAGGAAATCAAAGATGTGGTCAAATGAGGGTCATGGTGCATTGCCACAGGTCCCCAGTCTGGATGACAAAAGGTCTGAGCCATCTGTTTGCAATAGCATGGTCTGGATTTGTTGAAGGGCTGATCCACGAGGTGAAGCTGCTGTGCAGCTGCCCAGTGTGTCTGTGTGCCACTGAAACTACCGAGAAAGTCCTTGGAGAGAAGAAGGGAGGATGTCTCTTCTCCTAGAGGTATTTCAGCCAAATACCTAGAAAACAGGACTTGGGACTTTGATTTATTTCAACAGTTGCTAATGGAACTATGATGTTGTAATACTAACGTGGATGTCCATTTCAGGGCACAAAGTACTGTAAAGAAACAAGAACCAGAAATACATAAAGTTCTGCATTGCTTAATAGCTTTGGAAATTGTCCAGTATAACAACAGGGGATGCTGACAAAGTTGGTATTTTGCTTCACTTTTCGTCACTTAGAGGAGCTCTCAGTTTTCAGACTAATTTGAGAACAACTCATAAAATAGATAATTTAAAAGCTCTCCTCAGTGCACTGCACTCTTGACCCACAGCAGACTTCACTCTTCACTTCTACCCCTGTTGTGCAGTAGTTTATGCTCCATACCAACATTCACAAGAGCACAGGTTGACACCACTGTCATGTCTGCATGGGAAAATGGGATCTTGACCTCAGGTTTCTAGAGATGAAGAGTTAAAACACATTCCTCAGCTCCATTTGTGACTTCCTACACGTTCATTCTGACATAATTTAGAAAACCTAGGTAACGCTAAGTGAAACCCTAATGCTGAATTCCAGCTGGGGTAAATCAATCCATAATTAATATTTTATAGGTTTACTTCACAGTTTGGTAATGCCATATTATTCCTCAAAGGAATAGGCTGTGGGGGCCTATTTTATACCTGAACACAATGATTTACATTGTTGTCTCCCACTAGTATCAAAGGAAGAAATCACATCTATTGAAATAAAATCAAAATAGAAAATGGGATGGGATATAATGGTGAAGAGTTACCAAGTTTCATGCAAATGAAAGGTGATACAAAAATATTGCTTTGCACTGTGTATGACACATACATAATTGCTACACTGATTTATGTAGCATTAAATACATAAGCAGGTGGTTTAAGTTTTGTGGATGCTAATATAGTTTTAGGAGCTGTAAATGGCTGTATCAGGTCAGACAAAGGTTTACATAATTTAATAAGCTCTGACAGTGAGTAGCAGCAGATGGCTAGGAAAGCCTGGAAGAGCAGGTCAGGCATAGTGAGGAGCATCTTTTTATTTCAAAGCCCTGATCTGATTTTACTTTAATGTGTCTGCTTAACCTCTTTCCTAAACTCATGTAAACTCTGGGAACCACACCACCATCTGGCACTAAGGTCTGAGGCTCAGCCATGACATGTGTGGACAAGAACAATTCTGCTGATTTGCAATCTGCTATCTGTTGGTTTAATCAGATATTTATCACCTCTTGTACTATGAGAGACAGAAATAATTTCTCTGTACACATCCCCCTTGCTTCTTGGGGGTTTATAGGTCACTGCAGTATCTCCCTGGAGATGTTTCTATTCCAAGATGAAATGTGTTGGTCCACAGTGATTCCTAGCATGGAAGAAGTCCTTTTACGCTTTGCTCTGTTCTGTATCATATTTAGTTTTACAAAAGCTTTTTCAGGATTGGGAAGCCCAAGCTTTACAGAGTATTTAACATTAGCCAGTGTTTCAGCTTAGATGCAAAGCTGAGTGATAACTTACAGGCTTCTGGACAAATATCTGCTTTAGAATAGAGTGTGTAGAGACACAGTGCAAGTTTTTATTATTTTTTTAATATTTTGATAGCACTATAGACCCCAGGGCCAATTTATGTGAGCAGTTTGTAGCTAAAGCATTTTTCTGCCTGTGTGGTGAATTTTATGTTTCATAAAACACATCACACCTTCAATGTGGTTTCATATTTTATACTGTTGATGTTTTATTTAACTACATATTATCCCAAAGACTTTCTCCTGTGTGGAAGAACTCTTAGCACTGTCTGTTTATACTCTGAAAAGGTGGTGTTATCTGAGTGCAGAGGAGGGAGGTGACAGACTGTTCAGGAAATGGATGGTTGTTACTCAGGATTTATTTTCAGATGATCTCTCATGTGACATTGGAAAACACATCTCGTTTTTTGGGGTCATTCTTGAACATGAAAAAGTGACAAAAAAACAACTATATCTGGTTCTCTTTGGTATGTAAATCTAGGGACAGTTAGCCTTAATGCTCTAAATAATCCCAGTGACAGCAAGAATACCATCAATTTCAATAAATAGCTTCTCATGGCATATGAAATTCTATTTTCTTCAATGAGATGTTGAGAGATTGCTTGGCAAGTGATGTGCTACCTTATATTACCCCTTAAGATTTCCTTTGTCCAGTGCTTGTCTCACCTCACCTACAACACCAACTTGAGACTGCACTGGAGAAGAACAAACCACAAAAGTATCTGGGTCTGACAAAAGCAGCGTATGCAGGCTCACCTCTTCCATGTAAATTTTAGTGACCATCCATTCTGCAGGGGTGATATTCAGCAGGTGTGAAATACACCACTTTCTCTCCAGTTACAGGAGCCTTCTGTTCAAACTGATTTTGATTTCAGTGCCACTCTTTCACACCTTGTGTGCCCTCTGCCTTCTAGGGACTAGGAGAGACAGAACAGCCAGGCCATTTAGGTTGAAAACTCCTTGACTGGAGCACCAGGGAGTGGTGTCAGTGCTCAGCACGCTGACAGATCTCAGCTGATCTGAGGGCACTGGAGAGTGCAGCAATGATTAAACACAAAAGAGGTTCAGCCTGCTTACATGGGGAGGAGGAACAAGGGGGATACATGCCACAGCCATGGTGACCAATGTCCCAGCTCTTGATCTGACTGAAGGAACAGGTAGCAACTATTTTTATTGCCTGAAATTGGAAAAACAATAGCAATGATGAACACTTGATACTCATACCTGCTTAAAAAAAAAAAAAAAAAAAAAAAAAAAGTTTTGGTCTGCTTTAGAGATTTTGCTCCAAAATTGCCATGTAATAAAGTGGTAATGAATTTCCAAAGTTTTGGGTTTTTTTTCAAGATGCATGTGCATCCTAAATTTCTATTTATTATTCACATAAAATGAAACCTTAAAATACCATTAAATGATGCTCAGTGGTAACAGACACAATTATGATTAACTGAGAATGATTAACCACCTGAGTACCTCAGATTCTAATGCTTCACATTACCATATTTATTTACTTAAATTGAGCATTTATCTACTTGTTCTTAGCATTCAGCTACAGAAAAGTCAGAATATAAAATTATGTTCCTCAAGTCTATCTACCAGTACAATTTAATTCTCACAATAGCTGTTTCTCATTCTGGTTTGAAGAACTAGTCATTAGTTTTGTATGTGATTTCCACCCTCCAAGGAGAGGCCATCACAAAGTGCAGTATTTGAATGCTGGTCTCAGCTGGACTGTGCTCAGGAGTACTTGAGTCAAGGCTTGAATCAGACTTATCTCCATATTATCAGGTTACTCCCTCGAAAATGAGATTCCAGCCTCCATGGCAGGATGTCTTGTCATTCTGATGATATTTACTAGCATAATTTTACCAATACTTTTCTTTTCATGGATGCTTTTATTTCTAGGTAATATGTGAATTTCTCCCACTTGGTGAGTTATGTTCTTTCTACAATGGCAGGATAATTATGCTTCTACGTTTCACCATGGAAGCAAATGCTAAGCTTCATTAAAAGTCTCCAATAAGTAAGTGTTATTATCTTTGCATGAATTTTTAAAAGGCAGTGAGATGTATCTGTATTTATCTAAGAAAAAAAAGAAAAGACAATAAAACTTTTCAGACTTGTCTCTTTTGTATAATAAAGCACTCTTTTACCACTACAGTGACTACACAAATTGAACAAGTAACTTTAAACAGCTCTCCCAGAGTACCATAGTAGAAGACAACGTAATTATCCTTGTCCTTCCGAAGGCCCTATATTAAATGAAAGTCAGTGAAAGACAATTTTTTTCTGTCCTATGTTTGCATAAATCACAGAGAATATGTGAAATTTTTGGGGGGGTCTTAAATATCTCTGAATCACACTTGGGCTAGAAATGCAACAAAAAAGGTCCAAGGGTGGTCCTAGCAGAGGTCCAGCCTATGATCTGGTTCCTTGAAAAAGAAGGAATGGTAAATCTGGCTGATTGAATGCTATATTTTGCAAATTTTCAGGATTTTGCATAGATTAAAGTAACACTTAAGAACAAATCCTGTCAAAGTAATTTCAGCAGACCCTAGCTGTGTGTCTGAAATTTTCCATTTGAAATCATCATCCATCATTTCTCCATGATGAACAGTCTAACTAAGCAGATAGAAGGACAACCTTACTGTCAGTGAAGCTCTGCAGATTGAATTCTGACTGGCATGCTCACACCTGGTAAAATGCATGAACTCATGCTGGAATGCAATTAGCACACATATTCTCATTTGTTATTGTCTCTTTAATCCCCATTCCTTTTTTTTTTTTTTTTTAATCAAGTATTAGGGGATTTTCTCAAAGATGAAAATTTTCTCTATGCTTATTTCCCTACAGACAAGAGTAACCCCCAACAGTAACCTGTGCTTAGTTTCAGGAGAAATATGGCATTCCTAAAACACAAGTAAGATCTCCATGGTATTTTGTATCATGGAAACAGTGAAAGTACATAGGCAAAAGAAGAGAATGCCTTCATATTATTCAAGAACCATCTACCTTCTTCTCCAACTGAGCCTGGACAGACTTGAAGAGACAGTGCATGTTCAACAGTTGACATTTGAAGGGTTTCCCATGCTTAATATAAAATTTCCCTTTAGAGCACCCTAGAAAAAGCACTGCTTACTCTGATTTAAAAGCATTAAATACTCCATATGTATTTTTTCTGATACATATGCATACATATACGTAAAAAATCAGCAATTTTCTTATTACAAATATTCAACATTTTATGTGTCTTTGAATGAGGTACAAACAAATGCATACAAGATGGGGGGAGGAATAATTACATTTATGCAGGAGATTAAGTTTTTATGGTTCTCACAATTAATATTTTGGAACTGTATCTTCATCTGCATTTGAGAAATTTAAATGCTTCTATAAAAAGAAATGACCAACATATCACAATTCTTATGCTTTCATTCCCTGAAAAGATATGTCCTGAAAAGATATGTCTGGCACACTGGTGTCACTGCAGAATTCACAGCCTCAATTGGAACTCTGCCCATGAATCTCATCAATAATGTTTTTGCTTGTAATTTTATGTTTTCAGTTTTTTTTATTTTATGAGATTTCAGAAGAAATTTTAATTGTAAAGAGAGTATATTGAAACAATAATTGAATTTATATGAGGGGTTATAGGGCTCAGAGCTAAATTTCCTAGCCATCTCAACAGAGATGTCCCACATATATCTGGGTCATTGCAGAAAAATTCTGAAATAATTCATAATCTATAAGGTCCATGCAAACAATTAACCAAAATTCCTCTTTCCTCCCTTTCCCTTCAGAGGTCCACCTACATATTTATTTTTATCCTCTCTTCTGTAAAGAGTAATCTTCAATCAGTGGGAGCCAAAACTCAGGCCACGAAGATTAAAAATCTCCTGAATTCCTTAGACATACAGTTCACAAAGGAAATTTTGTGAATTTCCCAGTAGTACTGAGTTCTTAGAACACTGTGAAAGCAGATATATTAAAGACAAACACTGACAATAATTTATTGCACTGTATAATTTATCTAAGAATATCAGACTTGAGCAGAATCAGCATAGAGTGAGCTAGTATGGACTAAATTTATCCAAAAAAAGCACAAGAAAACTACAAAAAATAAAATTTCTATGAGAATTCTTACTATGAGTATTTATACTTTCTATGAGTATTTATTTGTATTTATACTTTCTATGAGTATTTATTTGTGCAACCATACATATTTTAACATCAAATGGCTTGGTAGCAAGAGAGAGTCTCGCTTTAACTGAAGTTCTATGGAATCATTTAGATTTGAAAAGCTCTCCAAGAGCTCAGATTAAACTGTTTACTCAGCACTGCCAAGTCCACCACTGAACCATGTCTCTGAGTGCCACATGAACATGTACTTTAAATGCTGAATTTTTGCCAGGGATGGTGACTCCACCAGTTCCCATGGCTGCCTGTCCTGATGTCTGACAACCCTTTCTTTCAGTGAAGAATTTTTTTCTAATATCTTGAGGTGTTTTTGTCTCTCCTATCACTTGTAACCTGGCAGAAGAGGCTGACCCTCACCTCAGGTAGTTGTAGAGAGTGACAAGGTTCTCCTTCAGCCTTCATTTTTTGATCTTAAACACCCCCAGTTCCCTCAGCCACTCCTCACAGGATTTGTGCTTCAGACACTTCATCAGCTTCATTGCCTTCTCAGGGCATCCTCCAGGCACCTCAATGTCCTTCCAGTGAGTGATCCAAAACTGGATACAGGACTCAGGGATGTGACCTCACCAGTGCTGAGTACACAGGGAGAATCATTGTCCTGGTCCTGCTGGCCACACAATTGCTGGTACAGGCCAGGATGCCATTGGGCTTCTTGGCCACCTGGGCACTCACTGGCTCATGATTGGCCACTTGACCAACACTCCAGGTCATTTTCTGCCAGGCAGCTTCCCAGCCACTCTTCCCCAAACCTGTAGGGCAGCATGGAGCTGAGATTCAAGGGCAGGACCTGGCACCTGGTCTTGTTGAACCTCTTACAATTGGCTTGGGTCTTTGATCCAGTGTGTCCAGATCCCTCTGCAGAGCCTGCCTGCCCTCAAGAAGCTCAGCACTCC
This sequence comes from Serinus canaria, assembly GCF_022539315.1. Taxonomy (NCBI): domain Eukaryota; kingdom Metazoa; phylum Chordata; class Aves; order Passeriformes; family Fringillidae; genus Serinus; species Serinus canaria. Next base: position 73,472,274 of record NC_066313.1, on the reverse strand, counting down.
CACCTGGGGCCATTGCCAAGCTAACTGAAGGTGCCATTGATCCCTCATCCAGATAATCCCTAAGGGTGTTAAACAGGGCTGGCCCCAACACTGAAACCCAGGGAACACCTCTGGTGATCAGCCAACAGCTGGATGTCCCTCCAGTCACCACCACTCTTTGGGCCTGGCCACACAGCCAGTTTTCAACCCGGTGAACAGTGCACCCTTTCAAACCACGAACAGCCAGTTTCCCCAGGGGAATGCTGTGGGAAACCATGTCAAAGGCTTTACCAAAGTTAGGGTAGATGACATCCACAGCTTTTCCCTCACCCTCTCAGTGCTCACCTTGCCATAGAAGGTGACCAGGTTGGTTAAGCAGGACCTGCCTTTCACATGCCCACGCTGGCTGAGCTGCACCCCCTGGTCATTCTGCATGGGCCGTGTGACAGCATTTAAGACAATCTGCTCCACAATCATCCCTGGCACTGGTTATGTTATGGTTACAACTTTGTGGTGAACAAGTTAAAGAATAGATGCAAAGTAGGCAGAAAATTTGCTTTCATACTAGTAAAGTTATAATCCCAGTGAAATACAGAAAGCCAAATTTTTTTCCTACAAGCAGTTCAGCAAATTTCCTTTTCTTTCACACAGTACATAAAGCTAAATCAAAATGGACACAAGACCAAAACATTTCTGACTTTTATTTAGAATTTGGTAGAACATGAGGAAATCTCCTTTTCTGAGCAGCACTTGTCATGCAGTCTCCATGAGCCCACCCACCCTGTGTTAAATGTAAGGCAGTATAGATTGTATATAACAATTGTGCTGTTCTTTCTGTTTTCCAGAAGTGGTGCCTTATTGCATAAATGATATCATTGCCCAAGTGTTTCAAGAAGTTTAATTAAATGTATCACTTCCAATAAATTCCTTGGGCAAATGGTCTACCATAGGGGCACATAAAGAACGTGAACATTAATTGCATTTGAGATTAGCCTTGCTGAATTGAATTCTCACACACTGATACCCTTTCTGCTTTAGCCGTAAATATCAGGCATTTCTACATCCAGCTATTGGCGAGTTCACTGTAAAGTAATATTCCCACTAGACTGAAAGCCTACAAGGGAAAAAGTTTACTGTAGCAGAACTACCTGCTTACAAATTACCAGTGAGGCAGACAGTCCCACTCTTTTGATACTCTTTACAAATGCAGCATCTCTATTCAATATCATTCTATTAACAACCTCTGTATCAGAGAATTGCATATGGAAAAAAAACAACCTGTAGTTTTATAAACCAACAAAAACTTTTGGGTAAAAATACCCCCATCACCAAAAAAACCCCAACCAATAAACAAACAAAAGAAAGCCAAAGCAAGGACACCAGGTGCAAAAATCCAATTTGCTGATAAATTAATTAAATTCCCTACTGACCCAACTCTGAACATGCCTCATGTGGGAGAGACTTAAAGACAAATTTGCTATTTAATGTTAATGCAGGGATTGGAACAATTAGGAGAATAGGTTCACAGCAGAACATCCCTCTTTTGCTCAGTTAGTACAAGCACAGTAACTAGATCTTCATATTTGCAAGAGCTATTGTGAATTAAACAATTCCATTACACACAACACAAGTAATAATATTGCAGTCCCCTTGTGGAGGGAAATGTAAAACAAGTAAGGAATAGCTGTTCTTTCTGGGTTTATATGTAATTGTGTCCCAATATCCTGAGTATCATGGGAAAACCTTAAGGGTTTTACTACTACTGTGGCACTTCAAATAGCCTAAAAGAGTATCATGCCTGAACATGTTTTCAAGGCATATTCTAATAGAGACTTAACCATTTGTAACTAGTTGATTATTATAATTGCATTTCAGTGAATATAGTTGTAAAACAGAAAATTGGATAAACTCACCTGTATGGTATTACAGACTAATGAGAGAAGGGAAAGCTCCAGATGAATAAAATTAAAAGTGGCTGAATTCCCTTTACCAGAATTTACCTTCACTACTGTTAATTTTTACAATGAGATGAGGACTGCATACATGGTGCTAACCTGCCTGACTCCTTCCTAGTTTTGATAAATCTGTTTTAAAAATTAATTCTGGTTGAAGTAAGATTCTTAGCCTACACAAGGGAATCTCACAAAATCAGTTATAATTTTATTGAGTATATTGGATTCTATATGAAAACTAACATAGTACAAAATTTGTTTGCCAGTTCCTGATGATTCTACCATTTTTATAAATTATTTCTTTAAGACTGTGTACCATATATTTCTACTTTGCCACCATGCTATCTCTTAATTACTGATCAATACAACTCTAAATATAGAGCTACTCAAATGGTAGACTACAAGGAGCCATAATGGACTACTGGATAACTAATGTCTGTTTTAACAAGTCCATAACCATGTGTTTGCTATAGGAGATACTTTACTATGGCTCCAAAGGAGCTATTACAAGCTATTGACTTTGAGCACATTCCTACCCATCTAATTATGTATTAATGTTACTGCTGTTACTGTCACAACAGAGAAAACTGAAGCGAGACAAAAAGTTAAGAAGTGAAGTAAATGCAAATTTATCTAGCATTGAAAATTCTAAAATAAATGTTTCTTTTCTGCTGTTTACATGTTTCTTGGTAAAAACCATAGAATTGGTGAGCAGCTAAAAGGAAGGGAGACGACCATTAGAGCATTCTAACACTCAGTGGATTCAGTTTCCAGTAAGGTAGACAGCTGTTTTGTTTCATTCTGCATTCCTAAACAGAGGCATCACACAAATTTTTCCTTTTTAATATTGAGCTGAGTGAAAGGAGCAAGTTTGTTTTCTTCTTCCATCTGTGCATTGTTCACTGATTTTCAAATGAAATCCTTACTGAGAAAGGAGATTAATTTCTTTTGATTTACCTGGGTTCAATTTTCAGTAATAAAAGAAAATTTGAAGCAAGGAAATTTTCATTTATTCCATCTTACAGTGAAGAATTTGCACAGCTTCAGTTCTGGCTGCGTGTAAGATGCAAAGAAATAGAAGAGGGACATAATGAAATCTAAAAGGGGAGCAAAGCTAAAATGAAGGAGCAACTCTCCTCAGATGAACTAAGTATTCCTTCCACCTCACCAAAAGACAGCAAGACTTGAGCTATATTCTCAGCTTTCCTGCATTCAGGAGTTTGACTGGATCCACATTTATAGAAATTACAACTACTGTCTAAGGCTGATAGTGGAAAAGACTGTGGATCTGGGTGTATGATTAAAACCACACCAGAGACAGGATCATTTTGGCAGACTGCCAGTTTCTAAGTCCTTCTCTACCACATTAAGATTCTCAAAAGAAATCTTGTGACTATGAGTATGAGGCAATCCATACCTTGACATCTTAATTTTCTAACACATAGCAGATGTAACCAATAAAGTGGTCAAAAGAGAATATTTTCCTGAATTCCTGTTGAAAACTTCATCAGAAGCCTGGAATGCTGAATACTTTTTCTTTTAAATGACCACCACCAAACATATAATTCTTCCCTCAGTAGTGCATGTGGTTTTCAGTACCTCTAAATCAAGTCCTTTCCCCAAAAAATGCAACAGTCCATATGCAGCAGGGGAGGAAATGGATAATAGAATTTTCTAGCAAAATTACTCCTGGACATGGTTTGCTATGGCCTCTGACCAAAGATTTCCTGAACTAAAAATGAATCACCCTGACAGTTACAAAAAAACTAAGCAATAGGGCTAGAAATGTCCACAGAATACACATTCTCTCAAGGTGCATGAATCTAGCCATTACCCAGAATCTTAGATGGAATCTGTCTCACCTAACTTCAGAAATCTGTGATGTAGATGCTTAGGGCTGAGCTAAACTCTTAATCTAGGCAGTATCTGCTGTCATTTGAGAGAAACAAGCACAATTCATTTGACTTATTTTAGCCATCTTTACCAGAATGATCTATATTATAATAGAAATATTAAAAATAAGCCTATTGTGCCCAGTTTAGCTATGTAGTAATTCACATTAAATTTGATTAATTCCTCTTAAAACAAAGTATAAGGAGTAGGAAAGGCCACAAGTTACGTATCTTAAAGAACTACACAAAGGAACAGGTAAGATAGAGAGCTTTCCAAGTCTCCCTTGATAGCATCTCACCCTTAAGCACTAAAATTTACAGCCCACAGATCATACTGTACAAAACCATAAAACTGAAACACACCCAACCAGAGGATGTCTCAGAAACATCCTGAGTAGCCTGCCTTTTCCTCAAATCTAAGAGATTTAATGAACCAAAACTCCAGAAGAAATTTCTTAATTTGCCAGTTACTAGGGTGCTAGTCCTCATATTAGCTGGAGTTGAAGGGGCATCTAGAGGTCCTTAGGTCATTAGGGCTAACTTTGAGATACTGCAGATACTACTTCAAAAGTAGCTCAGGCTGCTCATGGGCCAAGTCCAATTGAGCTCTGAAGAGCCTGTCTGGGACACCTGTTCAAGTAAAAAGTCTGCTGCAGCTGCAAACATTACAAAATAGGGTGAAACAACAATAAGACTTTTGTTAGCAACAAAACTCTGCAGACCTTCATTTGATAGGCAGCATTCAGCATGAGAAAGAAGGTGAGGAAGCACCTATACAAAACCCCAACAATCTGTTAATATTTCCTTGGCATAGTTTAGTAAGTTACTTAGTTAGATTCAATGTGATAATACAATTTGCTTTTTCAGTTCTACTCGTTAAAGGAAAAAGAGACAAAAAAGACAAAAAATATCCTTAAAAAAACCTGAGGGCAAGAGATGCTACAGTCCTTTTTTAGATCATTTTGCTAAAATAATGGGTGTTATGGGTACTCAATTACGCCTAATTGATAAGTAGCTAGTGATAGCTAGGAGTTCAGGCAGATAGAGTCTGATGTCCCCAGCTCAGTTCTAAACCTACTGCTGTAGCTATATTTGATCTTTATTTCACAGAAGAAGAATGCATTGCAAGTGAAAGAATAAGAATGAGGAATTGTGGTAGAGCTGCATATCTGGAACAGCCTCAAAGAAATTACAGACACTGCAAACATAAAACCACTGACTGAATTAATTAACTAATGAAATTTCATTTCTCATTCCCCTCCTTTTGCACTGTAATACTGCATGCCCTTGAACTGCCACCTGTACTCACTCACAAGTCTTTATTGCTGGAAAAATAAAGGAATGAGACACACAATCATGCACTTTCTATTACATATGTTATGGGGGATTCCAAATTATGCCAAATAGTCAGAATAGGGTTGGGAAGATGCTGCAAAAGCATTTATATATATATTTAAAAAAAGCCTGTAAATATATATATATATGTATATCTAATTCCATAGCAGAAAATATTTTTGCAGTATCATCAGAGCTGTAGCCAAGCTAGTGGGTACAGATACAGTTATATCTTCATCCTCTGTGGTAGAATGGTTCATTGCCTTCCACTATATATTTGGAAGGGAAAATTCGGGCAGTTAGGTGTGGGTGTTCTAGGGTGGGTAATATCACTGGGAAACAAATCAAACCAAAAGGATTTGGCCCTCATTAAGACAACTGAACCTTGTAACTGCCCCCTTCAGAAGAGTTAAATAAGGACACCAAATAGTGGTAGATGTCCGTGTGCATCATTTCCGCTCTCCTTTCAGCTCTTAGGAAGCAGTTTGAGTGGTTACAGCTTTATGGTGATGAGGCAGAGCAGAACAGTCCTGCCCATGCTAGAGCCTGTGACCCCCATTACACAGGAATGTGCTTGCTGTGACTATTACTAAAGCATACTGGGCTGCACCAGCAAGTGGAGAGAAAATGACAAAATGAATATCCAGTCTGAGCTGAGAATCATACAGGTTTCTGTTTGAAGCAGTAGGAACTCAAAACCCCAAAGGAATTTGGAAAAACGTTGCAGCAACTGAACTCAATAGAAGTCTAGCAAAACTAGTCAAGAAGCCAGCAGAAGTTCTTGCAAATCAAATATTAAGGCTGCAACCACAGATTTATTTTTTAAATCCTTTCTTGTAATGCAAACCAAAGAACTCTTTTAAAGACACTGACCTTCATATGTCTCCTTTCAAGTGTTTTTTCTGATCAAGTAAAACTCCAACACAAGGATTGTGTTGTAAGGAATCATAGGTAGTAGAGCAATTCATCAGAGCTGAATTTATGGTAAATGAAGGTATCACCAGGATATCAGTAAGAGTATTGCCAGTGAGTGAAAAAGTGCTAAGAGCTATATATAAATGATACATTTCCCAGAGCTCATATGAATACCATGACAATTTGCTAGAGGAAGTGCTTGGTTAAAAATGATCCTTTCCTGGTTTTCATATTCTTTCTGAAAAGTAATTGTCTGATGAGTCAAAATGGCTTTTTCTTATTACCCCTTCATCTAATTTGGTTTGTTTTCACAGAAATATTCCCAGTCAGTAGCAGCATTGTCTAAACATGAAGCTGCATCATGCTGATGTCTTGTACAGGAATCCAAAGGTTTTGCTTTTAGTGTCAGCATGCATAAGAAAGAGGATTTTCATTGCATTGAGTGATATTTCTTAAGGTACGTGGCTTTGATAATTTTTGCTTTAAAATAACTGCATCTTTTGTACATTAATGCTGAATATGAAAGTGTACCTTAGGCTAGGGTTTCACTGTGGTTTTTTTCACCCCCTGCACTGAAATGCTGAGCAGTGCTTCATTTGCCAAAACCCAGATGCTTCTTCCTGCTCCTGCTGTAGCCAAACGTTTGATTTGGGTGGGATTTTGCATCTGTTATATCAGTTATGGGAATTGCAGGAACTCATTAGCACTCAAGCCCTATGTCAGCAGAGTTCCTCTGGGGAAGAGAGGAAAATGAGGCCCCACAAATAATCCACAGCAGGAGGTTTCATCCCTTCATAGATATCAAGACAGGTATCTGTAGTTCTGTAGATATTTCTAAAATACCTGTGTTTTTTCTTCATAAATATGCTTAGATTATCTTCTGCCAATGAACAAGTCTGATCATTGACTTCATTGGGAATAGAAATATTGGAACATAAATCAGTAATTCATTTTTAGGGATCTCTTAAGGATTTGATTTACTTTAACATGAGTAGTCTGTACTGCAGACACGTCAAAAATAAACTTTGAAGGCTGCTCTTCAAAGTCACGCCATATGTTCTGGCAAAGCTCTACTTTTTTTTTTTTCTTTTTATTGACATTTTCACAGGACAACACCTTCACATAAGAATACATGCAACCCCTCTCCCACTTGATAAGACTGGCTTGTTGGTAGAATGGATACAGTCCAGGAATTCAATACAGTTGAATGTTTGTTCCAACTTCATCACTTCTTTTCAGCACTGATATTTTTAACTAGCATGAAAAAATGAATAGAAGAATATATTTGTTTTCTTTAGTTTCTCCAAATTTTATTTAGGGCACAAAGGTGCTGCCATTTGGATGCTTTTATGTACAAACAACACATTTGTTGCCTTTTATGCTGAATAAACAAACCAAGGTCCTATGAAATGTCAGATATATTCTTAGCAACTGAGCTGTTTCTCAAAAAGGATCAGGGAATCTAAGCATTTTTTTCCTTATTTATAATTAGCAGCTTTGCCTTTCCAGTCAGTCCTATTCTACATGTTAACATCCCAGAAGTTCTCTTCTGTTTTCTGAGGTCTTTTGCTTGACACATATGAGATAATTTTTTAAATTTTGGTGCCATATTCCCATAGAAACAGGAATTACACTGTCAGTTATTGACTGGTTTTGAGAACAGTTGCCCAGCCACCACCTCTTAAAAAGCAGTTGGCCAGCTATGCCACACCAAGTAGGGATTGCCAGTAGGTACTGTGAGTTCCCTGCTCTGAGATAAAGGACATTGCAAAGCACTTAAATACACTGTTGAGGATAAATAGGACCACTGAGGAGTGAATGGTTGTTTTCATACACATACAGAAATTATAAAAGTGAGTGATTGTGTAAAGCAGCTCTGCTGAGCAGAGAAGGCTGTTCAATAATAAATCCAAGAATTATTTTCAGAACTTGGGTTGTTAAATGAGTGGCAGCGTTTGGCCAGATTGTTTTTGGTTTGACAGTTGTGATAAAGAATCCATTTTGTTCCAGTCCTTGTAGTAAGTTTCTTCCATTTATCCCAACCCAAGAAGCCACATAGAAAATGACCAGATATAATTCATACTATAGTCTATAAGAGCAGAGGCTTGTTTAATTTCCAAAACCATCCTGCTTCATGTATTATTCCTGCAATTTAATGTAATGACTTTCTTAATGTCTCACTTGGATTCACTTCAGTAAAATGTCCTTAATCCTCCCTCCCCCCAGTTTCCTGCTTAGAAATTGCAGATTAATGAGAATTTACATGGATGAAATGAATTCTACTCCATCAACTCTCAGCTATTTGTGAGTGGTTTACAAGTTGTGGGTTAGTTGAACTGCAGATGCAGGGACACTGAGCTGGCTCCTTGTAGAGACAACTCTAGTCTGGCAAGAATTATATGCTACTATAGAGTGCTGTGGGATGGTGGCTTTACAGTTTGCAGGGTCAAGTTGGCCCAGAACCAGTTTACAGAGCTAAACTGAAATCACTTGGCCTCCCTGCACCATGCAGAGTCAACCAAACATCTCTGCATGGAGCTGGTCCAAGCCTGGCATGGCTGACTGGAGAGGAGGTAAAGTTTGATGGGCACTGCACTATAGCTCATAGATTTTTATTTCTCCATGCCTCTGTGCTGCTTTCCAGCAGTGCTCCTGGTCCAAGGGATTATTGCTAAAATGGAGAAGAGGAACTGCTGTACAGAGCCAGCATGAATCCAGTGCCGTGCCTGAACTGGTACACACTGCTGGAGTGGGAGTCTGGGACAGAGACACCTGAAGGGCTCTGCTAAAGTTCTGTGGTCTACTTGCCTTGTTGGCTACACCAGACATGATACTGACTCTCTTTTATTGTTCACTTATTTTGTATATCTCAGGTATCCTCATTACTTGTGGTCAGCTGATAAATTCCTTTCTGAAATAAAGTTGGGGGTTGGGGATACTTATCAACTAACATTTGGGGGAGAAATGCTTTTTCTGAGTAAAAACTCCAATTTTCCAGTTTCTGGGACATTGAAACAGCAGTGAGTGAGACCAGCCAGCACAGTAAGGGCTACCTCAAAGGTTTTCTTTATGCTTTCCTGCAAATTGGGAAAAATCTGTGGACCCTGTCAGACAAATTGCTCCAAGGAATTTAAAGGGAGGCTGCTTGTTATCACAGACCAAAGGCATACAGACTTAGTGCAACAGGCAGTGATATTTCTTGCCTAGGAATAGCTGTCAAGCACAGGGGTAACTTGAGGATGATTGCATAAAATATCTGGCTTCAGGGGAACTAGCCTTTCCTGGTCTGGAGTCTAGAAAGGGAGCCTCCTCATCCCCAGCTCCATAGAGGGCAGTCTGCATTCCTCAATGCCCATTATGTAACTGAGGGCGCTCAAGAGACATTAAAATATCTCTAAATTATACTGTTGGTTTTTGAAAATAAGTTTAAAATGTTTTTGAAGAGAAGGATATGACAGGAGGTCTTTAATTGATAGTGTTTCTGGAGATAAATGGGTGATGCCAGAGCAGACCCAGAGGAAGTGGAATACAACCTGCTGCTTGCTGACTGCCAATGAGCATTACTGCCCATTTAGGAGAACAAGAACAAAAGACAAACTAAATTATTAAATGCATGTACTTGAAAAGAATCTTAAAGGTTACATCTTACTGCATGAAACTCTTTTATCAAACTCCCCACCAACAGCTGTATGTTAACTCTTGAACTTTTGTGCTGGGAAACTTCTTCTCACGCCTCACTTTTCTAATGTTGTCAGTTTTCTGATAGAGTCTTTGGTGCACTGAAATGTTGAGAGAGCATTAAAAAACACCAGTTTATTCAAAACTAGATTTGCAAAATTCAGTCACTGAATGATGGCTTCTACATAAGTGCTGAAAAAGCTAAATGACACATGTGAAGGGAAAGTTTACGTGAAGCAAAGCCTAACATTAATATAAATGTTATTTTACTGTAACAGAGGCTGGAGTATCTATCCCATGCATCCAGGGGAACAAGAAGCTTTGGGAATCTTAAGATGTAATGTTAAATTTTAGGTGTTTCTGCAACACTGATCTGTCTACATATATCTTGACAGATCTGAGATCTCAAATGTGCTGCATGACATTCTTTCTCTGTGTATAACATGTGACCTTAGAAAATACCTCTCTGAGATAATCCCTTATTTTTCAAATTTTTTTTTTTAACCTTTGTTCATTATATATATAGAAGGCTTTTTCCTTTTTCCTTCCTGTGGGTATATCTTAACTTTCCTTCGAAGTAAAACTTATACCCCTTGAAACTGATGCACCCTAGTGCAAAGAAGAGGCTTCCAGAAGCATTATCCATGCCTGATGAATTCAGGATTGTGGAATTATCTGTTCTAGATTAAAGGAAATTCAGGGAAAACCCAAAATGAAGGGGTTTTTCTCATGAAAAACTGATTTATAACTGATTTTTCAGCCTTTTTCTTCCAGCTGTCAACAAAAACTGATTTATCCCTTCTCAGCACACAATTCTCATGCTGACTGTGCAGAACTAGTAACATCAAAGTGAATATCTGCTAAAGGTACTCCTGGTGAAGAGAAGGATTTGTTTGTCTGAAGTGCTGGCCAGTCTTTGTGCACTGCAAAGGGAGCACCAACATCTCTAGAAGAGTGCCAGGCCATAAATCCCAGAACCTCTTATTCTTTCAGCAAAGGTTTTCCAAAGCTATGAGGATGTGCAGTACTTTAGAGGAGAAAAGTATTTATACAGGGAAAGCTGCTAGGGGAAAATAATTCAAATTAATCCAGAGAGCTTTTTGTTTTCTCCCCAGATATTTTTTGTGAGTGCTTATCAACCAGAAGAGAATTCTAGGGAAAAGACTGTTGTATTCATTCTCAATCAGACTGACAATCTGTTTGTGAATATGGTAATAATGTATTTTCTCCTGTCATTACAATGCTCTTTTCTAAGAAAGCAGTGGTAAACTTTATCTGAGGCATGTTAATGAAGTCCTTCAACAGAAGACAGACTTCATAGGAAATTCCCACCTCACCTGAATTCAGCTCTCAAAAAGAAGAGGATGAAGAGCTATATAACCTTTTTTACTTTGTAAAGTTTTATTGTTGAATTTTGCTTTCTAAAAATACAAGAGCACGACAAATATGAAAAAAACAAACCCTCTTCCATGTGTGTAGTTTGTTCTGTCAGACTTCACTCACAAGGCAGCCCTAAAGATTTATCTTCCTCCAAATTTCCTCTTAAAAACAGTGTGATACCCCATTAGAACAACTTATAAATGATGTGCTTAACTGCCTCCCATTGAAAGGATGGGGAGGAGTGGGAAGGCTCTCAGAGAGCTTAGGGGGTAGTTTAGAAGTGTTTCTCCCTGCAGTGAGGAATAGGAATTTCCATCTTCCACAGAGATTCTAAATCACTTTAGCCTCTTTGGACTACTGTAAATAGATGGAATGCATAGAACAAAGTTGTCTAGAATGGCTGGAGACAAACTTCACATTTCAGAAGATTAAAGAAGATAGTTCCCATCCCCACTTTGGGGATCAGTGAGGAGATGTGCCAGGGTGTACTATCTCAAGGAGCTTCTTTCTGCATGCTGCTTATCCTCAGCTGCCTGGAAGAGGGCTTTGGTCACACTCTGGCTGGGAAGGAAGTTCCTTTGCTCTTTTGCCTATAGGTTATATCTGACCTGCAGTCATTGCTCATACACTTAAAATATTTTAAATTAGTGGCAGTCTTCAGCATCAGGGAGCCCAGCACATGCTGATAGAATATTTTACTTTTCTTGATGGGTGGCTCTTCCTTCCCAGGCCATTCCTATCTGTGCTGCCTCAGCTAAACAGCTCTCAGTGTCTGAGAAAATAGATATAAAATATCTTAGTTAATTCCAAATTATGGGCAGATTGTGCTTCAGATTTACTGTTTGTTTATCATTCTTGAAAAGAAAAAGGAGTAAAAGCAGCTTATTAATGTAAATATATTTTCTTTAAAACTTCTCCAAACAACAAGCAACAACAGACTGGAAGAGATGTGGGTCACAGAGAATTGGTATTGCAAGACTCTTACGATATAAAGCTTTTCATTAAATTATGAGGCTGCAACTTAAAAGGAATTAATTTTGTCCTCCCTATTTGAATGAAGAGGAATTCCAGAATCTCTTTGCTCTAATTTTGCAAAGTCTTTCTTCAAGTCCCAGAAAGAAATATTGTGCCATTATCCTCCAACTTAAATTTCTGTTTTCTTGCCTTGTGCTTGTTTCTGAGATAATGTACTGGTTGGTTCTGGCTGGGATGGAGTTAATGTTCCTCAAAGTGACCCAGATGGTGATTTGTTTTGATTTGAGACTGAAACAGTGCTGATAACACACCAGTGTTTTGGCTGTTGCTGAACATGCCTGCATGGCATTTGGACTTTCTCACTTTCTCAGGCTGCCTCCTCAGTGAGAGGGCTGGGGTGGGCAAGGGGCTGGGATGGGGCACATCTGGGACATCAAACCCCAACTGACCACAAGGATATTCCACGCCCTGTAATGTAACACTCAGCAACAAAAGCTCAAGGAAATGAGAGGAAAGGGACATTCACAGTTGTGGCTTTTGTCCTCACAAGTAACCACTACCTATGCTGAGGGTCGGCTTTCCTGGAAATGACCAACCTTCTTCCTCCTGGTGGGAAGCAGGGAATGAATAACTTATTTTGCATTGCTTCACATGCAGCTTTGCTTCACCTATTAAACTGTTTTTATCTTCCCCCCCAGTTTTTCAGCTTTCCTTCCAATTCTCTTTCCATGAGTGACTGGGAGGGTGCTCAGCTGCTAGCCAAGGTCATCCAAGCACCAAGACCAACAACAAAAGCATTTTCTTACTCTCTTCCAGGCCTTACTTTTGTAACTCTTCTTAGAGATGGAACATATTCAGCCATTCTCTACATATTCCATTTTGGACCCTTTTTCCTGATGACAAACTGCATTTCTTTCTTTCTTTTATTTAATTTTTTCCTAGTGAAAATATTTCTACTGGTACACCAGGGTGCAGTTTTCTTTTTCATTGCACTATATGAATCCCACTCCGTTTCTGATTGCTACTTCTTGTGACTGTGAATAATGCTAAGTATTTCCTCTCTGGGCAGCACAGCTCAAAGAAAGGGAAAAGGTTGAATGTTTGTGTGATCAGAGGTGTGTTGACTCTACTAAAAGTCAAATAATTTACTACTGTTTTGTTTTATACGCTTTGAAGGAAACATTGGTGCTGGCCCACACATTTTGAAAGAACTGCACAGTGAGGTCAGGATTCAAATCTCTGACACATCAGTGGTACTTTGGAGAGAGCCAAGCATGAACTCTTCAGCCATGTACTTCAGGTTTTTAACTGTCAGATTTTGTGAAAAATGTTAAGCTTAGAGGGGATAATACAAATCTTATGGTGAAGGGAAAAGTGTGGCTGCAAGGAACCATTATGAGCTCCAAAATGAACCATGGTTGCTTAGTTAGTGAGTCTGGACAGTTGCTTGTCACGAAGAATTTGACCTGGATATGTTGTCTCACAAAAAAATGTACAGCTGAGATACCTCTGACAAAATATAGATTTATTCTGTCATCCTTTCCCCTCCTTAGTCCATAGAGAAAGACAGGCACTGCTAAAGCAGAGTTTATCTCATCTAATGTTAGTGCTTAAAGTTGCCTCTTTTTTTTTAGGGATACAGGATTACTTCAGTCCCAAGATAAAACTTTGATTCAGCTCAAAATTCAGACATATATACATGTAGACACTTACATTATAGATATTTAAGTTGTCTGAATCTGGAGCTCCTAATATTAAGTGCTATGAATAGTTCTTTTGGATTATTTTGCCACTTGGGGAGGGTTTTCTAAAGAGCCTCTATTTCCACCTTGCTTTTTTCCTCATTTTTATTAGATAGTTTAGTAAGTTTAATTTGGGTTGGTTTTTAGATCTGAGGATAAATCTGATTTTTTGGACACATTAACACGAAAAGTGTCAGTAAAGAAAGGACCAGGAGTAACAGACTCAAAATGAAAATAAACTTGATTCCCTCTCCTTCTTCCTGCTGCTAGGGAGATTTCTGAGTTCTTGCTTCCTGGAACGTAAATTTTTCTTGCCCTGTACTTTAGCTTTTTAATTACTTTTTATCAGGGATGAACAGAATTTCTGTCAAGCCAAGATATTTTCTTACTTGGTTAAAAAAAAAAAAAAAAAGAAGGTCATATACCTGGGAAAATTACAGAAAGACAGTTTATGGGCTGTAGCAAGTGAGAACTACTGGTGTAAAATGATTATCAATTACTCATTTTCAACCAGCTATCTCACTGGATCCATTCCACCTACTATATTGTAGTGCATTTATCAACTTAATTCAGGCAGTTAGTCATTTGATTTTCTCATTTCATTATTCTGTATAGAGAGCAATTGTTTTTTGTAATTATGGTAATAAAACTATATTTAGATCTGATTTAACCTCCCACTCCTTTAGGCATCTCAGTCAGTGTGTAAGCTGTGATCCTCTTTGGTCTTCTCGGTACAGATGTTCCCTTTACACTTGGGGGAAGAAGAAATGGAGCTGTCAGGGAAATTTGGACAATAGGAGGCCTCCATGAAAAACTTAAACGAGGCAGGTTTGGTTTTGGCCATGGTCATCACCAGAGAGAGACATAGCTACACACTGTTTTGAATTCCACTACTGGAAAATCTGGCACTTCTTGAAATTTATTTAAATTTTCCTAGTTTTACTCCTTTTTCTAGGTTGAAACTTTGGAAGATTTTGAGCTTTCACAAATTCTGATGTTAGTCATAGTTACATAGAAAACATATATACAGTGAAACTCTGAGGACTTGTGTTATTTAACTGTAATTTTCTACTGTTATTTTTATGAAGATGTTGGGCCTAAAACTAAGATAGAAATCAATAATTGCAAGAGGTCAATCTCCTAATAATGTACCTGCTATGTGTAAATCTACCCACAAACTGGCTGCTTAAATGGCTGAATGTACAAGAGAAATTTAGAACTAACTTTAGGATTCATACAGTCCCTTGCAGTATGCTAATGAAGTATTGTAAAAAGAAAATGTCAGAGTTGCAGTCCTCTAGCATGAAAATTTCTGCTTTGAACCCAAAACATCTTTGACAGTTTTTGTTCCTTCTTTTAGCATCTTGCACTTAATATCTCTCTCAGTAATAATTTTGTTCTTTTATCTTCTCATTACTTCCAAATTTAAGAGGGCTTTTTTTTTTGGTGTGGGTTTTTTTCCCCCTGAGATTTGTATATCTTTTTAATGGAAAATGAACTCTTAAAATTTGTTGAATGAGCTATTAGCTTCATCCATGACCTTTTGTTTTTCAGCTATATTCATTTCATACAGTCCCTTGGCTATTGCTAGAGTGTATATTTTCAGATTTGGGCTTCTTTGCTCATCAACATTAGCCTTCTTTATTTCTGGTGTATTTTTAGCTAGATTACATGCACGACCCTTGGGCATACATTAATTTATCTTCGACTGTTTTCCATTTCCCTCTGTGTCCTTTATCTCTATTGATTTATCCTACTTGATTTCATCCTGTACTTTTACATTCTTCTGAAACTCACTCTTTGAAATTCAACATCCTTCTTTTTTTTTTTTTTTTTTCTTTTGTGGTTTTACCTGTGTCCTAATTACCACCCTAATTAGGTTATGAACACAATGGCAAAGAGCCCTTGCACTTCTGCAATGCTTTTATATTTACCACACACAGACCTAGCCAAAGACTGATTTTTTTCTTCTAAATTCTTCCCTTTTCCCTACTGCATATATAGTATAGTGCTGTGCTTTAACCACAGAATTAAACATCTCTTGATTTATTTATCTTATGCAATGAGCCTGAATGTACTAATTGATAACATTATTAATTTGCTTTAGATAATGTAGTGTTTACAAGTCCTATATATTGCTATATGTTTTTTCAAATGAAAACTATAAATCTGTCTAGTTTTTATTCTTTTTTTCCCCTTTGGTTTCACTGTAAAATCTAATAAATTGCATTTACTGCGACATTTTCAAACATAAAGTATGTTTGCACTTTTATTAACAAAAATATTACAATCACATCTCCCTTAAAATTCTTCTAGTTGTTGAAGATTTTTAGAATTTGTGTTACATGGTTCCAAATGATACTTGCAAGAAATTTTTCTCCTTTCCTCTCATCCTCCTTTGAAATCCTAATTTATCTCAGTTTTTTTATATCAATTGTTTGTAGACTTTGATCTGATCAGTCTTTAACTCATTTTATCACATGCCTTCTTTATTTGCATGCACCCAAAAGTCTTTGCCATGGTGAGAATGTCATTGTTATTGCCGTGTACAGGCAAAATTAAAAATTTTCAGGAATATTCTGGGGTATTGTGCAGCTTTAAAGTAATGGCTATTTAAATTGCAGCCACTCATACCACCATACCAGTGGGTAAATCAGAACACTTGATGCTTCTATGCAAATTTATCATGGAAGCACAGAATGATTTGGGCTGGAAGGGAGCTCAGTGATCATCTAGTTATGCACAGCTAGAGCAAAAAAACCAAACCCACAGTGCTGTGTCTTCATATTTGTTTCTGCCTCCTCATTTAAGCAACTTTGCCTTGCTTAAAGCAGATGGGTTCCACAAGCATATTGTTCTTGCTGTTCAGCTCCTTCCTGCTGTTATTTTGGGCTAATGCACTTCAACCACCCAGTTGTCAGTTCTTTCACCTATTACATCTTTGAAGACCAGAAAAGATTTAAAGAGACTGAATATTTTCTAATTTCATATCTCAATCATACTTATGACTCTGTGTCCAGAAAATGATTCTGCTTCTAAATTATCCCTTTGCATTTTTCATCAGATTACTTTTTAGACACCAAGACCTACAGATTCTGAGATAAAGATTGGATTGCCTTCTTCCCACGGACACCAGTATCAACCTCACAGTTAATGATGCAGTAACTTCAAAACAGTTCACCTGAAACTTTATTGCCAGCTTTACTCTGCAACAGCTTTACTTTGAAGTTTAGAAAATACTAAGAACTATTTGAAATTTTGTAGTCTCTTCATTACAAGACCCAGTCTTGCAGCAAATATTATTTGTGCTTTTCACAAAGCTTTGTTGTCTTTATTTCCCTTATTAATTTCTGCAGTAGGACTGGGCCTGCATGTGTGTGACTGTGGCTATTCATGCAGTGACCTCCCCCAGGAAAGTTGGGTAACTGGCAGCTGAAGAGTGAAGAAAGCAGTATATACATGTGTGACTTCCTCCTTGAAATCCTGCTCAGAAAATTTGGATATACGGTCTGTCCACACCACATTAGCTCCCCCCATTTATGTTCTCAGTGCAGCTGTTTCTGCACCATGTTCTAAAGCATTTATATCTTTTATAATTGCAAGTGAATTAGACTGACAGCTATGTAACCTGCAGGCATTTTTGGCATGAATTTGTGGCCCACATAATGTTTCTTCTTGTACACAATTGTGCTTATTTCTAGAAATTTTCAATTCTTTACCTCTTCTGGTTCACCTCCCAGCAGAGCACCTCTTCTACTGTCATACTGGCAGTGAGTTGACAGTTTCTCCATGCCTTGGTATCTATTAAGATCTTTCCTCAGCATCTTCCCTCTTTTTCTGTTGCTCTGTCCTCTCTTACTAGTTCTAAACTCAGAAATTCTTGATCTTATTCTTACTGTGCTCATCTCCTCCACATATCCTTGCTATGAAATGGTTGTTCTAGGCACCAGGGAATGTGATAACTCAGTTCACAAGCTCAAAAATGATACTCCTGTCAGATACTTCAGTTAATGCAGATACTGTATGTATCCATATTTCTCTTTAACTGTCTTCCTTTAGAAATCAGCCTAACCCGCCCTAGTTGCAAACTTTACATTTTACTAAGTCTAAAGATACACAGTTTGTCACATTTTATAACTCACCAGGATGAATTAAAAGAGGATGAACACAATATGAAGCAATCAAGAGCTTGTGAACAGGGCCCTCATCACACCCAGTCAGACCCCTGGTGTAATCCAATTAAATTGAATAGTTCAAAAGAAACCCCAGAGGATTAAACACACTTACCCAAGCAAACCCATTTCCTACCACTTGAGGGGTATAGCTCTGAAAACATGCATCTCATTAAGTTCCTAAAATGGCAATTAAGGCTAAAAGGTTAGAGAAAGATAATAAAGCATTATAGGGATTCAGCAAACTCTACCACCCTATATCTCCCTCTTCTCCCCAGTCAATGCCAGCTGTTTTCTAATTAACCCAATGGTAGCAAGGTGTCCACAAGAGGATATCTGCTGATTAGCCAAAGAACTCTCTTTTCTCAATGCTATTAGGCCTGTGCCTCTTAAAATCCCTGCTTTAGGAAAGTCTGCAGCCAGCATAAAGTTGTGTCTATGCAATATGCTACCACAGCACCTGTACTCCAGCAAAGATGTCCAAATTCCACTAAAGCAATCAGCTCATGCTGGGCAGTGATAGTTGTGCAACTGAGATCAAGGCAACGCAGGAAAATCATCAATATTCTCTTTCCCACCCTTTTCTCAGCTTGTATCCTCTCTTCTCATCTCCCAACATGTTTTTTAATTATTTTTCCAACATTAGAGTGTCAGTTAGATTCCTTAGGGAGAAGCCCCAGGGTGTCTGAAGAGTGCCTCAGCGGTCTGTCATCATCTGTTCCCCACTCTGAGCAGAATCAGTTGTCAGGAAATAACTCACAGATAAAAATGTCTGAAAATACAAGCCCTCCCCAGCCTTTCCACTGATTTTAGAATTGTAGAATCATTGAACAGTTTGGGTTGGAAGGGACTCAAAGATCATCTAGTTCCATCATTTTTTACTAGACCAGCTTGCTCAGAGCCCCATCCAACCTGGCCTTGAACACTTCCAGTGATGGAGCATTTATGTAAGCTGGAGGAGCAGTCAATGGAGGGAACAGAAGTTATCCTTACAGAGAAAAAGGTACTCTGGAAAAACATTCAGCAAAGCTAAGATCTGGACTGCCCACTGGAAGTACCCACAGTATGCCTTGACTTGTTGGATTCTCTCCTTAGGGGTCTACAGCTAGGGGGGAAAAAGCAATTTCAGAATATGGGCCCTAAATCTGGTCTATTATTTAACACTTAGGTAAAGAAAATTCACAATTTATGTGAAAGGGAGAGAAATGGATTTGCCTAGCCTTGGTATATTAAGAAGCATATTGGTAAAACTAACAGTAAGATTAATTTTGCCTCCCTTAATATTGTTTTTATTTCTGCGCGTTTCATGTCCTAAAAGTAATTTCCTTATGCTTTAGTAGAACGGAACAGAATCTTCAAAATTTTCTTCCTATTATTACTGGAATACCTAAGCATATATTAAGAATTTTTTTGACCTGACATTGGCAGATGATCTTTTATCTACAGTTTGAATAGTGAATTTGAAAGACCACTTCTTCACCCTGTCATCCTATCTTCTAAGATACCTTCTGAAAATCTGCTCTGAACCATAGGCAACCACTTTACAAATAATAAAAGAGCCGCTTTTCTATGCTAAGTTGATTTGATTTTGTGCATTTAATTGTAACATCTCCTGAAATTTCATATGCCATTTCTCAAATAACATCTTTTTCTTCCTTAGAAGTGCTATGGCAAATCCTGACCTGACATCTTTGCAAAATGTGGAATGCCAAAGCTGGTGCACGTAAGTCACATGGAAATGACAGCAATAGGGAAGTCATTTAATGAAATGCTGAAACTTAGTCCTGCTATGAAATTTTCATTCACCTGACAGTGTTCAGGTGTCTGGATAGTGCAGTCTCTAGCATTGCTTCAGTATACTCACAAACAGCTCTAAAGTTGAAATTTTACGTTGTACACAAGATGTTTTAGGTCAAGGTTTTGTAGCACTAAAATTAAACAGCAAAACAGCAGGGAAATCAATACACTGATTTAAATGCAAAATTAATTAGGATGCAAGAAAGTAAGTTTTGGGGTTTTTTTCCTTCCCAGTGATATTCATTATCTACTAATAATTTACTCTTTTCTATTTGCACACAGTCAGAACTAAAACCACATGATTTCTTCTATTTTCAGTGTGAAAATCAACCTCCTATTGCTGCTAATGACAGCTATAAATTAAACATAGATGAGAGTACATTAAAAAAAAAATCTTGCTGCAGTATATTAATCTCCAGATTTAAAATTCAGGCGCCTCAAGGCATAACTTCAGTTATGATCTCTGTCCAAGAAGGTAAAAAGCAGCACATATTAGATTACAAAGCTGGTGATAATTTACTTGAAGAGCTGCAATTTTTCAAACTTGATGCCAAATGTAAATCCAGATATGTCTTTCAAGACTGTGCATTTTTGGCAATGAATATGTTTTGTTGCACTAGTAAGACTCAACTTCCTCCTATACAAAAGTATACGTAATTTCTTTTCTGTTCTACAAAGACTTGCTTTAAGGTTTTCCAGAGCAATTTTATCTTTAAAAAGAGCAATTGCTTGTGTATATTGATTAAAGTGTCACAACCAATCTGAAAAGTTGAAATTTTGGTTTTCCAACCTCTAACTAGAAAACATTTGCAGTTTTCACAATTGATGTTTAATAATCACAATGCTACAATACATTTTGCCTAATTTTATAGATACCTCAAATGAAAATTTTATTAAGAAATTAAAAACATTTGAACTAGAAATATAGACTAAATGAGGCTATAAAAAGGACAATAAAGTAAGAGGGGAAAGAAGTAGAGAAGCAATTCAGAAATGGACACTTGTATATAAATTTAAGCTGTTTTTAAATAAGATGAAACATACAAAGAAAGATAGTTTGAGAAATACTTCAGAAAAAATAATTGTGTGGGTGCTGCAGATGTAGTAAATAAAGAGCTAAAAGATGGAACTATAGTTTTTCAGTTAGTGTATTTATGAGATCAAATTTAAATATTTTCTTCATGAGTGATAAGATCAGTGAAGACGGTAAACTTGAATTAAACTTATGGAGGCATTTGACTTGATGTAACATGACACTTTAATTAAAAAATTATTTCAAAGCTCTGCAAGGGCTATTTTAAAATTATTAAAGATGGCTAAATGATAGGTCTCAAAATGTCAATGTAAATTGAAAGTGTTCTTATTCATCATCAAATCCTTTCATTGAACTCACTTAGGGACTGTTTCTTGGCACTAGGCTGCATCATGTATTTATCAAAGATCTTTAAGAAGCTTTAAAATCATTACTGGTACTGTGGGAGGAAGACCAGAGGCAGGGTGAATGATAAAAAGGGGGAAGACCTTCCAGACCTGGGACTTGTGACTCAAGCAATCTGGGGTTGTCACTCAAGCAAGAGCCACAGGGCAGGGCATGTGATGGCACATCCCACAGTCTTGACCTCCCAAGGCTAAGGACCTGCTGTGTCACCTGGAGAGCCTTTTCCTTCACTAAGAGCCAAGCAGCAGAAGGGGAAAATTATTTTCCCTCCTGATCTGCACAGTTAGGGTATAAACCCACAGCTAGAATCAGAGAGAAGATCCTAAAAGACACAGTTTAAATGAAATTTAAATGTAATTGTGTTTCCTCTACATTTCTCTGTAGGCTAGAATATTATTTTTCCTTTCCCAACATCTGTCCCCTATAGGAGAAGTATTAGAATGAACAGCAGCATTGGCCTAAAATAGGATATATAACTTTTCTCTTTTGGGAGCAGTCTACTTCATTTCAAATGCAGATGTATTCTAAATAGTATAATAGCCTACATAAGCATTTATGGCAGAACATTACTTCTGTGTTTTTTAATTTTCTGATATTTGCAGTTGTGTGATTACATAAAATAAATCCTAATGCTATGACTATAAATCAGCAAAGTTCAGTTTTTGTGAATATCAATATTTAAAACTAGTGTTCAGCATGTCATAGTTTAATTTTTTCAGCATTATGCAAGGTTCTAAAAAAACCCCATGACATCTTTAATGAGAAAGCATTGCAGAGTGCCATTTTTCAGATTCTTGTATTTGCTAAATTCCTGTTTAATCTCAACACAATCAATAATGTTCTAATGTTCTTATATCTTATGAGATTTTTAAAATTATTTTAAACTAAGTCAATAAATTATGGGACGTTAAAGACCAAAAAGGAAGCCTGATGAAAGCTGCAGTTGGAAGTACCTCTGAGTGTTCAAAACCAAAGAGATATCAATTACTGTCTATGACATTCTTTTTTTTTCCAAATTGCTACTGTCACTATTCCCTTTCCAGTGTTTCGGAAGTCGTTAGGGAACAGATTTATCACCAGCAAACAATTTGTCAGGAATACTGTAAGAGAGAGGGTTTGTAACTGAAAACAGAGCAGAGACCACTGGAAACATGACTGTCACTGTAAACACTTTGGTTCAATTTTACAATAGCATAAAAAATGTGTTAAAGCTTTCCTCGCTGCCTGTGGGAGCCAAGAAAGATTCTGATCTCCCTGGAAAGTCAAAATGCCTGTCCCAGCCATGCTGTCTGCCTCTGGATGCTCTGGAGGATTAGATGCCCAGGGAGCAGCACTGATCAGGGATCAGGGAGCATTGTGATCACTCTGTGATTCTGTGGAATCAGTGTAACTAAGAGAAAAGTATAGCTAATTAACATATGGGCCACATCCCTTTCTTCTCTTATTACCAGGCCCTCAAGAAATACTTCAGGTCAACTATTAAACCAGGTGATTTCTTTTCTTTTCATCACTTGGAGACTGATCTTTTTCAGTGGGAAACAGCTCTCAGGTGATATCTCAATTGTCCACAGGGTCAGCACAGCTCTGCTGCAGGGAGCACTTTACAATTCCCAACAATGAGAGCGTGGTCAGGTTAAAGTTGGATGAGTTTCCCTGAAAATTATGAGTGCATCAAAGCTGTATTATTATTTACTAGAAGTTCACAATTTTATTCTCAGGATTAACAAAGAAACAAACAAACAAAAACCAAACCAAACCAAAAAAAAAAAAAAAAAACAAACTAAAAAGCCTGACTAACAATTTTCTTTTAGGAATGATATACACATGCTTTGCTAGAGTGACAGATGTAAGTGTGAAATTTATCAAGCAAAATTCAGCAGTCACATATATATAAAACATTACTTTTGGTTTAAGCTCAATATTTACTTAGAAGCTTGCTGAATAGTTTTATCATTGGTTGTTTACTTTTAATTTAGAACTGTGTTACAGCACCCTTCCAAATATTACTTATAATAAATTGACACATTTGTGTCAGGTAGAACTAGATTCTAAATAGCTTTCAAAATATTTAGAATCTGTCTTTTGGATGGCAGACACTATGTGCCCAAGAAATGTAATCCTTCACATAATTGAAAAGCCTAGACTATGTACTGCATTAACATGAGCTTTGACTAAAGTCTCCTTGTACCTAATTCTTCATTACAATGATCAAACAATAGATAAAGGCTCTGCAAAGCTAAAATTTAAATTTATTTTCTTAGATGGAAAATGAATTTGTAAAATTCTGGTCTAAAAAACAATATCAGAATTGACTTCTTCCAAAAGACAAAGTAAAAATCTCTAGTTACTATAGTAAGGTGTTCTGCAATTTAAACACTTTGATCCTAAAGTTCTTGATCAAGTGAAAATTCTTGCTTCTGACATATATGAGTAAAATCACTGAGTACTGCAGACAGTTTGACGTTGAATAGAATTACTTGGATGCTCAAATAGCCTCAAGATTGGGTTCATTATTTGTGAAATGGAGACCAAGCAGAGATTGCTATATGAAGATTTATTTCAGTTACAATTTTTTTTTTTTTCCAAACTGCTGACTTTCTTTATGGAAAGAAACATCCCCATGCTCTTAGAAATACCATTAAGAATTCAGTGTTTTAAAGTCTATTTAGATGGTAAATCAACCTTGGTTCTTTTTGCTCTGAATATTTGAGACGCATTACCTGAGGGATTATTTTCTGTCTTTAGCAGCTGGATATATTTTAAAGTTACATTCATCTGTTATGAAGTGTAAATTCACACAGTTCAGGATCAGAATGCAGAAGATGATAACAAAGTGCTGCTTTAATAGATGATCCATAGGAATCCTAGTATCAACAGGCAGCTGTCACATTTGCATGCATTTCTCATACCATGCTTGGATCTGAAATGGATAGCTGCCAAAGAGAATAAATTTGCTTTTATTCTCATCTAAGACCTTCTCCTTGTTGGTAAATAATATATTTTCATCAGGAAAGCATGAATATGTAAAACCCCTGAAAAAGATAACATATGTATTTATATAATCACTTATAGCCAGGCCATATTACTGCAATAAATTATACTGTTTGATGTAATAGTGAGAATAAAATGATGATCATAATGAACAGAGAGGCTATTATTATTACTGTTCTTACTGTTCTGGCACCATGACCATATTATTCTCATTTCAGTCACATTTTTATCAAGGCAGATGTTGTTAAAATCACAAACCTGATGATGTGTCTTGCATTTCAGAATGAACTTCAGAGAAAAACAAGACCGGGGGTAAGAAAAACAGCAGATGACCACTCTGTTATCCCCTTCAAACACTGGGCCACTGGTAACAACCTGACTTGCAGGTCTCAACTACCTTAGTGCTAAAAGTGTTCTTGTAGTGACTGGGGTGACATGTCCCAATGTCATGGAAGGACAGAGGATACCCCATATTCACAGATGTCTGCATCAGGCATGAAAATCTATATTTTTCTTTTGGATCCTTGATTAGAGTACTGCAACATTTTTCCAGGCTGTAGGAAAGACAACTTTGCTTTTACTCTTACTTTTATTACTTATTTACTACTCTTAGTATTTATAAAAAAACCTGCTCTGCTGCTAGCCCACATTGACATTATCCACCTGAAACTGGTCACAGAGTGAGAGAACACAGACTTCCAAGAGCAGAGTCATGATTCCAAGATTTCCTGAAAGGCTGATGTGTACCTTTGCTTGATGTGTGGCTGTGCTCCAGGAGAACCAAAGGCCATCATAGTCTCGTGGTGAATAGCCCCTGAAAATTTTCAGTGAACAGCAGATATTTGACTCTGCATAAATTGTTCCTGATATAGTTGTTCACACATTGGTTCAATGTGAGCTTACAGTGTCACTTTGCTAAGTGACTTGTGAGCCCTTTGTCATAAATAAAAATTGCCACAAGAACTTAAAAACCTAAATAAAATGTATCTGTACAGAGTTAACAATGCAAGCATCTGAATTTCCTTTACCAAGACCACCCACACATCCTCCCAAACTTCTTTTAGATGGGAGGAGCTGTGAGCATTTATGTATGAAAATGTATTTCAGGAATTTGTTATGCAGATAATAGTGTGCCCAAAAAGTAATTTCAAGGTATTTACCAAGCACACAAAGCATCACACCCTTCTACTTCCTACGTAACTGGAATGTAGATCTTACATTTATTGAGGCAGGGATTGTATCTTTATCCTCTTGATCTGCATAAGAAATTGCATCTGTAGATTCTATATGGTCTGACTGCAAATTTGGCTGTTTTAACACCTCACAAAGCAAGGAAAGCAGAAAAGCACTGAGCATCCAACACTTATCCTAAGTCTTATCTTGTGAACAGATAGCATCATGAGATAACTTCTGACTGCTATCCTCAGGCATAATTCCACCACTAATTATTTTTCTTATTACCAACACTTGCAATTAAAATCTTTGTAATTAGAACACCATGTTTTTATAAAATAATTTGCATTTATTTAATTTCTCATTAGTCTATTTATTATCTCTATTTTCACTCCCTCCCACAAATCACAACGAGATGATCTCAGAATGTATTTTCAGAAAAGTTTAACTGGTGCTTCACTTGAAACCAGTCCTGTTGTGCTCCCAGGTCCACAAGGACACCAGTGTTTTTTTGTAGGCTGTTGATGCCATCTGTTGAGTGCAGAGGTCCAGTCCATTGTAGCTGCCCATGCCATCTGCTTTGCACTCCTGACCTGCTCCATGTGACATGTTGGGCAGACAGCAGGATAGCATGCTGAACTGCACTGCATGAGTGTTCTTAGCTTCCCTTTTCAATATGCTTTCCCACCTCAGCAACACAAATTGTCTCAGGTGGCTGTGGTCAAGTGGTGAATCCCAGCAGTGACCACTGAGCAATTTAGAATAATTGTTTTAGGACAAGTCATCACTTCTGAGATTTGCTAAGAATTGAAGAGGTGTTACTTACTAAAACTGGTTTATTTGGTAAAGAAGGTCATGTACTGACTTGGGCACAGTGTATTTCATGCAGGGTTAAGAAGTGGCCTTACTTTGGTTTTGATATGCTGGACTTCAACTGACT
The DNA here is from genome assembly GCF_022539315.1 of Serinus canaria. Classification (NCBI taxonomy): domain Eukaryota; kingdom Metazoa; phylum Chordata; class Aves; order Passeriformes; family Fringillidae; genus Serinus; species Serinus canaria. Next base: position 73,445,915 of record NC_066313.1, on the reverse strand, counting down.
TAACAGGGAGTAATTTTTTTTTTTTTTTTTTTTTTTTTTGCAAAATGACAGCATATATGTAGATTTTATTTTCTGTGCCTAGTTGACACTTAAACTTCACTCAGATTTTTATTCCTCCTGGCACATGTTGTGAATTTATTCCACTTGGATTCATAAAAGCCCACCAATGTTCAGTGTCTCTATCCTTCATGCCATTCCTTGCAGCCCTTCACAGACTGGGCACACTTTCAGTATACAGCTGAACATTTTTTTTTGCAGGATCCTACTACTGCAAAGTGCTGGCTCCTCACAGCTTTTTTTATTCAAACAGTCTTATCATTTAATGATAGAAATTTATCTTTCATGTTTACTGTCAGTTTTACTACATTTAGAAATAATGTACCATCTGATGACTTTCAGCAACGAACTACCAGGCTTGTGACTGTGCAGTGCACTGCGTGTCTGGTCATCCAGGAATTTAAAATTAGTAGTCACTCTCTGCACCCAAACTATGTCCATGTTCTCTGTGTATCAAATCAAACTTTGAATTCAGTGCAGATATCCCATACTGGCCCACATGGAGACTGGTTTCATTGGGACTTTCAGGCATGAGCAGATCTGTGCACATGCAGTACAGTCCAGATTGACAGCACATGCACAGATGGTTTTATGGACACTTTGGATTCCTACCATTTTCTTCATTAGAATGTTGGCTTGTATAAACTGTTCTTATTATGGGAAAATACAGAACATAGCTGTCACATAAAGCTTCCCTGACTCCAACAGCAAAGGATATTGAGGAAGATTTTTTTAGGGCAATTGTGCATTGTAATACTAAAAAAGGAATCTTGGTTATAACAACTGTCCATTTGGTGTTGTGCATATTAGACTGTTTACTCTTTCTGGAAAGATTAACTTTAATAGTCTGAAATTGTGTCTGGTATAAAAACACCATCCTCTGCAAAAACATGAAGAATGGAGCAGAGGAGCAAGCAGTTCCAGGGGCAGATCCATCTCATCAGTCTTACTCACCCATCTATCTCCATTTACTGTGAAGGCATCCCAGGTGGATACCTTGGATTAAATACCCAGGTTTTAGATGGCTGGAGAAATTTAAGGAGATGAATCCTTCTCTAGGTGGTCATAACCTTTGTTCAGCTCTGAGGCATAGAATGAAGAAACTAGAATCTGCCATTCTAACAGTGGGTTAATGAAAGGTCAGAGCTTTTTCCCTTGGGATATTTGTTGTCTCCAAGAGTTCCTGGACTACAGCAGAGGTCAGACCATTGGCTGGGTCTGCAGTTGCTGTCAAAAGGTGCTATGCACCATCTCAGAGGTAAGGTTCTCTCACATAAGCACTGTGCAACTGCAGTGCCTGTGCCTGTGCTCTTTTTCATATAATTAGTCAGAGTTGCTTCTTACAAGGTATGAGGGAAATATACAGTAACTGACCCGTGAAGTTAATTAACTTTGCCAGTGATACCTGAAACTACCATCTTGTATTAGTTTGTTCTTCACAAGGAACTGCATTAGACATTTTCCTCACTTGCTTGATTAAAAAAATCCTGCTATAAAGTGCAAACTAATACCTGCTGACCATCATGAAAGGGCTATCACTTCGGGTTTTGCAGTTGCTCTTCACTATTAAAGCAACTATGCCTTTTTATCAGGTAGAAATTAAGTTGCCCCTTTGTGCATTTCTTTCTTAAATGTCTAAAAAAGGCTTATGCCATACCTTCTGAGAGAAAAAAACCCACTGGACAGTTTAAACACCATGTGGAGTAAGCAAACAGAAAAGATATGGGTGAGTTTTATTTTTCTCCCTCTGAGATACTTCAATGACAGTAGAAATACCTTCATTTTGAGCAAGCTTTTTCTTGTCATTCAAGGGCTTTTTGATTGAACAGGTCAAAAAACTTTTGGAAAAAAACTATTTCAGGCTTTTATAGAACCCACCGACTTCAAATGAAAAGGCTTTCTTTAGTACATAAAACTGCCCAAACAACCAACCCCTAAAGTTACTGGAAAAAATATGCAATTTTCACAGCTAACCCAAGAAGACTGACAGATGACAATCTTTCAGAGGCCAAATGCCAGATTATATCAGAGATTTATTAGGTGGGGGCTGAAAAGATGCTTCTTTTCAAAGGATCTATTCTCCTGGCATTAAATTGTTGTTCTGTTTTTGCTGAATTGGGGAACTCGAAGAGACTCACTGCTTTTCACTCCCAGGCCTTGCTCAGTAGGCTGTAGCTCCAAACTCCACCATCCAGAACCTGCCTATGCCAATTCCTAGGTGTTAGGTACAGATCAGCGAGCTCTGCAGTAGGCAGTGGCAGTATGAAATGGCAGGAAAAGTCAATCTTTCTGTTTAGAGTTGCTCTTTTTGAAGCCAATTCATTGGGATGCATTGCTTGCTCAGATGTGAATAGACAAGCACATTTAAAGCCAGATGCCAGACATCTGTGCCTGTGCAATCCACCTGTCTCTGCTGCAGGAACAAGGATAATGGGAAAAACTACCAGACCTAGGAGCTGTTGCATTGGAAACACAATCTCTGATGAAATGTACTAATTGAGTTGACTTTGGCTCTAGGAGGTCTACCAGTACAGTAAAAATTATAGAGTTCAGTCATGAGAGAGTAAATTTGCAAGAGATTTTGAGGAAAAGCATTCACTGTCCTCTGTGTACTTGCAGGAGAGAATCTTCTGAAAAGTTCTGTGGTAGGTGAGAATGTAAAAGGTGTAGAGAGCAAAGATCCAGTTCTGGTCTTCTCCTATTGTTACTGGGAAATGGTATAATTGTCAGATTTGCATATCTATTTTCAAATAATGACCAGTAGGGAGGGAACTGGGTGAACATCTTTCAAATTGTGCTGTATCAGCTTTCAAAGACCTGGTGTTTCTACACTCAGTAGGAAGGGAGTTATGCAGGCATTACTGCAGCTCAGGCAGCAGCACGAGAGATGCAGGCTGAAAAGATGCTGGACCCTGCCAGAAACTAGATTATCCTTATTCTACATACTCCTCTTCATAAACCACATCTTTTTGGCCTTTTTTTTTTTTTCGTTTCCCCGGTCAAGTAGGGCAATTCAGGAATGTGGTTTGGACCAAATGAATAATGAGAGCTGGGGAGGGAGAGAAGTGGAGGCAGAAGCACCTTCTGTGGCAATCAGCTCAGGAAACAAAATGACACTGAAGGGGTGATAAATACCTTGTAGTAGTGAAGCTATCCCATGACAGGATACAAATCAAGTGATTTTTGACAGCAGGGAGCTGGTGAGGTGTAACTTCCCTCTGGGGCAAGTGCCCTGCCATTAAACTGCAGGAAGAGGGCTGGGATGTGCTGAGGCTCTCCCCACAGCTGAACAAATGTTCTCACCTGAGAGAGAAAATGCTCCCACATCAGCAAGCAAAGTGGTGGATGAACCAAGACATGAGCTAGTTTCCAGGTCCAATTCTTCTCAATAAGAATGGAGAGAGAGAAGGAAAAAAAGAAATGCTGAGCAGAAATCACCTGAGGGAGATTGGAATCAGCTCCCTCTGTTTTGAAGGGACAGGGGTCAAACAAAGAATGGAAACAGGAAAGCTAGTGCAGGCTGGAAATTTATACTAATATGTGAGATGTAGAGTGAGAGAAAAACAATCAAAATGGTGGTGCTGCCAGACCTGTGGCCATTGGGAGGTGCATCTGCTGGCCACTGCTTGTAATGAAATAGCAAATGAAACCAACAGTACCTATGTGTGCTGCTGTTTGGGTGGTACTCAAAACTGAGTCCACTTGCAATTATGAGCCTCTCAGAGTTGTCACTGATCTGTACTATTTTTGCTCTGCTCAGCCCCAAGACACAAGCACTCATTGGTTTTCTATTTCTCAAGCACCTAAAAAAACACAGGCAAGCCAAAGCAATAATTTAGTTTATTATATGGCAAAGGTACACTAGTCACTTGGGTCCTCTCTAATCACCATCCTTGGCAGTATTTACCTCATTTTTGAGATATTTTTGAGATAAAAAAGATTGGATCCAGGCTATAAAAAAATGTAGTACCATAGATCTTTGGGGAAAACAGATGCAGGAAGCCTTAATTTTCTTAAGTGCCCAGCTAAATGACCCTCAGATAACAGAGAAGGTGCAGCAGGTGAACATTTTCCTTGGTCAGGGATAACAGTCTTGCCTTTCACACTGAACTTAGCAACTGTTCCTACCTTTTTGCATCTTTTCATCTGCCATGGTCCATTAAATGTGTACCCACCTGCCCTGCACAGACTCTTTTCCTTCAAGCAGCACTGACAGCCATATATCAACCTCAGCAGAGAAACTTGTGCAGTGCCAGGCTGAAGGGTAAGGGTAGTGGACTATGGATCAGACTTACAATCTGCTGCATTGCTTTAGCATATATGTATGTATTTATCTGTCCATATACCCATATAACAATGCACACCACTTATTTTTCTTAATGGATCCAGAACATACTAATTTTATAACACATTCCTTTTTAAAGAAATGGATTTGCAGCTGAAGTGTATTCGACAGACAGAAATGTTTGGTATATGCACACATATGAGAGCCCTTTATAGCCCAAGTCAATCTGATGTAATCTCACTGCTTAGAGCAGGAGGCTGGGCAAGACCTCTTGAGATCCTTCCCAGTCTGGGTAATGCTGGGAAAGCAGCCAGACACAGTAGAGTTGTTCTTATATTTCTTTCAATACCTCATCAATTTGGCAAGAATAGATTACAACTTCTTGAATTTTTTGAAGTTTTTAATTTTACTATTTGTGGTCATTGCCTGTCTTTAAATCAATCTTCACAAACCTGAGAAAACAGCATCTCCAGTGAAAATGGACAAAACTATATTCAGGCATTCAAACATGTCATTGTTCTTGTCCCAAGCAGGAAAAAAATTACCTTGGGAGAATAGTTTTGCAAGTGATTTCAGCTTTCATGCAGGAGGAAAGTTTACTTAAGGACACTTTTTTTTGGTTCTTGTTGTATTTGCAAGTATCTCAGTCTGTTTACTGCTGTGCGGAAGGTGATCAACTTTCTGGGAACATGGCTCATAGGTGGAGGTGTTGGAAGCTTTTAGAGCTTGGGCCTGTGTCCACCTCACACAAAGTTAGGTACCTAATTGAAAGAAAATTGAGTTTGGCTGCCTGGATATCAAAGGGATTGGGAAGCAGCTCAGCTTGAGGTAGCAATATGGACAAAATTGTATCCTGACAGAAGGTGCTGTCACAATCACCAGTGTATCTGCTTACCATAGATCTGAAGGTGAGTATTTTTAATGTGACACAAGTAAGAGAAAGTAAATTTTCTCCTGAACTACTGAAGTAAATTTAGAAACAAATTGTAAGTACATCATATAATAACACTGAATTAGTATGTTCATTTCACGGGCAGTTAACCTTTATGTCTCTTTAGTAATTGATTGCCTTAATACTTTGTTAATATTATTACTTTCATTAGTTTATGATCTTTTTTCTTACCTTTGGTCTTTTACTACATTAGGTCCATAAATTTTCATAGAATTGATTAGTCACAAGTATGAAGTTGTTATGCTCTAACACCATTCTGTCTTTCATGAAAAGTTAACACTTTTTTTGTTACATATCTCTCTTCACAAGGATAATTGAAATACAGTGATTACTAATTAAATTAGTATAGCTATGCTAGCTCTGCCAAAATGTTGTGATTTATAGTTTTGGTCAAAAACAAAAGTAAAACTAAGCTAATTTTTATAGCTTTTATATAAATGAATAATACTGCATTTTAATCTTTCCAGTAATGTGTCATGACCTCTAAGTATTTCAAATTATGCTACTTAATCATGTAGGAAGAAAGACGACCTAATGCCATATAACATATCATGTTCTAGAGAAGGAAAAAGCAGGTCAGGCCAAGCATTTCATACTGTATGGTTGCATCAGAATTTGAAAGTGAGAGAAACCCTGAAAAGTATCTGTAAGGAAGAATTAGCTAGTCCAATTAGTTTCCCAAATAAAATGTGACTTTTAAAGCATTTTGAGATGTGAATGAAATAAAATTTTCACACAAAAAGAAAGGCGTAGTGAGGTCAGCAATCAGATCTATTTCAATGGTTTCTTTGTTTGTTTGTTGATGAATTTTTTATCATCCAAGGGAACTGACTTGTTTAGTTAAATTTGGTTAACTGCCTTGACTCATTTAACATTGCTACTGTCTAATATTGCTCCTAAATTGCAAATGAGCTTGATTCCAACGCCCTCTAAATTGAATGGAAATGTTCCCAGTGGCTCTGGCTGATGCTGGAGCAGTTCCATGGTTTGTATCATTTATTAGGGCATTTTGTTTGGCATCATTTGAGAAGCCAGTTTGTAAATTCACACCTTTTTTATCTGCCTTAGGTTTAGTACTCCAATATTCTGTCATTACTAAGAAGCTTAAAACCTGTAGAAAGTTAGCGTTACTTGAAGATTAATAACACAACAGTCTTTAAAATATATTTGTACAGCAGATCTAAATCTAGAACAATCTGCTAAGAATCAAATTTCAGAGCATTTCTTATTGACCTCTTCAGCTTCAGTGGACAATTTTCAAATCATCTTGCATGAATAGTCACTCAGCTTTCTGCAACAACTGGGTTCAGATTAGAATTGTGACTTGTTTGCATGTCTATTAGAATTATAGAATCACAGAATATCCTAAACTGGAAGGGGTCCACAAGGACCACTTGTGGAAATCCAGCTCACGGCCCTGCACTCAACAGTCCTGAGTAACACCAAACACACAAAATATTGTTTTATTGGTCATCAGAAAATAGTCACCAAGTCATAGTAACTGGATTTTACTTGTTCTATATGAAACACAAATAATTTTGATGCTGGTTTTTCCTAGACCAGTAAATGAGATGTGTCTTGGATTCTCCTGGCAAAAAAATATATTTTGTAAATGTACCCAGTCCAAGGAAATTTGTGCTAATAGCCAGTGAACATATTTGAAATATGACTTATTTAATTACCAAAATTAAGCCTATTTGTCCTCTATGTCAGTAAAAGTAGCTGCTTTAAGCAAGCCAGATTCTATGTGTAACATAATGTAGACTCTGGTCCACAAAAATTAATTTAGAGAAATTTCTATACTGTTAGAAAGAAAAAAGCCTTAAATGTATGCATTAAGGTGTTTGGATAGTGGCCAATACAATGCATAGTAGCTGTCAATATATGCTGTAGTTAGGGAAAACTCTCTCAAGTTCATGTTGATAGAATAATGTGTTTCACTCTGGGAGCTTAAGCAGCAATTCTACTCAGATGGGCTAAACTGCTTCATATGAAGATTTAAGACAAAAAGAGATATTAAACATTCCAGATATTATTCATGAAGCTTCCTTTTCTCAAATTAAAAGTTTCTCTTGTGCAGATAAACTGATGCATTTTAGCATTACCTGATTATAAAGTGAATGTAGAGAACTGGTGACCAAAAAGGAATTGGTTTCATCTACACTTCTTGTTGCTCTTCACTGACTTCAGTAGATTCACTTCTTGACCATAAATATCTGATCAAAATCAGATTCAGAAATACAGTCTGTGTTTCATTAGCTAGTTTTCAAGGAATAGGCTCACAGATTATTGAAATAATTTACATAGCAAGAAAAGCGTAAAATATTTAGACTTAGACATACAGATTTTCTTTTTTTTTCATCATCTCTATAAACATATATAATGGGGTTATTGTTTTTAAAATAATTTTCATATATGTTCCAATTTTTCTATGCTGCATCTTATTGGATGAATGCCTGTACTTAGATCATAGTGTTTTCTGAAAGAACAAGTAAGAAAATAAAAAAAAGGAATTATTTTTTAAAGAAATGATAAAGCTTTTGTTTGTGTAGGAAACTATTTATTTTCATCTAGTTCACGCTTAAAAGCAGGTAAGAGATCTTAAACTTAAACTTCCTACAGTGACTTGGGAACAAGGCAGTTGTCATTGGGAGTTGATTGGCAAGGACAGAGAAAATGAGAAGCTGGAGGAAACTGGGCTTTTCCAGACTAGAAATACATCTGTTATGGCTGGGTGTGGGGAAAGGGTGACTGATTGGTGTAGGAAAAATTTCCTTTCAGAATCACCTACTGCCTTGTTTGAAGATGCAGCTTTCAGGCACTATTTTAATTACTTTTTGATCCCTAGGGGAAAGGGCTTATATGTTGAGGAATTCATCTGGTGCAGGTAGCTGGGCTTGCAAGCTGCACACTGAGATGCATATTAAGATGCAGGTTGGGAGCCTGAGACAAGAAGCTGGGAGCTGCCAACTTTTGGGATAACAAAGGGCAGGAAGATGGGTGCTGCCAGCCAGGTGAATGGACACTGCAGGAGCCAAAGACTTGGGAAGATGAATAAGAGTCGTGTGTGCTTGGACTTGGAGGGGATAAAAGATCACCAAGGGGTCCTTTGTTTGAGGTCCCTTCTTGGAGCCACCAGCTTGGGCTGTGTCTGTGGTAGTGTGCCAGGAATAATGGAAAGAGACATCCAAGACAACATGGAAACTTGATCTGACTGTGTGAGTGGAGTGAGTGGAGAGCCAAGCAGGGCTCCCATCAGGTCACTGGAGCTGCCTTCTGGGAAGGGGCTTCAGTCCCAGCACTGGAAGTCTGGCCTTGGGGAGTGTGAGTGGTGGGGAGCCCATGAATGCTGGGAAGTTTCCTTAATATATAGGTGTCTGCAGAGTAGGACTAAAACCAGATGGTGAATGGCATGGAAACCTAGCCATGAGTGCTAGGACTGCAGAGTTACACATATATAGGTTTGTAGGTAATCAAATTCCCCCAGAATTCTTGTGCCAAATCACCAGGATCAAAACCATTAATCTAAGTGCTGCCATGAACACATGAGACAATAGACAGAGCCTTAATATGTGAATGAAGTCTGTTACAATACAGCTGAGTCTTAACATTTCTAGTAGCATTTATAAAAAAAGGGTTTTTTGTCAAATATTCAGGTACATACATAAACCCAAAATAAATTATCTGGATTGATTTTGTATTCAAATAATCTTCTAGAAGACACTTAATTTAATGACGAAATCAGAAAGGTCAAAGGATATTCTGCAATAACATTTTAAGTCTTCGTTGGTAATTTGTGGCATATTGTACAAATCTTCTCTGCTGCACTGTGTATCTACACATATGTTCTGTAACATCTGGAATAAAGCAGCTTTTGCTAGGAACATATCAGCCAAGGGATTTCTGAGATAGCATAGTTTTGTATCTGACTAAGTGAATAATTTCTGCTTTCCAAAGGCGAAAACTAGGAATGATATTTAGTATTAACTAATCATTAAGTCAAATGCTCTATTTTTTGAGCATAATTATCAAAGCCAGTAGAAAGCACTCGAGAAACCATTGCAACTACTATTTGTACCAATTTCTGTATGGATATTATTTTATGATTCTGTGCTCTTGTGATTCAGCTATAGAAGACCAGAAGCTCTGAGCTAACACAGAGACATTTGACTGAATTAAGGACTCTTTTATGTTGAGTGATAGGATCTTCCCTGTGCAAACCTCTGCATTTTATAAATTACACTTAAAAAAGCATGAGGATATCAAAGCAGAAAATACACTCTAACAAGTCTCTTATTATTCTGTACAATGATGTATTTATTATCCTAAGGGACATTACTGGTCACAGTACATTTTAGTGGTTGCAACAGATTTTCTTTATAATAAAAAATAGATTTTTCCATTACATCACTCTATAATAAGCTCTGAAGAGCATCTAAACTGTGGTAGCTTAAATCAAGATCCCTGTTGTCCTGGCTATGTTATTGCTCATGATAGGCATTTATCTGATAGAGGTGTGTTCAGCTGGAAAAGCATTTCTCGGGCCACTGAATCCTTTCCTGTTGTCCTGTGCTCCCCTAGCCCTGATTAAGATAACGCTGTAATATAACATCAACTCCATTTACCTCCCAAACCACAATATCACAACCCTTCCAAACACCCTACTATAAATCTATAAATCTATAGAGTACGAGACAGCAGAAGCCACAAGCTATAATGAGCCATAGGGGAACTCAAGGTCATCACCCACGTCTGAGAGGCCTTCAGTATGAGACACTTTGTTAGCTGACAGCAGTGGATTTGGGATAACACATCCCCTAGAGAAGGCAAGAAAGGAGATGAGTTCTCATTGTCTGATATAATCTTCTTTCCTCAGTCTGTTAACCTTAAAATTGGAAATAAGGCAAGGTGGCTTCAGACCAGGCTAGCTGTGAAAGGACACAGGGCAGTGGGCTGTGAGCAGACAGATGAGCTCCACCAGCTGCAGGCCAGTCAGAAAGGAAGTGCACTGGAAAATTCATTGCTTGACAGACTGCAAATTAATGAAGTAGCAATGATGTGATCCAATTAAACCTAGTCCCTTGCATTCTGTCCAGATATTAATGTAACTGGGAAAATGAATTAAAAAAAAACCCAGAAGAGCTGCTCATCTAAATAAAAATAAATAAATAAGTATAAATAGAAAATATGTCAGCATGACATTTCAGCTGAAAAAGGAGTAGAAAAAGAGTATGAAGCAAGCCCTACATAATGACTTCTCAAAGGAAAACTAGAAAGAACCATAAAAGCAAGTTCTTCACCAGACTTCTTACCTGTTGTGACTATCCAAACACTTTAGCTTGCATTTGAGAGTATTGTCTAGCTCCAGTTTGCGGCCTTCCATATATTCTTTTGTTAATGCATTCACATTTTCCTTCAGGATTTTTTTCCCCCTTCATTATCAATACCAGTCTAAAGTTCTAAGAGCATTTTTTTTCTAGTTTAACTGGGTGTGTAAAATGCCATACAGCCACTCAATCACTTCTGTCCCCAAGTAGGACAGGGTAAAGAATGGGGACAACAACACCAACAAAAAGTAAAATCTGCAGATTGAGATAACGACAGTTTAATAGGACAGAAACGTGAGGGACAATAATATGAACACTAACACTAATACTGCAAAATAAGTGATGCACAATGCATTGTCTGAAGAATTCCTGTGAAGAGAAATCACCACCTGCTGATGCCCAGCCAGTTCCTGAGCAGCTGCCACTGGCCTGCTTTCCCCAAGGTTATGTATTGACCTGGGATATGGGATATCTCTTTGGCCAGTTTGGGTCAGCTGTCCTGGCTGTGACCCCTCCCAGCTTCCTGTGCACCCCCAGCCTGTTCCCTGGTGGGGTGGGGTGGGAAACTTTCAAGTCCTATGCTCTGCATGAGCCCTGCTCAGCAACAGATAAGACATCCCTGTGTTATCAACATTATTTCCATCCTGAATCCAAAACACAGCACTATACTAGCTGCTAGGAAGAAAATTAGCTCTACTGCAGCTGAAACCAGGATATTGTCTCAGTTTTGGCAAGGGTGGATGTGACTTTCAGGAATATTCACATCAAGCTAGTGTTCAGACACTTTATCTTCCCACTGTCTGCTCTGGAACAAAAAGATACACAAAGAAGCATCTTAGATAAAAAGTCCTTCTGACTCTGTAATGAAATGCCACTAAAATAGCCTGCAATCAGCACTGGTGAAAAGGGGGATCATCAGTGCAGAAAAACAGAATTATGTTTCAATGATTTTCCTAAATCTGGATGCCTCAAAGCAAAGGCCAAGTCCCAGTGATGCTAAGAGAAAACCTTCTCTTAATTTCAGACAATGAGGAATGTGGATATACATCTGACCTTTCATATTTTTCAGGGAAGAAGAGTGCAGGAGGGTACAAAAGGTGGCAAACAACTAAAATTTGCTACTTAGATCCTGGAAAACAATAGCAGAAGCTTTACAGAGGGGGTTAAGGTAGGGCTCCTGGGAGATCCTTCTGATTTTAACACTTATGTGAGGGAATAAGTCACTTTGGACCTCATTTTAAAACCATGTCTATTTAGTCAGCTCTATTTAACAGTAGTTACACACACCAACAGAACTATGCTGGCATAAATATCTCCCTTAACATAGATCTTAATCCACTAAAGCAGCAGGAAATTGTTGTAACTCAAGAAAAGGACTCTGTTTTCAGAACAGTTAAAGAGTTACATCTACTTTGATTCACCAAGGACTGAGAATGAAGCTTACTTTTGTTTTTTAATCACTCCATGACTTTTTTATATTAAAAAGTATTTGTTCATCAGAAAATGAACACATCTCTCTATGCTTTGCATTTATTGTAGGGGCTGGAAGGCACAAACACTTCAGTGAAAATCACTTCACTGAAGTAATCTAGCCTTTTAGGAACCAGCATAGTTTCATATCTGTGAGAGTCTCTGAAATGAAGAATAAAGTGGGGAGAGGTAAAATAGAAATAAACAAAAGAATAAACCCTGATGTTAGATTTGAAGTACAATTAAAGCATTTTTCAAATCTAGATTTTGTACCTAGCATGGTTCCAAGAAAAACACCAGAAAAACCTTGCTCACAGGAAGGAATTAGGTAGCTGAGATGAGGAAGGGACATAATAGGTATAGTCAAAGATAGACTGAGTGTTTTATCCTAAGGGCATAAAGCTTTATAGTCTCCTACACATACTGATTTTGATGAGGCACTATTAAACACTATGGCAGGTGAAGACTTCTATCAATCCATGGGTTAATCTGGCCCTTGGGATGTCTGAAGAATTCCTGTGGAGAGATCTACAGAACTACTCAAACACATAGAGAACAATTATAAACGTTTAAATTGGATGTTAAAGATTTCTGAGCTTGTTTGGTATCACACAATAAAGTTGAAACAGAGAATTTAAATAACAGTTTGACAGAATACTGTTCTTTCTAATCATAGACTGCAGGGGAAAATTCCCAGGTAGATGCTGAACTGAATTTCAGGGATGATGAAAAGCAGAGAAGACAGATTGTTCCAGAGGTGGACAGTGAGGTTTTTATAACCTTCTTCATTAGTAATGTCAAAATAATTCACCTTTAGTTATATAGAGTTATTTAACTACAGAAGAAAGAACCCCTGTGTGCCTGCAGAAGAATTAAAAAGTACTTTCCCCTGGACATAAAGGTGTGGCTATAAATACATATCTAATCTGCATTCCTCTTTGCTCAGTAATAATACACTAAAAGATATAGCATGGAATATAGACATAACCTGTTCAGTTATAATGACCTGATCCATTGGTTCTTCAGGGGAAATTCAGGAAAGCATTGTGAACTCATCACCTCAAACAAGTAAGCATAAAAGTTTCTTGCCAAATCAGTTCATCACACATGGTTGGATATTTTACAGAAGAAAACTGAGTATTTTAAAGAGACTTCATGCTTTATGAAAAATATTATTTCTCACTTTTCAGTCAGAAGATAAGAGTGCCATTTTCAGCCCAGTAGCTTATGAATCAATGGCAGAAAAGAATAAATTATTTAAAAATCATGCTCTTATCAACACAAACAAAAGTGGTAATTTTTCTAAGTGGAAAAAGCATCAAATCTAGAATTTATGTTTTCACAATTACCAAATATTGCATATTCCTATTTTTAAATTTTCAGAATCTTTCTTGAATGGTTTCAAACTGAGTAGACCTGAAGCAGGCAGTGTGGAAACCACGCTGGTAAGCATAGCTGGTAAGATCTCACATTGACAATATCTTTCCTCACATTCTTGGTCTGTACCACTCTGGCACATTCTTGGATGTCTTAGTTAGAATTTACAGAGAAGTACCTGCTTACAGTGTAGACTGGCACTGATGCTATTAAAAAAAAAAAAAAAAAATGTACGTCATTTTTGCAAAGCAAATGATCTCTGAACAGCACAGTTCACTTCCCTGAGTCGTGTTCTGTCACTGAGAGGCTTCTCTGGCACCAAGGCTCTTGTGGTGCTGCAGTGAGCAGCTCACTGAGCATGGCAAATGCTGATGGAGCCAGGTCAAGGAACTGCCTGCTTGCCTCTATGAGACAGAGGGCTTGTGGACTGAGTCGAGGAGCATTGATGTAAATTGCCCATTGCCTTGCTAAATCTGGATAGATAGATGGTTTTTCTCTCTGGCAATAGCTGTCTTTCTGTGGAGTAGAAGCACTTGCAAGTAATTTCATTCATGTGGAAATGTTTGCTGACCTCTGCTTCTGTGCAGAGTTACCAGAGAAAAGAGAAGGAGAATCATACCAGACTATGAGGAGGCCCAGGTTGCTCAGAGAAGTTAGAAGCTGCAGATTATCAGTACATTACATTTCTCTGTGGATTTCAGAGAAGAAAAGAAAGTCCCATATTGTGCATGAGTAGACATATTATCATAAATGCACCATTTTTAAAAATAACACCACTGATAATCCTAGAACAGGATGCACTAGCTGGAATTTAGCATTGCATTGAAGCACAAATACAATTTACTAAACTCATCAGCAATAGCTATGTTTGGCTTCTTTGTAGTGAACATTTTAATGTATAGTTAAATTACAACTCACAGCCATAGAAGGAAACTCTCTATTATTTGAATTTTTAGAGCCTTACTATAAATTGCTAGAGGTGAATTTTACACTAACACTATAAAAATAAAATGGAAAAACCTCTAAAGTGCTACAATCCAGAAAATATATGCACTGTTATCGCTGATCTCAAATGCAACTACAGATAATTTTAAACACATGGTAAGCTTCTCCTTAAGTACTTATATTTTAGGGAGAGTAACTGTTCTAAATCTTATTGTATTCACAGAGTAATTTTGCTTTGAACATTTCTGTAGGTAAACGTAGTGCTGCTCATGGTGGTATTTATTGAAGCTGGATTGTTTTACAATTTGCAACTCAATAATTCTGTATATAATTCGAAACAAACAAGGAGATTCTTGTGTAGCTCTTTAACTCCACAGCAATACCTTACTCTGAAATATCAGCTATCAACAGTTGTTTCATGAGTAGCAGAACTAATGAGGTCAGTGTGTCTGTCAGTCACTTTCTGGCATTTCTCTACATACCAGCATGCCTCATGCTGTGTTCCACACCCTCACTCTCTGTCTCTCTTCTCCCACCACCACCTGTCTACTGAATGTAATAGAAATGGTCAATGGATATTCCATCCAGATACTGCCAAGGGCTGACTCTGATCTGATAATATCCCAGGAAGAGCCCTTAAGGGAATAAGACAGCGTTAAGGTGAGCCAAAGTTTGTGGGTTTTTTAGAGGTTTAATTATGTATAGAAAAATATAAAGTAGAAAGCAAGAATCAAATGACAGAACCACAGAATAGCCCAGGCTGAAAGGGACCTTGAAAGATCCTCTGGCCCAACCTTTCAAGGGAAGGAGAGCCTAGATAAGATTATCTAGCACCACCTGCAAAAATGTCTTGAAAACCTCCATGATAAGGTTGTTCCAATGACTGATTGCCTTCAGTATAAAAATTTTGTTCTTACTCGAAGATAAAACCCCTTCTAGTGCAACTTATGCCCACTTCTTCTTGTCTTCTCCATGTCACTACTCATGAAGGGAAAGCGTCCATCCTCTTTAGGTGAAGATTTTAGTTTAAGGTTATTTTTAAATGTTTGCAGTCATTATCATTAATTTATTGCATAGTTTTTATTTTGTTTGCAAGCTGAAGGAAAAACTCCTTTTAGATCGAATTTCTGTGAGACATTTATCTAAATGAGTGAGTTAGAGATGCTATATCCTGATTTTCAGTTTATTCTTTGAGATACAATTAAAATGTGCGTGGTCAGTGAAACATGAGAGCCCTCTAATTCCTTACGTGATAAAACTGTCCATTTTTTCCATGCCTGCTACCTCTTGTCTTACCCAAATCTTGGTGTACAGGCTGACATATCAATTCCCCATTCTAATATTTCTTTTATTCTGAAGATTAATTTTTATGGGCCATCTCATAATTTTCAAGATATCCTCAAATATTCCTTAATGTGTCCTTTTTCTTAAAGGTCAGGACACCTCTTCTCTTTATACACAGTAGCACAGGACTGTGAACTGGCCCTGTCAGTTTTGAACCTGTTCAAGTATCAAGCTTCTGGCCATCCAGTCCTTACACAAGCATAATTTGATTTGCAAATTGAGTAACAGAAAACAAAACCACAATTGAATGGAAACAGAAGTGAAAATTTGAGGACTATGAGTAATGCAAAGAAAGGAAAAATAATTGAATTCCAGTGAATAACTTAAAATGCTTTTATTTTTAATAATATCATCACGGCACTAACTGGAATACCAGTAATTGGAAAAAATAATTAAAACTATGCAATAAATTAATAATAATAACTTCAACACTCCACGGTGCAAAGAAATAATAGGGGAAAAAAAGTCAACATAGGCTTTTTGGCCACCTTCTCTAAAGGGATTTAATAAAGAAAATGTTGGTGAAGGTAGGAAGAGAAAAATCATGCAGTCTAACTATATGTAGTATTTTGAAAGAAATATTGATGTTAATAATTTCTTTTAAAAACATTTTTGAATGAGGACAGTATATACAAGTGGACTTCAGATCCAGAGAGGGTATGAAGTATTAAAATAATAAAGTAATCCAACGAGAAAAAGCTGAAGAGAAAGTGAGACAAACACATAATGAAGGAAGTTGACTATAAACCACCTCTCAGCAGCAAACTTCCAACATGCAGTCACACATTCTATGTGCCACTTTTCACTGCCCGGTACATGGAACAGCTCCTATCTTCTCCCAGTGGTGAAGGGTGCAGTGACACAGCTCTGAGATCAGGCTTTTCCAGTGTGCATTGTAATGCAGACCAGGGCAGATGTTGAAAGCAGGAAAGTATTTGTCTTAATATGCTTTTCTGGGTTCAGTTCTCTACCCCTGGATTGTAGCATCTTTGCCCAATAAAGTCTTCACTGGAGAGGAAGCCAGTTGCTTACCAACATGATTGAATTAATTAGAAATGTTAAGATAGGTAGCAGTCTGGGCTTGAGGGATCCCAGTCTTGAGGGATATGGTGAGGAGTAGAATTAGAACTGTGATGTTTAAACTCAGGAGACTGAGTTTAAGCTGTTAAAGTAATTAGTGGATGGACCATCCTGGGAATTTGCCTGCAGAATAAAGGAGATGAGCAGAGCTGACATCTCTTTAAGGACATTTTTCTTAGACTCTCAATTCCCAAATTGAGGAAATCAGGAAAGGAAGGCAGGAGATCAGCAGGGCTGACAAAGGATCTCCAACCTAAAGTGTAAGAAGTAGCCCTCTGGAGAAGTACTTGTGCACACTGGTGAGTGAAAAATTGGGCATGAGTCAGCAATGTCCACCTGCAGCCCAGAAAAAACTGTTGCATAAAAAGTGTGGCTAGCAGGTTAAGGAAGGTGATTTTCCTCCTTTACTCTTCTCTTTTATATGCCATGTGGAATACTCTGGGGTTTTTTTTACTGTTTTTCTTCATCAGAATATGTGATTCCCCCCAAAAAATTCCTGTGAAGAACCAGTTTGAGCAAATTCATTCAAGTGATTTCTTATGTCAAGAGCAACTATTTTTTCTGTCTACAACACCAGAGGAAAAGAGAGCTAATGTCTTCAGGCTCTGATAGGTTTAGCTCCCTGACCTATGTGGTTATTTTGAGTTCTGCTTCCTTGCCCTTCTCTCTGTCACAACCTCTTATATTCCTTATTACATCATCTGTACAAACCCCTAAATTAATTTTAGTGTAAATTTGGAAACATTTTAGAAAAATGTGCAATAGTTTTAGAATTTTTATAGAATTTCCTTGCATAGGAAGAACATTGTCTAAGTAATTGAAATACAGAAAACAGAAGAACAAATCATTAAAAGTATGAATAGTCATGGCTTTGTGCATTGCCAAATACTTTAGTGGCAATGACACATCTTGCATTAAACAAAAGTATAACTATATACTCAGTGGGTTCCCACTCTCAGTTAGATGTGAAACTGTGAATTATAACATTAAACTGCATGGCATAAACAATGAGTACTCAAGACAGCTTTTGGATATATTGTTTTCTAAGCAAAAAATTAGAAGTGCAGCTGCTTTGTGCCTTTTACTTCAAATGTCTTTTGCTAAACTACATCTCACAGATATCAGAGTAAAAGCTAGTGGTAGAAACCAACCCAAAATATTTTGCACAAAAAAAGCACAATAACTCACAAGTTAAGAAAGAGAACTATGGGGCATGGAAAATAAAGACGTTAAATTGAACAATTACATGAGCAATAAATAGATCATCATTAGCAAAGACTTTGGAATGTTCTTGACTGAAGGTCACTATTTACCGTCAAAGATTCAATTCAATTTCGGCAAAATCACACGCTGCTAACAAAACCTGCGGTCACAGCTGCCTCAAAGGGGAATCATTATTATCTTGGTACTTTAATTAAAGGAAAGAATGGTTAAGGTTGTTAAATACTGCATTAGTAATTTCAATTTTCTTCTAGAATCTGATGCAAGTCCTAGAGTGTAAATCTGGTTTGAAAAAGGATTATATGCAAATTAGAAAATGTAAAGCCTAAATCATATTTGAGTAACTGGGTATATATAAATTAGGTATTTCATAAACATTTTATAGAATTATATGATCACCAAGGTTGGGAGAGACCTTCAAGATCATCAAGACCAACCATTAACCCAGCACTACCTCTGTAACATCTAAACCACCCTGTGCCAGACCCAGACACCTCTTAAACACCTCCAGGGATGGTGATTCCACAACCTCCCTGGGCAGCATATTCCAATACCTGACCACCATAACAGTGAAAATTTTTTTCAAATATCATATCTGAATGTCCCCTGTCTCAGTTTAAGGCCATTTCCTCAATTCCTTTCACTGGGCACACTTCCATAAGATTCTGTCTCACAAGTTCTTCTTTGGATGAATTTTTACATCCTGATGAAGTTTTTTTTCTTAAACATGTGCTTCAGTTTACACAATTTATAAGTAAAAACTACAATGCAGAACAGAAGTGCCAGCTGTGGCAATTTCGGATGCTTGAGTCTCATTTAAGAAAGCTAGTCCAAAGTTTAATAAAAGTGTCTCTACAGTCAGGTCAGTCCCCAGGTTTTTTTTAGTTTTAAGGTGACTTTCTGAAACTCAGAGACTAGTTGGGATTTGCAAATGTAATTTAAGATTGTCCCAAGTTCATTGCAACTAAATTTATGGAGTGAATTGTAGCAAATTTGAAGGAACCTTCTGAATTTAGGAATAGAGCCTAGAAACACATCTCTCTCTAGAGGTGACACATCTAAAAAAGACTCCTGGCTCTCCGTTCAGAAGCCTCAACAGGTGTTGAATTATGCATAAATAAACATGTATCTTTGAGATTTTGTCTGATTTCTGCTAGATAGCTTTGGAAATACAGATTTGCTGGGCACAACAGGGGTTTGCAGTGCATTTGCTACGCAAAACTGGAAAACTGCAAGCTAAGGTAGAATGTTTGAAGATTGATTATCCTCAGTTTTTGCTTCCTAAGGAAGTCTCTGATTAATTGCTATATTTTTTATTAAGCATAATTTGTCCAATTTCAAATGCCAGATCACTGGAACAGTCTACTTATTGTAAGTAGAAAAGCAGTAAATAAAACATCATTTCTGAGTACAGAGGGGGTTAAGGTTCTCCAAGTAGATACACTAACTGATAGGGAAATTGGAGTGAGCGAAAAAACCTTCAAAACCAAAGACTGAGAACAGTAATTAACTATGTATGTATTTTCATTATTATTTATACTAAAGCTAAATTATATACACTATAATTAGCACAAGTATATTTCCCCCTTCAGCTGGAGAGTACAGGGGAGAAACTACTGCTTGTTAAATTTGGGTTATTTCTGGGCAGGACTGTTTTTGCTTTGAATTGTCAATATTAATCATAAACCTCCCAGATTTCTGTGTTCAGTAATTATATTCAGAATCCACAGACCAAAGTGAAATACAATTCATTATAAGAAAACTAAAATGCTTCAACATACTTTACAAAAAGAATGTATCTTTTTGCTTTCCTTTTGCAATTATGCATTCTTTTATGCAAAAGCATCCAGTGTGAATAGGTCCTGGTGTTGTTTTATTGCACCTTGAGGTCTATAGCATTGTGTATGTAGGCCTGCATAATCAAAAGCATAAAGAAATTAGAGTGCTAGAAGCTGGACTATTTTAACACTTTCTTCCAAAACTAATACACATAAAAATAAAATGGTCCAAAAACCCTGTTGAGCAATTAAAAGTCCAGCAATTCCCTCAACATTTTCTATTATGTCATAGCTTTGTATTTCATATTCTTTTTTGACAAAATAGTCAATACCTCATTTTTTTTTTAAATGGATTTAAATGGCTGTGGCTCTCTGCAAATAATGAATGGGAGCACCTGGATTGCAGTCTTGGCTCAGCAGAAGTCAAAGGGAAAAGTTCCTTTCAGTAGTTTTAGGATTTTAGTCATAGTTTGTAGGCAAATGACACTGCCACACATCTATTAATTCTGCTTTTTAATGTGCTGTTATGGGTGCTTCTGCTCTGGGACACAGAGAGTGGGGGGGAAGAATTTCCTTTGCAGCAAGAAGCAAGGGATAAATCGTGAAGAAGGCAGATGCAGGAGAGGGGAAGGAAGAAGGCTCATTTTGAGGAGCAAATGAATGAATTGTAGTGGTTTGTGCAGGATTATCTCCTGTGGGAGGGACCTTGTGCTGGAGCAGGGAAAGAATGTAAGAAGTCCTCCCTCTGTGGACAAAAGAGCTGCAGAGACAAGTGGTGATGAACTGATCACAACCTGCATTCCCTGTACCTGTAGAGAAATTTTCTGTAGATCATTTGGAAAGGATCACTTTTCATGGGTCTCAGGAGGCCCTGTTCTGCAAAGCCTTGCCTCAGCACAATGCCTTTGACACACAGGTAGCTCTGCTGCTAGCAAAATGACAGCTTGTGTGGGCAAGGGTTTCAGCATCCCATCACTGAGATTTCTATCAGGGAACAGATCAATCTATAAGGAACCTTTGAAAAACCTCCCAAGCACTTCCAGCACACATAACTGAGACACAGGAAAGATTTATTTAACATGATTGAAAATATGAAAGCTTTTTTTTTTGTTCGAAAAATTTGTAATAGCAATTTAAAAATTAAATAACTCTCATGCCCCAGAATGTTTATTGCTGAATTATCCTTTTAGGATTTTGCTGGATCCTGCTGTGCCATTTGTCTCTAAGAAGCAATTTCTTATAGATTTCACCATTACCTTCTTGCTCTAACAAAAATGTGTTTACTTTTTACAACTTGAAAAATGAAGAACACCTACACGTGTAGTATTTTTCTTCTGGGGCAGAGGTTTGGAGTAGAGAGAAGGAACTCACTGCTTTCTTCCTAGCATGACATATTTGCAGACTGGTTCTGTGAAGACCAACAGCCTTTCTCTAGGAAACAGAAGTGCTGGTTTTAGGTGCTTTCTCAAAATCTCTCCACAGGTCATGTTTTTTAGCTGAAACTGCTCTGCTTGCAGCACCTGGAGGATATGTGCCAGTGCACCTTTCTTTCCTTGCTGCTGATGTTTACACTGCCCTTCCACTGAGCCTGTCCGTAACACCGCAGAGGGTCTGCTCACCCTTCTGCAGAGGACCTGTGTGCTTCCCAATGGAATTGCTCAGGTGGATCCCAGAAGACTGCTGAGATGGGCAAGCACCTCTGGACATGCCCTTGTCCAACACCTGGCTCAGAGCAGGGTCAGCTGCAGCAGGCTGACCAGCACCTTGCCCTGATGAGTTTTGAATATATCTCCATAGATAGAGACTTCCTCTCTGAACAAACTTGTACCAGTCTTTTACCATTGTCAAAGTAAATTATTTTCTTCTTATTCTTAAATGACTGGGCACCAGAGGGAAGAGCCTGAGTCCAATTTCTTAACTTCCCTCACTTTAGGGATTTATATACACTGATGAGTTCTCCCCTGAGCTTTCTCTTCTACAGGTTGAACTGTCCCAGTTCTCTCAGCCTCTCTTCATATGATATGCTCCAGACACAACCGTCTTGGCATCCCTTTGCTCCAGTTTATCCATGACTCCTGTACTCCTCATGGCAGTCCCACTGAACAGTAGCATCAGGTGGGGCTGACCCACACATGCAGCACAGACCCACCAGGAGCTGCCTCACTGACAGCCCCTGGTGAGAGGTGTTACACCAATCCCTTCTCCTGGCTTATTTCCCTGGAGCAGCAGCCAGGGCAAAGATCCCACACACTATGTCTCTGATGAGTGCAAGCAATCAATCTGACTGTCTTGCAGTGCCTGCAGTTCTCTCTTATGAGATTTTTTTTTTTTTTAAAGCTCAAATGGCAGCGCTTCTATTTTGTTCCAAACAGCAAAGGATCTGAACTTTGAAAGCTGCCAAATTCTAAGCAGAATCCAAACTACTTATCTTCAGACATTGCTCACTAAGGCCTTTCTTCATTTGTTTGACTTGGGTCACTGGCACATAATTTCAAGTCAAAAGCACTAAACTTTTGTTCAGCACATTGAGGGCTCATCCTGACCTAAGTAAAGGCAAATTCTGAAGATTAACTGATTACACAAGTTTAGTTTGAGTTTTATTAGGAATTTCTTAACACTGTACTTCTTCAGCTACTCAGATACACTTACACTCTCAGAAGATATGGTAATTTGCCCTTCTGCTCAGGCATCCTTGCTGCAGATGTTTTGAGACTGACAAGTGCTTCTCAGTATAGTCCCTCAAGACCCTCTAGGTTTAAACTGAATCTCAAAGGTAATTTTCAGTCTCCTAATTTATATATGCTGAGTTCAAGTTCACTGTACATAATTATATTCAGCACCCTGCCACAAGAGGGAATAAACCCAGCCATATTCTGTTCACTTACATGGCTTTATGCTCAACACACAAAATATGTTTTGTGGTATTTTACAGATGGAACATCTAGAAAAGGCAGCAGGAAACACTGGAAATGGCCAGTGACCCAAAATACCCGGAGAGCTGAAGTGCAGAAAGCACTTGCATCCTTTTATCTTGGATAAATGCTTTCCAATTTCTTTGCTTTGATGATTTGGGATTCTGCCAATGTGCAAGTTATGAGATCTAGTCATTTGTTTAATACTGCTGTAAAATCTCTGTGTTTTTTTTTATTTCAATCTGTGAATGTAGAATTTTGTAATTTTCTGAAAAGTCCTTTATTGCTCATCAGATTATGCACAATGAGGAGTCATTAACCTTAATGATCACCCTGTCTACACAGAAGACAAGGAGGCCAATTAAAGGTAGAAGAGTATTTTTTCCCCCTTCTCCTTTTCTATAAAAGGGAACAAAAGGTAAAAAACCCAAATTTTCTTTTTGGGGCAGCAAGACAAAGCAAGAGCAAACTTTGTTTTTGGGGCAGCAAGATAAAGCAAAAAAGCAGGGAATTAGAAATTATTCACAGAAGGAAAAACAAAGGAGGCTTCTGCCAAGAGTGGAGAATCTGTGTTTCATCAACCACAAGCCTCAGCCTTGAAAAGCCTCTGGCGTGTGGAGGCCCTGGGAGAGATGCTCTGGGGCAGCACAGGGAGCACAGTACCTGAGCCCATGCAGCAAAGCACAAACAAGGTGTCTTACTTCATCTGGGCTTTTTATCACTCACCCTGTCATGCAAAAACCAGATCTGAATGCCCACTGATCTATGAGTGGTCAGCTGTGTGGAGCAAGAGGCACAGATGTATAAAATCATGCACACTGGATTTCAATGGGCTTTGCCCACATGTCAAGTGTCAGTCTGAAAACAAGGGTAGAAAATCGGGCTCTGCACACTCCTAACATGCAGCCATAAGGGTGATTCCTGTCCCTCTTCATTTCAGCCTCCAGTTTAAATCAGTCAGCTCCATCTTTGGGTGAAAGGCAGAGTAACCCACCCAATTAAGAGATCATGGCCCCAGAGAACATGCAATCTGCAAGGTGAGAAACAAAAAGCAGCACCAACAGTGATTCTACACTTTTGCAGAAGCTCCTAGTGCTGCTCATTGCTTCACATAATTTCCTGCTGTTTCCATCCTGGCTTTATTAAAGTGGACTAATTTCATATGGCAGACACAAGAATAATTTCCAATTATTATATTTCATATCTATTTCATACTTTTTATTTTATAAAGGCACATTATACATTTATAATTGATACCATTTTAATTAATAATTTTTCTATTCAATCTCCAGGTCTGTTGAAATTATTAATGGTAAAACAATTATGAATTAAAAACCTGTGTGAAAGTAAGGAGATTTGAAGTTTTACCCTAAATTTGGTTTTCTTAAGCCTGGAATTAGCATTTTTTTTATTAGATACTTATGTGGGGAATACATGGATAAGGAAAAGAGAAAAGCAGAATAGGCTAAGTGGTGTGATTTGAAGTTATATGACAGGAAAGAAAAACAAAGAAGCCCTGCCAGAACAAATGGAAGCTTCAAACCCAAATGTTAGTTCCATATTACCATCACAGCCAAACCGCAGAGGCAAACAGTTTTTATGCGACCATTGCTTTACATCTAGCAAAACATGCAGTACAAAAAACCACTCTTCCACTTAGGCCTAAGTCCAAAAATGATACTGAGGTGTTTGTATCTTGTTGAAATTAATGGCCCATTTAAATTGGAGGGAGGAGGAATCTCAAACCTGATGCAATGTTGAAGCACTGTCCATAACGAGAGGCATCTCAGGCAGTTCAGACATTTAGCACATTGCCTGATGAGTAGTATTTTTCCATGCATCTTTTCCTATATAGGAAAGTATAGGTAGTGGCATCCTGGGAGCCAGATACCTGAAAATCAGATATAATGATATTCCCTGCACTGAAGTCATTTGTGCAACTTAAATTTCATATAGTTGAGTGAAAAACACTGGGAATTGTAACCTGCGTGCTTTGGTAAGGCTCACTGCTAGGTTTGCAAAATATGAGGATTACTTTTCCATGAATGGGAAGAGCTCTTATTCAAAAACTGCAGGAGTAAGGCAACCTTTATGATGAAAATTAATAAAAAATTAATTAGAAAGGAAATTGTCTCAAATGTGCCACTTTCCTGACTGAATACCAAGTTTGTATCAATCCTTCTAGGCACAGACATAAGGAGCTCTGAAAAAAGAAAAAAAAAAAATAGATGAGGCATAATAGAGTGTTAAAATTGGAGCATTGCTTTCATACCCATGAGATTGCTTTTTCTTTAAAGTATTCCAATTATCCTGACAGTAAAAGAAAGGACAACTACATTAGTATAATATTATTTCCATAACAGCTATCTTCAGTCACTTCTGATCTGACAAATTTCTACATACATTGTGCCTAATAAGCTTGTTTTGGTTTTTTTGCAACCCCCTTGATGAAGTGTAAATCACAGCACAATTGTTTCACTGGAGGCTTGCTATATGCATCATCCTGCATGGCCTGCTGCTGAGACAGAGCATGTGGGGAGGCTCCACTGTGGCAACAGCTACCAGTCCATGATGCATTGAAATCCTCAGCTCCTCAATGCTAAAGATCATTGTGTCCTAAATAGGAATTCTATCATCTGAGCAAACAGAAGTCCCCTGCTCCTTCTGGTAGTGGTGCAGTATCAGCAATTAGCTGCTGAGCCCCAGACTGTATCCCAGAAGATGAAAAGAACAGCTGCTTTAGCAAATTAATGGCCACTGGCATTATATTATTCTGTTTTTAATTTAGGCAGCATATTGTTCTTAATTCCCTTCCAAGAGACAGAGGAATCTACAAAAATCATCAAGAAAGTTCAGTCATCTTCATGAGTGCTTGTGAGAAGGCTTTTTTTCACCTCATTGAGCCCTACCAGGCGTTTTCTGCAAGGAATCTTCCCAAAGTTGCTGGCTGCTCCCCTAGAAAGCTGATTTTATTAAAATTCAATCATTAGCATTGTACATGTCACACTGTAAGAAGTCCTGGGTATATTTCCAAAACAGCAGATTCCCAAAAGAGTGACAGACAGTATCTATATGGAGTCATTATGTCAAAAGACTCTATTATTAATGAGGTAAAACTGATGTTGTGTAAAAATCAATATACACCGTTAAGGAGATCTGCCTGGGCTTTCAGTGGTTATAAATTCGCTTTTTTCAGCAAATGTAAATACAAGAGATATAAATATGCTAAGCAGTTCAAAATTCTTTGATGAAAGCTAAAACTAATTTGTGTGCTATATCATTCAGTCTTCTTGAATGCAATCTTACGAGCCGTAGCAATCTTGACCGGAGTTTAAAGGTATCCAGTCACTGAAATGTTCATTAAGCATTATCTCAAGAGGCAGTTCTGTTTGCTAGAATGATCTTTTTTAATTAGTGAATTACAGAACCGCATAAAAACCTTCAGCTGTCGTTGCCTTCTGCTTACACAACATCTTTCTGCTGCCTAAGAACTAAATTGCTCTGTAATTGTATCCTCCACTGCAAATAAGCAAAAATGTACTTCAGGAAAGCCCTAGTGGTTCTTAAGAGGGTCAAAATAAAGATGAAGAACCAAACACCTTGCAGATTAATATAACCAAGTTTTCTTTTCCATCTTTCAGAATCTCTTAATGGTAGCTTTTTGTTGAGAAAAATGATGGTTGTTGATACCAAATGAGTCCTGTGAAAAAAAGTGGCCTTCACCAAACAAAACATCCCCCCCACAAAGCTACGGGTAAAAATAAT
This sequence comes from Serinus canaria, assembly GCF_022539315.1. NCBI lineage: Eukaryota > Metazoa > Chordata > Aves > Passeriformes > Fringillidae > Serinus > Serinus canaria. Next base: position 73,419,402 of record NC_066313.1, on the reverse strand, counting down.
AAATAATGCAAAAACCCCAAACTGTGGAAGATAAAGAAGCAGTAATTCTAGCAAGGAATTGTGCATTTCTGCCTGATCAAGCACTGAACATAGACCTGTCCTAGTACTAGTAACATATTCCAGCCAGAGTTTTGGGATGTGGTAGACTTGTCTGTGGATGACTCCTCTTTTGACTTGATTAATCATTGCTCAGTGTCAGAATGATTGATTCTTATATTCTTGTTGTCAGATGAGGGAAAGAATCTGGGACTATTTCACTGATAATTATCTATTCATCCAATTATTTCTGCCCATTTAATAAATCATTCAAATATGTAGCAAAAAAAAAAAGTGCCTTCCAGAATATAACTTCTGTCTATTGGCCCTGGAAGAGACTGATCTAATCCTGTGAATATATAGGAAAATTCTGGTTTTAGCAGGAGATTGTAACTAGATATGATATCTAATGATTGTGAAAGGATGCATTAGATTTATAGGGTGAGGTTAGCAGCACCAGTTAAACAGGTGGAAATAGCCATTCTGTCTGTCAGTGAGTGTGCAGCAAACAAGGGAGCACAAAATTTCCAGAATAGTCTTTAGATTAAGCAAGTCAGCACTCCTCACATATAGTTAGCCTGCAGATAAGTAAGAGGTGCTTAGCTCAGTATGTTATCTGAATGCAAACACCTCCCTGTAATCTTGCCTGCACTACTGGCTGTACAAGGTTTGAGCAAAGCTGTGACAACATCAATACACAGATACCTGTTGCATCCAAAAAACAAATCCATGAACAAACCAACCAACCAACCCCACAACTCAGACAACCACCACTTTTTCCATCATTATCAATAAACACATGCCTTAACTGAGGGAAAGTGAAGGAAAATCATTCACACCAATTTTCTGCATTGCTTCAAAATAAATGCACAGTGACTCCAGAAAAAAAAATCATCACACCACAGTGCAAAAGAGTAAAGCTGGTGAAAGCAAGTAAGAAGCTGATAAAAAAGTACATGATCCATAAAAATTCCTGAGAAAAATGATGAGGGAAGAGGGGAGCAGAGCTCTAGCAGTGTAAAGGAGGAACCTGAAGAAGCTGGGGACCTCACACAGTTTTCTCACTTCTTCTCACTTCTCACTGGGGACCTCACTTACTTCTCACTCTATGTTGTCACTCAGTCCCAGGTTTTACTTCCTGGGACTGAGTGACAACATAGAGTGAGAAGTAAGCCCAAGAATGCCCCACAAGGACAGCACTGCAGAGGTAATACCACCTGGAGCAAATGGCACTTTTCTTTGCAGCTTTGAACATTCAAAGATATTTTAAAAAGAAATTGTGCTTTGTTTCATGAACTTAGAAATTCAGCGACTCCTCGCAGGAGCTGGCAGCACTGGGATTAGGAGAAAAGGATCTCAGCTCACCTCATCTGGTCAATACCTGGAGAAGAAACATGCTCTTCCCTCTTCTGATCATCATTTTTTCTTTCATATTTTAATGAGTAATGACTACATGAAATTTTGAGGATGAAATGTAAACGATGTTCTAATAAAAACCATGTCACAGGTCAATAGCTTCATGGACATGGGGAAAAAAATAATGAATTGCTTGACTTCTAATATTTGGTTTAAACTAAATGAGGGCATTTTTGAGGTCAGTTAAAATGATGCTGCATCTTCACCTCATGCATTTTTGAATTAGTAGTTACATAGCCTTTAGCACAACTATTTTGAGACCAGCTCTTTTTTTCCATCTCAGATACTGCACTGTTATGAAGGGTTATAGGAAACGTTTTTGGTCTTCTCATCTGTCAGCAGCTGATGAAGATCCTTTAGACAAAACACAGCTTAACAGTGCAAGTTGTCATCTACTACTACCCTTTCTCCTCATTTTCAGGCCTTATAATGAAATAATGAAGAATGGGAAAATCAGTACATTTTTAGAATTAAGGTTAGATGTGAAGACATTTTGCATAAGCATGACCTTAACAGAGTTAGTGTCTGTTTACTTTTACAACAGTAATTGTAATATTTTCCTCCTGTGTCCCAAGCACAGTTATGGTATTATACAGGATTTCTTTTAAAGCTCATTGAATGCTGGGAAAACTGTAATAATTTCAGCAAATGATAAATCAGAGGAAAAGATTGAGCTAGTGAACTAAAACATTGTCTTCCTCTTTTTTGTAGATCCTTTTCTGCAAATATCCAAATAGTATCTCTCTAGAACAGGTTTGGCTGATATTTCCTCAAATAAACTAAATTTCACTACAGACATTATACATAATTGGAAAAAAATTATATTCCTGGGGTAAAAAACTGGAAAATTGGAATCTTCTTTACTGCAGAAGACGGTCTTTCTAAGAGAATCAAGAAGATTTAAACAGAATTGAAGCAATAGCCTTGGCTCCTACCAATTTAGTAGTACATCCCATCCAATAAATTCTATTTAAACTCAACTCAGACTAAACAAAACAGTAAATAGCAGTTTAGGTCAGATATTTTAATGGAGCATTGTAATGATTAAACTTTAAAAGGTAATTATTTTTATAGTAACAGGAATTGCATTTCTTATTTTATTACAGAAAGTAAAAAAAAAAAACCAAAAACCTATGAGACAAAGACATTACTTCCAACAGCTACTGTCCTGTGTCTGGAAAGAATCAGCATCCCATTAAGGCAATTACTGTTCTCATTTGGGATCCTGATAGGCTCCTAAATAGTCTGTCATTAAGATATATACAGCACATCTCTTTAATAAGATCTCTTGATTTGATGAAGCCCTTATTAATACCATCGAAGGTCCCAGAAGAACACCTCCATTTTTTGGTGAGTGTTCTGTTCAAGATTACTCTGGTGTCATTGACATTGCTCTTGGTATAATTAAGCTTGTATGCAGAGTCTTCTTTGGTTTTCAACACAGCTTAGCAGCAGTATGCATATACCAATGTGATGAAGCTCCATTTACAGGAGCAGCTTCTAGCATGAAAAGAATTTTTTTTTTAATATTTCATTTTTAAAGAAAAAATAGTGCAGATTCTGCATTATTATCTAATGAGGAGAAATTTTCTACAGTGTTTTTAATAGCAAAAGCATGTCATACTTTAAAAAAGTCTATTCTAAAAAAACCTTTTTGCCAACAATCATATCCTTTTGTTCCTCCTGTTCTTCTGTTACATGATGATCACACTGCACTGATACTTTCTATTGAGAAGAATAAAATACACTATAAAATACTCATTCATCAGGCTGGAGTTTGGATTAAGAACAAGTGGATACCTCCTTTGCTGTCTGATGTGAGACACAGATTCCGTACATTGATTAAGTGCTATATCCCAGATAAAATCCTATTAGCCTGAGCTGAAAATGATTGCTTGATTTGGAGGGGAGGGCAGGAAAATGGAAAAGCTTGAATGGATAAACATATGCCATTTACAGATGCTAACAAGGGAAGGACTCCTCTGACCAATGCCACAGCTGTGGTGCACAGAAGTGACAAGCTGTCTGAAAGCTGGCAGATGGACCTGACAGAGACCATGAATATTGACTGATCCTTCTGGAAAATCAGGCTGCTGACATAAGTAGTGGATGCATGCTTTGGTAGCTAAGCAAGCACCAAATTTGCCCAGCCCTTCCATCCACATGAACTCATCACCTCTAGAATTCCTGTCATTTAGTTTCACATGTCCAGCAAATCCTAAAAAGACTATTAAAAATTGCTTGCAGAGTATTGTTGAAAATCTGGCCATTTCTTTGTATATTTTAGCAAGGCTGGGACTGTTCTAAATACCTCTTTACCTCTTTATATTTGCTTTGTGATTCAAACTGTTATGTTATGTAAAGCTTAAAATGCCATTAAAAAAACAGGGAGAGCGTGTAAGAATTTATAGTACCTCCATGCTGTTTGATGGCAAAATCCCTCTGGGAAAACACTAGAGAAAAAAGTGTCAATTTCAGGAAAATTGCCATGGTCCAAGAAGTTTTTATAGTAACGGTGATTCAAAAATGAATTAAAAGTTACAATGTATTCAATGCAATTTTAGACACCATTAGTCCAGACAGTATTTGTGGAGTTATGCATGAAAAGGTGTTATTTTCTTATTGCTTATAATACAGAGGTACTTTTGCATGCATTGAAAACTTTCCATATCCTTTCCTTCCATTTTTTTTTTTCACTTATAAAGAGGTTTTCTACCAAGAAGAAAAATGCAGACATGTGTCCAATATTTCATCAAAATACTTCACGTGAGATACTTTTCTAATTCTCTTTGAAATGTGCAGGGCATTTGTTCTGTTCACCCTGCATAGCTTCCAAAATGTTAAGACTCATGCAAAAGCGACTAGGTAATTCAGGATGCAGGAAGACAACCTGCCAATCTGACACAAATAAAACCTGGGAGAGCTGTGCAAGTGTCACAGCCAACACAGGGAACCCTCACTGTTGGAGCCAAGCAAATGCACTTCCTGGGCTCAGTGGTAACACCCCATTCCCATCAGGAGATCTTCTGGAAGGCTGAGGAGATACTTCATAGCTGTCTACATCTTCCTCACAAGGGGAGTGGAAGGGCAGGCACTGATCTCTCCTCTGTGGTGAGCAGTGACAGGATGAAGGAATGGACTGAAATTCTGCCAGGAGAGGTTTAGGCTGGATATCAGGAAAAGGTTTTTCATCTGAGGGTGGTTGGGCACTGGAACAGGCTCATCAGGGAAGTGACCACAGCAACAATCCTGTTCAGAAAGCATTTGGACCCTTTCAGGCACATTGTGTGATTCCAGGGGCTGACCTGTGCTGGCTCAGGAGTTGGACTTTTTTAATTCTTGTGGGTCCCTTCCAACTTAGGATGTTCTGCATGTCTGTGGTTCTCTGATGCCATGATTCATTGCAAATGGATGTGATGGAAGTTTACTTTATTGCAAGGACAAGGACACGTATCAACTGCCACAGCACTCTTGAAAGCACTGTGAAGGATGGATTTAAATGATTTCACTAACGCTGAAGCAAGAAAATTATGCTAGATTTCCTGAGTTCCCAGAGAATGAATGCCTTAACTTGTTTTCTCAGCTCCCTAAGGCCTTCTCAAATGAAGTAAAATCCATTCAAATGCTTCATCTGGAAATCTGTTAGGGTAGCTTATTGCATATGAACTGGTTCAACTTTTGTACCATTCAGTGCTCTTTGTCCCCTTGAATTCTTTATTATTGTTAAGAATATTGCCACAATTTAGAAGAAAAAATGAAAAAGAGGCGAGTGATCACAACTAGTAATAGAAGCAATCTTTGTCAGGGAATTTTTTCTTCAGTAATTCATCTGCAAAATCTTGTACTACCTGAGGTTTGGATTACTCAGTTACTTTAAAAACCCTCAAGTGCTTTGTGCTTTCCTGGTGCTGTTCTTTGTCTGAGCATTTGCTCTTTTGCTGTTCTGCTTCTGAGTTCTCCTTTCATTTCCACCTGCCATACCAGAACAGCATTAAAAATATGAAAAATTTGCATTTTTACATGAGGGCTCCAGTATACCTTTTCTTCCTCAATTAATGCAAAATTGTTAAAAATTTTAAAGAGCACCTGTGCTAGAAAAAAATGCCACCTCCAGTTGTTTTGCTGTCTCTTTTCTTTAGATTATTGTATGATTTTTCCAAATTTATTAAAAATATGTGTTTTATTTCTGCAAGTAATGCATGGACATGAAATTATATACTATCAAAGCATATGCAACATAATATTTATATTGCTGCATATAGATTTCCTTTCCATTGCTGAGGCTGCAGATGGGACTGCAGGTCTGTTCTGACTCTTTAAGCAAATTATAATATAGTCTGCTACCAATTAGTCTCAGAAAAAGACAGCCTTCTAAAGGGAAAAAAAAGCAATGTAAGAGTTCAAGTGTTCAAGTGTTATCAGGAAATAGTAATAAATATATTTCTAATTTATTTAAATAGCTAAATGTTCTGGGTCTAGCTGGGATGGAGTTTCTTGGTAGCAGTCCTAATGATGCTGCATTCCAGATTTGGGACTAAAGCAGTGCTGATGACAAACCACAGTTTTGGCTGAACAGTGCCTGCAGAGTGTGAGGCTCTCTCCATTGCTCAGTCTGCCCCTCAGAGAGGAGGCTGGGGTGGGTAAGAGGCCAGGAGGCAACACAGCCAGGGCAGCTGCTCTGAACTGGCCAACAGGAAATCCCTTTCCCTATTAATTGTGCTTGGCAATAGAGCTGAGTGTGCTTGTCTGCCATGGTGGCCATAGCCTGGAGACTGGAGGGCACCAGGCTCCCCGTGGGCAGTGGCGACTGATTGTCATTGCAACACTTGTGGTGGATCTTTTTCCTCTTTCCTTTACTTGCCTTTAATTCAACCCCAAAATTTTCTCCCTTTTTCTCTTCTGATTCTCTCTCCTGTCTCACTGTTGGTAAGGGAATGAGCTGCTACATGGATGCTTAGCTGCTGGCTGGGATCAAATGACAACATAAATTAATATTAAACTAGGGATCCAATAAATTAAAATCACCATTCTAAATGGAATCACAAAATTTCTTAAAGCAACTTTTTTTTTTTTTAAATGCATTTGATCAGTAAATTTTAGGACTATAGCAGTAAAATAAATACAGTTAAAACTCCTTCATCTTGAGAACAGTAAAGGAAATTATGAGTTTGGGTTCAGTTTGACAAACCATGTGCAACTTGCAATACTGGATCTCTGAACTCACTTTTTAAAAATTAAAATGAGCATTTCTACATTAAATAAAAGCCGTACTGGGAGGAATTAATGAAGTTCTAACAGTATGCCTTTGAAAAGGATTAATTACCAGGTGAAAGGATAAATATGTATTAGAACTAAGGAAAAAGGGATCAAGGATGGAAAGAGACGTGTTGCCAAAGCTACACTGTGTTGCAGTTATAGTAACCTAAGAGCTCTGTTCCCTTTAGTTCAATTCTTGGGGCTAGAAGTAGTTTATTCTTACTGGAAAAATAAGTACTACACTTTCCAGTGTTATGAGTTGGCCTCATGTTACAAGGAACTCTATAAACATTGCAGCACTTTTAAAAATTTTGGCCTGTGCTTTTAAACAAGGTTCTCCATGTTGGTAGGAGGCCCTGAGCAAGTACCAGTTTACAGGAGAGAAGCACCAGATGTTACCAGAGCTTTGATTTTGATTTCAACAGCTTGCCAAAATACACTTTTGTTGTTGCCAGTACTTCTGCTTTTCCCAGCAATACGAAAACATTTACGACTGCTGGCACTTCAAAATAATGTGCATGGTCACAGCTACAAGTTGGTTTAAGGAAAGTAGTGCTCAACTTACCAGCCCCTTTTCTAAGTTAAGAAACATGATTTGCTTTCAGAAAACCTAGAAGTGTCACAGCTCCCTCCACCAACAGTAAAAATTTGTTTCCAGTTGGAAGTGGATTAATGCATTTTAACAAACACCCATTTTAATCTGTGATAACATGTTTGTAACTGAAGAAAACATTCTTTGGACCCATCTTGATTATGATACTATCACAATGGTTGCATTTAAGCAACTAAATATTAGAAACCTATTCCAAGGTCACTTGGAAAACCACAAGTGTTTTACAGACAGAGTGAGGAGGGGGGAATTTTCCTCCAAAAAGCTTTTTTTCAGTTTTTCCTACTGAGAGAGTCCAAGAACTTATCTTGGACAGTGCTCTTAATTTCCGTGACTATGGCAGGAAATGTTTGCCAGGGATTGTAGGACAGTGTTTCCAAAATCCAGTGGTCCTTTACAGAATGGTATTTGAAATTCATTTTACACATTTTACAAAAACGAAAGGTACACATGGAGACTGTTGTAGAACATCTGTAGGCAAAGTGAAGAGAGGATAAAAAAAAGAGAGAGAAAGTGACCATTCTGGATAGGATTGCAAATGGAGCACTAGTGGTGATACAAAGGAGGAATGCAACATGGGCAGCACTGGAAAGCAGGGTTTACAGCTTTCCAAAGGAATGCAGACAAGTCAGTTGGAGAAGGTCTGTTTAAAGAAGAGAGAGGCTGATCTAACAAATTTCCTTAGTTAAAACATAAAGGCCAGCTTTGTGACCTTGCTAGAAAGATATTTGTTTACTGCTCGGGTCGGAGAAAACAGCCTGGTATAAGTTTTGCTTATACCATAGTTTAATTTTACATTTAATTCCTTTTTCAGGTAGTATCAAGCATCTGCAGGACATAAGACAAATTTGTAGCTGTCACACAAATGGCTGAAAAGGATAAATGAAAGTACATCATTGGCCTAAGTGTGATGGACTGACCCATGCTACACACTTGGAAAAATTTGTTGTTCTCCTTGCATTTACATGTGTTGATTCTCAAATCTCTGCAACACTCTAAAGGCATGGTTCTATGTTAATTTTCTGCTTTTATAAGAATATGCTGTAAAGTAATAAAGTTGCAAAGGCAAAAACTTGAAAACCAGGAAATTTTATAATTAAAGTTCCACATAAAACTTTAAATCTATTGCTGGCCTCTGTGCACATGTGGTATGACCATTTTTAATGCCATACCCACAGATTCTTTTTCCCAAAGCAGGCCTGTTTCATCTAATGTGCTCATTGGATATTGCTCAAGAGACTCCCTCAGGAAGTGGTTTAATATTTTTTGTGAAATTATAAGTCAGCCTTTACAAGCTTTTCAGCCCATCACTCAAGAACCTGGAAGACTGTGACCAATCATTTCATCTCCAATATGACATTATGTATTTCACAGCTGGAGGAACAGAGACAAAGTCTTTGTGGGCAACATATGGGCTCAGCAGTAAATGAAGGGTTATAATTTAGGACCACCTGACTGCCAGGCATGTGTTCTGACATGATGCATTTCTTTCAAATGTGATGAACAGAAGGATGTTCAGATCAAACTGTAAGCTTGCATCCTGTCTCTGACCTTGGGGAGCCAACAGGACAGTCTGTGAGGACAGGCAAAGCCTGTAGTGATAGAAATACATAGTCTTTGTAAATACTGTAATATTTTCTGGAGAATATTTCAGTCTTGAGTGATGTCTGACTCTGAGACTTCCTGATACAGGAGTGATGGGATTTTTTTACTTAATGGCCATCAGTTTTCTTCTATGAATTGATCCTGTGTGTTTTTTGATAACGTACAATATCTCATGTCCTAGTAAAGTGAGCTGAATTTGTGTATGCTCTTTATTTCTGTTGTGGAGATATCAAAATAAGTACTTGGGATCTGAGAACACAGTGTGGAAACCTGAAAAAAATGCTGGTTTACAGAACTTCTGGACAAGATCATGGGGAAATTGCCACCTGCAGTTAAATGAAAATTTTCAGTGAACTTCTAGAGCCGAATGGGAAAAAATACCTTGGTGAAACTGAGATCAAAATCTGTATTCACCATAAAACCATGGGTGCTGAATCTTTTTTAAATCAGAAACTTGAGTCACTGTTCTGGCACCTTGCACAGGGAAAAGACAGATACAGTTACTGGGATAGAAAGAAACACTTAAAAGGGGACCAACCTACAACATACCTTTAATTTTTTATTTGCTGTTCCTGCTTTCTGCCATTTCGTGCCTCTTTATCTGGGACCCTGAGGTCAGTTTGAGTCTGGATGCTAGATGTTAATATTCATTCAGCATCACACCATGCTTTTTGTTGGGATTATCAGCCTGGACACAACTTTACTGAATGCAAATTGCTGCTATTACATGAACACACAGCTACTGCATTTGAACTTGGCTGGTTAAATCTTATCAGAACAGCTCTAATGCACCAAAATATATGAATTATTGCAATTATTGCAACATTAACATACTTGGCACACCTATTAAAAATGCTTATTTCCTTTAAGTTACTTGCTAAGACTTATACTGAACCTTTTTAAACTGGTAAAGCAAATTAGGCAGGGCTGCTACAGGCTATCCCTGGTCATATTGCCTCCTACACTCTGAACAACATAAGACTCTTCTCTGGAAAGAAGTTTGTGATGAAAAATGGTGGGAAAAATCAGATAGTATGAATAACTTACATTCTGATGACAAGTGGCTTGATACTTCTCATTTTGCAACTTTCTAAATATCCTTTATGTTTTTATGTTCAGTTGCTTCTTTTTCAAATAAGAAGAAAAAAATATGAATACAAACTCCTTCTGTTCAACCACAACAACGTTCCATAGTGTCCTCATTAAAAAGCACCTGGGCTGTAAAATATGAACATGCCACTATTGTATTTTCAGTATTGCACACAATGACCTCCTCATCTTGTTTAACAGTTTCCTTTTGTGGGAAACTGCAATATGCAACAAAGTGTTTTTATTTTTCTGCAATGCTTACTTTGCTGAAAAAATAAGCAATATAGTAAGGGGCGATGTACCAAGCATCACCTTACAATGGTTCCTGCCATGGGTTTTCAAACAAATGTGGTAATCCATGCTAATCTGGCTCAGTGCTTTGAAAACTCTTGTATGGTTTTGTTACAGCCTGCTTGCCATCCCTGCTAGTATTACAAATACCCTCCACTGCATACATGTTTTTATTTTATTGCACCTTTAGGCAAATTTAAAGCAAATAAAAAGATATAATTATGTTTGATTAAGGTAGCTCGGTGGTATATTTGTGTCAACTAGTTCAGTGTCTGTAATTCTTTGTTCTTTTGGTTTCACTGCATATGTACAAGGGATAAATAGATCTCAGAAGGTGTTGTGTACTCTGCTCTGGAGATCTACTTTGTTCAATTTAAAATAAATAATTGCAGTATTATAGAAAAAGAGGAGAGACATGCATACCTCTGGTGTGTGATTCCCCAAGACTTGAATTACTCCTTTGAGATGCCCATCTTAGAGATGTTCTGATTATACAGAGCATTGAGGAAAACGACATGCTGAAGTAGACTCATCAGCTTTTCACCTACATTGGCTGTAGGCATTGAGGTTGTGCCTGTGGTGGTGACCGTGGTGGCTCCTGTGGGAAGTGTCCAGGGGCTGTGCCATGCCAGACACAGCTGTCTTCAACCAGCCCACTGCAGGGCACAGCTGAACCCCTCAGCTCTGACTGCTGAACCTCGGGTAAGACAGATTTAAGGAAGGCTAAAAATGCCAGTTAGGCAAAGGGGAAAACAGCTCTGCAGAGGTCAAGGGCAGAAAAGGAGAATGGGAAGAATGTGCTCTAAGCATTGGGGCAAAGTCCCTGCAGCCCATGGGGGACACCCACACTGGAGAAGGCTTTTTCCTGAAGGGCTGTAGCTCATGAAGATTCCACACTGGAGCAGGTAAACCACATAAAAGGGAGGGATGGGCAGATATCAAAACTTTAAGATGGAACTTTAGCCCCTCCCCACTCCTCCCGTGCTCCTTGGGGATGGGGGGGAGTAAAGGAGTTTGGAATCTGGAGTGGAGCTGAATGTGGGAAAGTGGGGAAGAAATGTGCTGTTTAAATGTTTCTATTTGATTATTTTCCAACCTCTTATAATTGTCAGTAACTTAAAATAATTTTCCACATTTGAGTTTTGCCTACGATAGTAATTGATAAGCAATATCCCTGTCTTAATCTTGATCCTTGAACTTTTGCCTCACATCCTGAAAAGGGGGGAGAGTGAGAAAGAGTCTGAGTGGGGGTCTGGCTGCTGGCTGAGGTTAACCCACCACAGTCCCTAACCTTGAAAGGATATCAAGTAGCATCCATTTTATGAAAAGTGTTTGCACAACTTTTCTGAAAAGAAAAACTCTGTGCCTAAGATGAAGCCACGCACTTAATCATTTCACTATTATTTCTGATTCAACTACAATTAGGAAATACAGCAATTCTTTACTTCTGCTAAGGCATTATTTTCCGTTAATCCTATTTGTGTGACATCCTACTGAACATGAGATATGCCACAGTCCAAAGATGCAATATTGGTGTGCACAAAATCATAAAGCTAGAAGACCAACTTTATCAGTTCCTTACTGTTTTAATTTTATTGAAAAAACATGATTCTGACTACTAGTACATAAACATGCTAGCAGAAGAAGAAATAAATGAGTTTGTGGCATGGTTGGGCACATTCTACTTAGATTACATGCTGGCCTCGAAATCTGATGGTCTAAATAACTAAGACTGAGCCAGTAGGGTAGCAAGGATCCCTAATCTAACCATATACTTAAAGGAAAATATGAAAAAGCCAAAACAAGACCCTGCTATAGTTTTGGCCACTGTTGCTCTCCAGGTTTCCAAATCAGCTGTGTCTCTTTTCCCTTTAGTAATGATAAATGCTCTTCTACCTATACTTATACAAGATAAAAGGCATTGAGTCTTTGGAATTGTGGTGTGTTAAGAGATGCACAATTACTTTAGTCAAGTTTCTTTTCCTTAACTTTTCTTGATAACCTTGATGAAACATATTGCTGCTGCTCCATTCCTCTGGTTGCCTGTCTCATTAAGTATGTACTGAGTAACAAGTGACAGCACTAGCTAAGGTGCTTTATGGTATAAACACACAAATATTGAAACAAACCATTTTAAGTGCTCCAGAAATGGTTATTTTCTTCACGAATTCACTTTTAATTAAAGATGCATCAACTTAGAAGTACATTCACCATCATGCTACTGGCAAGGAAATCCTTCATTGTGAAAACTCTACCCTTACTAATCAGTTCCTCCTGGGACAATTTGAGGAGAGGTAACTAGAAATGCACAGAAAATCAATTTCTCATCACTTGTAAAATTTAATTATTTCAAAAATTTCATCACTCCATATTGGGCTTGTCCTGAAACTTCATGTCACTTTTCACCAAGAAAGAAAAAGAACAAAACTACCATGGTATTAAGCACCCCTACATATGATGGACTTCAGCCCCTCAAATCTGATGTAGTGTTCCTGAGAGAACACACAGTAGTCAGGTTTACAGCAAAGTTGCATTTTCCCAGAAAACATTTCAGTTGTAATGAACTAACGTATATTGATTAAAAAACAAATAAAAATAATTCCATTCAGTTCTCAAATGTGCCTATAGTAAATGAGGCTGTGGAGTGCTATGAAGGACAGGATGGGGCTGCATGTGCTCTGCCACACCACAGATACACTTTCTAGGGAAGGCAAGTTTTCTTCCTGCAGCCACTTCTGTGGCGAGGATGGAAAATCAAAGATCCTTGCTCTTCAGTATTTCCATAAGCCAAGCTTAAGGTCAACACTTCTAATGCCTCATCTTCCCGGGACCAGTTTTGCTGTGAGAATGGAAACAGGACTGCTAACATTTGAAATATTTTATTTTAAAATATATAATCTATCTGCAGTGCCATAAGGGCCTGCAGGAGAAGCAAGAGCAGATAGAATGCTTAAGGCAGTTTACCTAAACATTTCTCTCCATGCAAGGGCTGGGCTGATTTTAGCTATTTGTACTCAGCTCTTCTTCCAGCACCAGCGCAAGTATCAGCATATGGCTGGGATCAGCAATGGAGCAGAGAGCCATAAAGGCTTTACTGCCACTACGTCACCCGTGAGTTGTGTAGGTCATCCCAAACAAGTGGCAAAACAACTTTTACAGCAACGTGCGCTGCTGTATTTCAGTCCTGCCACCCAGAGTATATCCCTGCCACGGTAAAGGAAAAAAACTCAGCAAGCTTTTAAAATAAAATGTTGTTATTGAAACTGCTTTTATGTGACCCTCCACCTGCAAAGTGAGGTGCCTTGCTTGCCCACAAATCCCAAAGATTTAGGGAACTTGCTGCTTGGGTTACACTATGCACATATTTAGTGTGCATATTTAGTGAAACTGTAATGCTGTCTACTTCTTTTTATGTTTGCTACCTTATCTTTGTTGCACGGTTCAGCTTTCAAGACATCTAATTATATATCCTTGTTCATAATGACATAAAATCCCACTTTGATTCCTCACAAATCAAAATTACTTTTTCTGCCACACTGTTATTTGCAGTTAGGCTTTAAATTTCACTTGCTGCCTTGAGCTAAAATATATGTGATAGGAGGTGCAAGGTCATCTACACAGGATATTAAGATTTTTACAAAACGGGAACCATTTCTACGCATATCACACTATTCTTCCAGTCCTATGGCATTAATAAACCCTGCTTACACACTGTAGTTATATCAGAACCTATTAAAATGCCAAAGATCACTTATTCAAACAGGGCTTTTATGGTTAATCAGGAAATTTAGCATTGATTATACTGCATCTGCTTTTAAATAAAGCAAATGAAATTTGCCCACTTAAGAGTCATAATCAATCTCTTTGGGACACCGAGGGGAATTAGCATATTTAATTACCCCGCAATGGATTCTTTCTTCACTCAATATTTAAGACATGTTGTATTACTGCAAAAGGTGACTACCTGCTTTATGAACTGCACAGGAGACCTGGTGTGGCTGTGAGGAAGGAGACGACTTTCATTTCACACAGCTACAGGATGATGAACATTTTCTTCTACTTCTTTAAATTTAGAAAAGCAGATATATCCCCTTAAGAAGAAGCTGAGAGTCTGTGGCAAAGCCTGCAGGTATGGTTTTTCATCCTGGCAGCAGCTCAGCTACTTTGTAGAAGCGGAGGTGGTTCATGGCGCCACAGCTCTGAAATGTGGGAGTGTGTGGATTCAGCTCATGGCCCTGCTGCCTCTGAGTCCCCCTGCACTCCCTGCTCCTCCAGAGAGTTTTCAGTGTTGAGTTCTTGGTCATGGTCTTATTGCTCATTTCCCTCCTCCCAGTGACTGATTAAAAATAAGGGAAACTGTGTTTTCCTCATCTACCCTCTGTAAAGAATTTCTTAAACAAGGAAAAGGGATTGGAGTTTTCGCTGGTGATTATTTCTGGATTATTAATTACCTTTAATTACCATGTAACACCAAGATTAAAATGCATCCTAAAACTTGACACTTCAACCTTATTAGCTTACTACAAGAGTATGGTAGTTTCTAACAATTCTATTTATCAAAGGTAAACCGCTTATTAAGACCTTCTAATTATTAAGGTAGTGTAATCAATCTTCAGTAAAATTCCATTAGAGAGAATAAGCCCTTGAGGAAACTGCTTGTGACTCTTATGAACTTGACCAAGTCTGAAATATATAAGAAATCTCTTTTCAACCACTGTGGGTTTCCTATACTCAAATCTTCTACCTTGACTCTGTAGAAAGAAAGGCTTTTGGCTGATTGTTTATATGCTTCTGGAGTGCTCTAATCATCTTGTAATTGCTGCTGTTCTTATTATTCATTTTTTTGGTAAAAATTTTATTCCACAAGCAGATAATTCAATATCAAGAAAGGTAACTCGTAATTGCATTAGAAAGCACAATCTTTCTCCCACAAATTTACTGTATAAATAGTTTAGAAATACTATTCTGCCTCGATTTTGCCTCTTTACTGCATCACCTGGGTATCATCCCCCTCACATTACTTAATCTGATTGTGTTTTCAGTATACAGATGAACTTTTTTACTTAGGTCATCCACAAATTCTGTAAAAGCCTTTATTTCATCCACATTTCGAGTTTTGTCCTACCCTGTATGGTCAATGTTGCTGGACTGGAAATCCTTTCCATCTGCAGATGTGTGACTTACTTGCCAGACTGGGATGGGAGGCAACCTGGGCTTGCAGCGTTGCCGCTCCTCACCCTCAGAGCCATGCAGAGCTCTGACCTGCCTCCCAGGCTGCTGGGAGGTTGTCATTTGGTAGTCTTTCCTATGTGAAAAGAAAGCAGCAGACTTCTGGCTCTTAAAAAAATCTGTCTGGGAGAAGGAGCAGAAGTAACCTGTCCAGCCTACAAAAGATGGAAATAATCAGAGTTAACTCTGAACAAAGCAGTGAGTTCCTGTATCCCAGATGAACTGTGACCTTCAGAGTCACAGCTACTCTTCTAAAGATTTGTTCATCATGGTGACAAGTTATTCAACACTGAGCTAAATTGTTTGCATTTGATTTCTGGTTTTCTCCTATTATCCAAATCAGACTTTATTTCTTTCAGTTTACACTAACATTCACAGTCTGTCCTCATCCCTTCCTGCTAGCATTTACCAGAGCATTCTGCATTTTTCCATCTCATCAACTTTATACCTCTCTAAACCTCATCAGAATTTTTTCACCTTCATATATGTCTCCTAATAACCTGACTCAATTTATTCCTTATAATTTATCCAACAAATGAATGTTTGTTTAGTCACCCTCAAACTAACCTTCCAACTGCTTCCTGCAATTTTTGGTACATACACGTCAGCATTGCTAAGAGAATAAATGTTTTGGAAAAAGTTGAATGTAGAATGATACAAAGGCATATTACTGTTTGTGCTTTCTACAACAAATTAAACATGAAAATTATCTTTATTTTAGTGGTTCTTCTAATAAGATTTTTATGGAATAAATCTCCTGCTTAAAGAAGAAATGGAAAATGAAAATGTGTTGTAATTCTCCACTGTCTTATTTTTCAGTTGACTTAAAACACATCAGAATTTTATGCAAAAACATTGTCTACAAAAGCAACACATAGCAATCCTTATCACTTGTTCCCATCACAGAAACCTATAAATAAAAAACTCTTTAAACATTAGAAAAGGCTGCCAATAATGGGATTGTTTTTCAGGTTCTTCAAGAGAAACTCAAATTCTACTTTATTATGGATACCTTTGGCCTGTTGACCCCAGACATCTAGAAAAAATTTACTTACTCCCTAAGTAACTAGGGAGGGTATTCTGAACATAATGATAAAATTTTGGGATCTGAAAGGAGTTTTGTTTATGCTTCTGTGTTTTCATAAAAGCTTTAAGATAATTTCTACTATAGTGCTGGGCTTGTCTTCCTCGTGTATATTTTTATTTGTTTAATTAGAAAACTATTCTTGTAGTAGAGTAGTTTTTTGTTTGAATGAAGTAGTTCAAAGCAAATATACATTAAAGACAACACAAGAATTTCTATTCTGAGATAATTATAAATGCTTTGATCATTCTATACATTTTAGAACTGTTTTTTTTACCTTCTATGGTGTAGAATCTAACTCCAGTTAAAACCAGCAACATTATATTGCAGATCTCATTAAGTAGGATCTCTCAGTACTGCATACAAATACCTGCTAGATTTGTGCAGAGCCTTGCTTGGTACTTCCACACCTATTGCTACAGAAAGAAGCAATTAAGAAATCAGTTGTATTGAATGAGAATTTTTAGCAAGGTACAAATAGGTAACCTTTTTATTTATTTTCCTTTTTTTTCACAGAAGAGCATGTGTTGTAAACAGGAGTGAAAAAGTTCTGGACATGTAACAAAATAAAAGACTAAGGGTTATGGTATTTTATCCTTTTGCATCCTCTGTCTTTATTTTATGAGCCCCAGCTGGTACCTGTGTTCTTTCCCACTGACAAAGTGATGCATTCTTTCCCCATCACACAGGCCTCTTCAGCTTTGTCATTCATATAAGTAAGGTTTTCTTATAAGCCATTTTCTGCCAAGTTAATACACCAAAGCTTTAAAGGTGGAATACATGAGCTTTTTAAAATGTTTTAGGGTACCCTCTTTCATTCTGTCAAGAGTAACTGCAATCCATTTAAGTCAAATGCTTCATATAAAAAGAAACATTTACAGCAGCAGGGTTGTTACAGAAGCTGTTTATTTTCTATAATGGTTTTGGCCCAGCCCTTTAGTTTTCAAGCATTTAACTCATAGACAGAAGTCTTAACTTTCTCCCTGCAAAGCATAAGTGACAGTTTCTCATGTAATGGTCCTCAAAGCTTGAATGACTATAAATACTTATTCAGGCCTTGTTATTTCCTTCTGACTTGCTTGTAATGACTTAGTATTGTGAAAATGCAATTAGGTGCTGTGACTTACTACACAGTAATGGAACATACAATTGCCACGTGGCTTAATTTGACTGCGGAATACGGCCGGCGCTTGTAATGGATGCTATTATTCAGGGACAAACGTGAATGTAAAATCACAAAGTGCAGGTAATAACTGATAGTCAGAACATCCATTCTCAGGAATCAGATCAGAGAAATATTGCTATTATTATCCACTCAATTACATTAGGTTTTGTGCTGCTCTGTCTTGACAGGCAAGCGAGATCTAAATGCTGCCATTTTAACTGCAAGTGTATTGCTTAAATGTGAGATGCTGGAGAGTCCCTGAGGCTGTGGGGATGCAGCCAGTCTGTGCAACATCTCCACCTGGGATGGAATGCAGATGTAAAGGTTAGGGAAAACCCTAACTTCTGACTTAAGAAGGATGAAGGCACAAAGATGTATTCTGGTGCCTTGGCAGGAGGCAGAGTGCACAGAGGTGTGCTGCAGAGCACTGCTACCCTGTCCTAGGCTGACCATATGATGCTTTCATCCCCAGTCGTCTTGTTCTGTTTGTGCTGAATTATAAGTTTTGAACCTTTAAGACTTGTTCTGAGAGTGAAGGGGGGAGAGAAGAAGTGTGCAGTTTGTTTTCAGACACTGCACTCACTCCCCCACATTCCTGCTCCTGCACTGTGTTGTCTGCGGATGGACAGACAGCGGGACAGAGCTCTTCTTTTGTTTTAGTTAGTTTTAGCTAGCTGAGGCAAAGAAGTTCCCTGGACTGTGGGTTTTTTTCCTTTTTTCCCTTTTCTTTGAACCTGTTCAAACCTGCTCTGGACTGAACATCCAGCAGAGCACCGGCAGCTCACATTGGTGGCCACCAGGCCGTGCCTGGGCCGTGGAATTTCCAGCTCTGGAGGGACTGATAAGGGACTGAGTGAGCTGAGCTGCAACCTGAGGAGGGGACTTTCTGGGTTTGTCATCTCTTTTGGAGCAGCAAGAGGTTTTATTGTTTAATATTGTTTAGGTTTTATTGTTTAATAAACAGTTTTTTTCCACTTTTCTCCAAGCTCCCGGACTGGTTGGGGGGGAGGGGCCAATTGAATCTGCTTTCCTAGAGGAGCCCTTTGGGGGCTCTCTCCCAAATTTGCCCTGAACCAGGACATACCCACAGCATGGTCCTAGCTTTTGCCACTGCAAAAATGGGCCTGATTTGATAAAAAACTTAAGGTAGCATGTTGTTTTCATCCTTCTGTTTGTATACTCTTTAAAATTTGAGTAAGACATTTGGTGGAGGGGCAGAACTGTTTGGAAATTTCATGTGGGATACCTGGTCCTGCTTTCCTTAACCCCATTTTGTGGAGTCTTCAGGAACAGCTGACAAAGCAATGTTGTTCTCTTAACCAAGCATTGAAAAAATAAGTATGAATATCCTTGGGATAAAACATAACATCTACATTTTGGGAGACATTTTTGATCAATTTCTCTCTAGATAGCTCTGTTCATTCCTGCATCCTTTGGCATTAACCTATTTCCTTTTAAATGAATTATCATTTCACCTGTTTCAAAATGTAAAAGTTTGGGTTTTATTCTTTTTCTCCAAAGACACATCAATTCAGCTGTATTTATTTGGTTTTTTTAGTAAGCTCTGAGTATATACCAGATGGGAAATGACAAATCTTCATATCTATGCATAATTCTGACATCTTTAAGTCTTTTTATAAAAACACAAAGTTATATTTATAAAGGCCTTTAAAGTGAAAATATATCACTTTAGACAAAATGTTTACAGTTTGCTTATCCACATTACAACCATTTCAGAGATCCCAAAATATTTATTTTCAATACTGAACTTCTTTTTATGGTCGATCCACTCTCTTTCAAAGCTGTTCAGTTTGCACAACTAGTAAATTACTTTCCCATAATTGCTGTAATTACAGTCCTCCTTTTGCTCACTCTTTGCTCAGAACTCTGCTACAGTTCAACATTCTGGCAACAGCAGACCTCATGTTTATTTAGGAGGTAACATAGAACACTGTAAACTAAAATATCTAATTGGGAAGCTCTCTGTAATTAATGAAATATAATATTACTGCAATTTAAAAGGCTGTAGCATCATTTCAGTTGTACAAAAAAATTTTAAATACAGGGTATGGCTCAATGAAACCTTGAAATGTTAAAATTTTTCCTATTAAAAATCAGGCTTAAATTGTGGCTTTAAAAAGTGAAGAGAAAATATGCTAATAGTAGGGGGGAAAAGGCATCAATATAGTCTTGGTTATTCCTATAGAACATGGGAAATTCCCATTTCCAATTTAACCATCTCTGGAGAGATTGTTAAGGTAACTACTCAGGAGTGCACATGGTCTGCTTTGACAAGAAATTGTGCTTTATACTTCTTGGTAAGTTTCATTGAAAATGGTAGTAACTCATGTGTACAGTCTCTTGTCATTGTGTTCTAGATCTCCCTAATATCTATGCAAAGACCAACTCAGTTGTTAAAAGAATACCTATGAGGAAATAACATTTAATTACCCAAAATAGTAATAATATGGAAGATGGAGAGGACTTCTTCTTTCTAAGTTATAACCTTTTTTCTTGTGCATTTAATTATAGTTTTCATTTTCAACTCCTTTAGCAATGCCTTCACTCAGTTTTGCTGTCAGCACCAATCATCCAAACCTGCTATTAGGGTTCTGAATTCCTTGCTAAAACACCTCAAAAACACAAGGAAAAAGGATTGTCTGCCTTTCTGAGATGGGCTAAAGCTGCATTTCAAAGAGCTTTCTGCAGTACTGACCTGTATTCGCAACTATGCCATTTTTTCATTGATACAATGAAATGAAAATATATTTAAAATGACATTAATTTCAGGATCCTGATTAAAGCTGACCTTGTGTAATAAACTGACACATTTACTGCACAGAACCACATAGACTTTGACTGTGCATCATATTTCACCCTTCCTTCTTTCTAATACCTTTTTATTCTCTGTTTTCTTTTTTTTCCTTTTCATTTTGTTACTGTTATTCATGCAGGAACTCTTAAAGAGAGATTTTGCCATCTCTGCCAGCTTTCCTACAAATCTCTGCTTCACAGCCCACTGTTCTAAATTGCAGAAGAAAACATTTTATGTTATCATTTTCCATTATTTTAATTGCTCTTTTTCTTACCTATTTCTTAATTATTTCCAGTTCATAAACATAGTTAGGCCTTTAAGACATCTTGATTAAAGACTTTAAAATATTTTTGTCCATAACATGTAGGAGGATGTAGTATGCATCACATATGCATTTCAGTATAGTGAGAAGTCTTTAATGGGATAACTTGAAAATTAAAATAAAACAAAATCACAATTTCTTCATACTAGAGCATGAAACAATACAAATGACAGAAAATCAAAAGCAGAAATTTATGCATAACTAATTTTCTCCTTTTTAAAAGGAAGCTGTGAAGTAGTTATCTAATAATTATTAGAACTAGAATGATGAAGTGGTATATATAGTGAACATTTAAATTATTTGACAGTTTATTTTCTCTAAGGAGATGTATGTTTTTCACTATTGTGCTGTATATAATCCAATGAAGGACTAAAAGCAAACCCTTAAGATGGAGCAACAGGTAAGAGCTTTTACTACCTGGTAGTAAAAGGCTAGAAGGACATCTTACTCTCCTACCCCACACCTCATTTGGCTTCCCTGTTATGAGCATCCACAGCTTTTACTTTGGCCCTACCATGCCTTGGATGGTGATCAAAGGGGGCAATAAGCCAAGACAACTCAATGAACACACTGAGAACAAAACTGGTTTTAAAAAACAAAACAAAAAATGAAACAGGAAAAAAAAAAGTGGCAGGCATGATTATTTTATGCTTGGGCACTGGTCCTGTTCAGAAAAACACCTTATCAGCATCCAAGTGAGTGCAAAGGAATCAGTGCAAATATGCAGCCATATGGGGTCAAAGGGATGCAGAATAAATTACAAGACACCTTTTCAGCAATGGTCACCACAGTCATCTCATGTAAAGTTAGGATTTGCATTTCTACTTAAGTTGTCCTCTTCTTGAATGGATGTTGCTCTGGCTGAGAATTTCAAACAACCTTTCCCCTCATGGTTCATTTTCTACCAGGTAGTAGGCTGAAGAAAGCTTAGGAAACAGGTCAGCAGAATGGAAAGAGAAGGAACACATGGCTGGGAATGAGTTCTCTGATTTTGACAGCTTCCAGCTCTTAGACTGGCTCTTCAAGACCCTTCACCTTAAGGATGTTACTTTAAAATGCACCTAAAGATCTACTGATGAAGATGAAATTAGCTTTCCACTTCTTGTCCTGAATGATTTCTTTCTGCCATAAGTTGATATAGTGGCAGATGAGTTACATCAGGTAGCTGAGGGCTATCCCAGTTGAAAGCCTATCCTAGTTTTGTGGCTGGGTTCTGGTCCCAGTCAGCTCTCCCCAGGCTGGCTGCCCCACTGCTGCTGGAAAAGGCACGGCACAAACCTGTGGCAGGGACAGAAATGTGACTGACCCATTCACGGCAGCTGTCCATGGTAGCATCAAACTAATCTCTTAAATCACAACCTGGCTGATATTTCCATTGACATCACTGGCCCAGGGAGCTCTTTTTCTCTCCCTGACACTCTCCATCCAGCAGCTCACTCCCCCATGCTGCCAGTCCCTGCTTGTTTCAGTGGAGGATCCCACGTTCAGGGCACTGTGATGGCACAGTGGTACAAACACAGCTGGCTGCTGCGTGGGGACTGCCTGGGCTGGCTTAAGCAGGATGGGTGCCAAATGTGAAAGCGTGACCAGAGAGTGATTCCCAAATGTAGCTTGCTCACACACTGCCTTCACAGGACTAGAAGTGTTTTCTGTCACACTTTCCCACTCTGTGCCACACCATATGCTTAGCAGAAAACAAGGCACCAGCCCCAGTCGCCCCCCCCTCCCCCCCCATACAAGACAGTAGGAACAGCAGGGGCAGCTCCATGCTCCTTCATCCAGCAGGAACCACAGATGGAGGCTTCCAGGCTCTCCTGGTCTCCTCTCAGGGATCTCAGTTGTTAGTTTTCAGGTGTTGTGTTGATTCCTGAGCACCAAAAGGTGACTGGGCTATGACTACACCTTAACCTAGTGAATCCCTGAGGAGGGTCTGGCTGGTGTGAGGAAAAAGGATTGAAAGTTTTAAAGTAAAAATCTAGGGGAGTTTTGGTTTGCATCCAGAGGAGACTGGTGAGGGGCTTGGAACACAAGCCCTGTGAGGAACAGCTGAGGGACTGGGGTTGTCTAGCCTGGAGAAAAGGAGACTCAGAGGTGACCTTATCACTCTCTACAACTTCTGAAAGGTGGCTGTAGTCATGTGGGGGTTGGTCTCTTTAGCAGGCAGCAGCTGACAGAATCAGAGGAAACAGACTCAAGCTAAATCAAGGGAAATATAGGCTGGATATCAGGAAAAAGTTTTTCATTGAAAGAGTCATAAACTTCTGGAATGGTCTGCCTGTGGAGGTGGTGGAGTCACCATCCTTGGATGTATTTGAAAAAAGACTGGATGTGGCACTCAGTGCCATGGTTCAGTTGAGGAGTTGGGGCATGGGATTGACTCAATGATCTTGAAGGTCTCTTCCAACCCAGTGATTCTGTGAATTCTGAGAAATTAGGATAATTAATACAAAGCATTGAGAAGACAGGGCATTTTGGGTTGTTGTTTTATTATTTTTTGATGTCTCCTAGCTCAGCACACATCCTCTCCCTTGCCATGGTGCCAGAACCCACTGGGTCACAGGGTGAGACAAACCAGAGAACAAACTCAGCTAAGCACACTTATTGAAAAAGTAGAAAAGAATGTGTATGTTATTTTGTGGAGATCAGCTTTCTGGCCTTCAGGGCTGGGACTGGAACACAGGAAAGTGCAGGGAAGACTGTCTGTCATCACTGTTTTCTGAAGCAGAATCATTATTAGCATCACCTAATAATGAAGACACACTTCAGGCAACACTCAGAATTTTGTATAAAAATAATGAAAAAATGCACATCTACTCCATTGCTTGGGTGAAAACTTCATTGGTCAGCAGCTGCTCAGACCCCATGAGATCTGTATTACGTGCTTCCTGTGCTCTTTTGGATCACTGCTGCAGATATCATGTGCACAGTGAGTTTCTGCAGAGAAGGAAAGCAATTCATCTGTCTCAGGTGAGAGCTTCCTAAAGACAAAATTACCCAGTGATTAGAAAGTTCAGATAGTCATGATAATTTCTCTGAGTGCACATGGAAAATCATGGTCTCAAAAGTATGAATTGAATAGGCCTTTTCAGATTGAATGTCATTGATATAGAGACAGAGTCTGAATGATTCTGGGAATGTTGAGATTCCTTAGTAGCAGTTTATGAGGACATAAGCTGCAAACTGTGATACTTAATCTCTTTTCAGGTTTATACTTGCAGGAATTGTACATATTGGAAATCAGATTGATTAAGATTGTTATTTAACATCTCTTCTTGCTGTGTGTTTCCTTCCTTAAAAAAGTTAGTCTCTGTAGCAAGAGGAAAGATGGTATTCTGCTTGGAAATACCCATTCCAGCTTTATAGATAATAGATGTGGCTGGGCCATCAGTGGACTCAGGTTACAGGACCCACTTGGGAGCTCGGGGAAATACAGATAGCAAATTAAGGCTCAAATCTGTGCTACCATTTTATATTGTAGTTAGGATGTTAACCAGATTTCAGTACCTAAACTAAATAAGACTTATGTTGCACCTTAATTGCAGTAAAAACATGTGGCAAAGCATCCTACTGATATCTGTGTTTACTGTTCTTTTAGCAATAAAGCTTTTTTTGATGTGGTCTGAATTTTCAACCCATGCAAACTTATCTTTTTCAGCAAGCTTTTTTGGGAATTGACATGTGTTGACAAAACCAGGTGCCATTCTCACTAGGAAAACAATCTTCCACTTCATGTTCAAATAGTAGGAAGGGATGTGTGGGTCATCCTGACATTCCCAAATGACAGCAATTCACCCCACAATTTGCTGCAATAGTTAGAAAACATATTGTGTTAATCCAAGCACTCAGTCTGATCATCCAGATGACTGCAGGAAAATTTTTTAGTTTACACATTAGAAAAAAAGGATAAAACCTGTTGCTTTACTGGTCTATGGTCAATTAAAGGAAAAATTGTGATTCCTATGAATCCTGTGAATTATGATAGCCTTTTTTTTCATCCATTCTCTGTTTCTTTCTTCTTCACTAAAAGGTGACACATAGTACTTGCAGTGTGGATTCATTCTTTCTTTCAAACAATAGTTTTGTAGAAATAAGTTTTGGTTGGGATGGTGCCCATTCATATTCTTGGCACTTCTCTAAAATGTATGAAGGCAGTTGCTCCATTTCCCCCAAAAAAACAAACTACAGCTGCTGTTCTTCAAGCATCAGCTTGCTGCCTCCGCTGAAATAGTTTCTTGAACGTAAGAACATTTTAACATTTTAAAATTTTGTTACTTGAAACGTTGTGTAGCATGCTTTTGGGAGTTCACTCAGCTCTCATGCCCTTTCATTCACTAGATAAGATATATTAATTAAATACATCCATGTATATAATGTGGGATAGGTCAACTCTGCATCTTTTCTCTTACCTTTCATAAAATAACATAAATTCTCCTATTTGTTCTTGAATGAGGTCATCTGTAATAGCTTGAATCTGGTGAGTTTGTTTAAATGCTTCAGAGAAATATTCAGTCATCCAATTGAAATCAAACAAAATAATTTTCCTATCTTATCTGTATCTGTTTAAATTAGAGAGATCTGACAGATAACCAAAGCTTTGAGTAGCTATGGAATTCAGACTCAAAGGAATTTCAATAGCTACCCACTTTCCATTGAAAATATTGATATTTCATAGCTAACCTATCTGCCTTGAATCGTAATCCTGTTCTGCAAGGTGTTCTATGGCAATATAATAGTTATTTATTCTATTAATTTCAATAGAATTTCAGTATGAAGTAATGAAAAGCAGAGACTGCACATCCAGTAACTACTATTTCATTATCATTTTTACTTTTTTTTTTTTAAACTTTATATTTTTACAAGGATTGAAAAGCAATTTGGTCTAGGAAAAGCTAATTAGATTTTTCATATTCGTATTAGGGACCTTCAGTGCTTGGAATAATACTTTTATGCCTAAAGGCCTTGCAGTTTACCTTGAGAAATACCCTAAACTTGAGGGGAACTTTTCAGAAAAATCTACCCTCTCACCCTCAAAACATCCTCTCCTGAAACACAGTAAGTCAGAGATTTGACTGTCTTTTGTCTCTTTTATAACAGCTCAGCACATATGTGTAGGATATATTGAGAGTCAGTTTCCAAGAAAAAGATGTCAGCAAATAAACTGAACTGGAATACCAAAAAACACATGAGAAATGGAACCACTTATTTTGTATGGTATTCCCAGATCTCTCAGACTTGGGTGAAATTTATGGAGAGGCATTCAAAAATTTGAACAAGAAAGACTTTTGAAAACACAGAGTTTTTGTGACCAACTTAAAAGCTGAAAGATGTATTACTCTTCCTCATAAATGCTTATTATTTTCATGCATAACAAATGCAATGTTATTCAGTTTAAACATTTGTTTCAGAAGTCCACAGAGGTGAAAGTGACAATAAAATAGAATGCTTTTAGAAAAATAAGCCATGAATTGTGGCAAGTAGAAACACATTTCCTACAATGCTGATTAAGTTATGCTACAAAAATCCTGTGTGCAATATGCTTTGCATATTTATTTAGAACACTAAAAAAAGTAAGAGGTAAAGAAAACTGGAAAAAAACCCCACAAACACCACCAATGAAACTGCACAGCTGGAAAGGACTGCATTCTTGTCACCTACAGAGCACTATAAACCAGAAGACTACACAACTTGGACCATTTGGACCAAATAAGACAAGAAAAGAAAATGAAAAGAAAATTCAGTGTCAAACACTTTGGAAAAAGCTACTTGTAACCTGTTGCTTCCCTCTGAGATGTTTATTCTCCAGAGAGTGCAAGTTACATGGATTTGATGGTTTCACTCCCTGTAAAGAGTAGCCACCTATTGGTCGGGCCCTGTAGCCTGTTCTGCTTGGACAAAGCAGATTGGAAGAGAATCTGTGGTATCTCCATGTCAGCTCTGTCTGGACTCATGCTTGGGTTTAACATCACCAGATTTCAAACAAATGTGAATTCACCTTTCATACAACACTACCTGTGCCCTGTGCATTGGACTTTATTCAGTAATTCTGCTTTAGAATCCATGTAACTAGATATTCTTACTAAAAAATTTCTTTTTGTAAAGGGAGAGAATTCTTCCACATCTTGAAACTGACAATCTTGATGAAGAGCTTGGAGGTGCTTTTACACAAAGAAAAATACGAACTTGCTTTCCTCCTCTCTCAATAATAAGCAGCTTGACCAAATGAAGTAATTTCAGAATTATTTCTTTATCAATACATTCAGTATAAGTGGAATTAGATCTTCGTGTATTTTTCACTGACATACTTCCATTAGCAAATTATTTGCATCAGGTAAAGTTCTGCCACACTGCCCTTCCTGATTTTGACCTGAGTAATTTATAATCCTTTTATTATGCTTTTATAGAAAATTTTGATCAGAATGGAAATTTTGGAGGCTTCTTAAAATGACTTGCATATTACCATAATTTTGCTTCTTTTTAATTTTTAAAATATTATGTTATATTTACACTCTTCAAAATACACGTCAGTTGGACAACTAGGCTCTGTATGTATTTTTCTAGTAGTTGCATTTGAATAAAAAAACAAACCACCAAATATACACTTGTATCAATGAAAGATTGAAAGATATGTAAGAATATATTAATAGTATATGGAGAAAAAAAGCAAACGAAATATTATGAGATGCCTCAAAACTCTCTAATAATTTGAAAGTGATTTATCTAGGTGCAGTCAACATACTAAAATGAGAATATCAGTCATTAATATCTAGAATAGATGATTTCTGTACTACTGAAATGTCTTTTTAGCCATCAGTGTAACTTGGAGCAGACATCTCTTATTACTTACATGGAAATATTTTCCTGGCAGAAAGTCTCCCAGGAAAAATTACGAATATTTCATTTTCTAATTTTTATGAAAAGCTAACCAAATAGTAAATGCAGTACAAAGAGGAGGACCTGATTTAAAGTATGTTGTCAGCACTGCAGATGTTAGCAAAATTTCAACCGACAAAATATCCATGGATTAATTTTTAGTTTGTCATAAGAAATACATAACCCCTTCTTTTGAGTGTACAAATGAAACACAAATCACAAACTGTAGCTGTGTGTGGCCAGAACTGTCACTCCTGTTCCTGCAGCAGAGAGAGTCTATATCCTGTTAATTTCCTTCTTTTCATCAATATACAAAAATAAGGAAGCTGAAGTATAGCTAAAGGCCAGTGGATCCAATCTAAACATTCTACATGTTTTATTAAAAGAGCTCAATCTACTGGAAGACTTTTTGTATCATTTAATTTGTGAAATCCAAGCTAGAATCTTGTGAGTGCTCTATCTTTTATTGTCTCATGCTCAGGATAATTTCTTGCCTTTTTGGCACTGTCCATTCTCCATGGTCCATCATTTGTTTTAGTAATGGTTTTCATCTTATTCTACAGTTGAATTAAGTGCAAGATGGTGCTGTAACCAATACACTGAGAGTGAAGACTGACCTTCATCTCATTTTCTAACATTACAGTGAGATGCATCATTTAGTTGAAAAATTAGGCTCTCTTCTGAGGTCAGCAACAAATATCCAGCAGAACCAAAACTGCATTCTTTATTTTTCAAGCTACGAGTTTCTCCTTCACAGTTAAATGTATTTTAAGAGTTAACAAGACAAGACAGATAAAAAGGCTCTTTGCTGCTGAAAATTGGAGTCTGATATTATGAAGGTGAGTTCCTACTGACAGGGAAAGTTCTGGTGGCTAAATGAAAAATACATGTTATGGGAGTTTAAACTCCCATAGGTCAACTTGCAATATAAATGACATTAAGGGATGTTGAATGTTATATTACAGGGCAGGTGACACTGAGTAACACAGAGAAATAAGAAATATAGGAGCAGAGTTTTTCACATTACTTTTTAAACACATTGAAATTTCCCAAATGCATCAGAACACTTTTAGATTCGACTCTTGCAAAAATGCTGAATGAATTTTGGCCATACCAGCTCTGTCATAGCACTCTGCATCAAACTACTTCTCTTGACTTTAGAAATGGTAAGATCTTCTGTTGATAAGGAAAAAAATCTACATTTCTCCTCTTATTTCCTGCTTCTGATAAAGCATCCTTTACAAGAAAAAATGGAGGGTCAAAATATTACAAGAAGGGAATCCATAGGACACTTATTAGAAAGAAATAATTACTTCCTGAATCTTGTGTTTTACTAAAATTCTAATCTCTCCAATGATTTCAAGTTTTTGCTCCACTGAATTTGGCACTGATATGGCCTACTACCTAGGGATCTTTGTCACAGTCTCTTTGCCAAGTTAGGAGAAATTTATAGCTCAGCCAAACACTCTTCACCTTCTTCTATTAGCTTATCTTTAAAAAGTCTTTCCAAAACAAAGTAAAGTGACTGAGTCTATTCAATGACCTTGTAAATCTGTGTGGCTTCATTAGAAAAAAAGAAAACATTTTGTTGATATTAAGGAACAAGAACATTTGGTTTACATTAAGAACATTAATCCTGTATTAATATTGCATATTATAATATATATGCATAATATGTATAATATGTATTATATATAATATGTAATATTAATACAAGATTAATAAGCAGGTTTTGCACATTGCTAATAATTTTTCCAGCTTTTGGCAGCCTAGGACAATATTTTCATACCTGAAAAAAGACCTGAAAAAGCAATCAAAAAGTAAAGAAAAATGCAATGATTTAGACCGAGAGTGTCTACACATTTGAATTCCTTTAATGAGATGAGGTTTGGGTTAATTTTTCATCTTCAAGAAAAATTGAAACTTTCTCTGAAATTCAAGAACTAAAATAGCATAAGAAACTGATACTAAGAAACCCTCAGACTTCTAATTAATGGAATCTGACAGAATGATTATCATCAAAAATCACTTTTTTTTTTTGTGTGTGTGTGTGTGTGTGTGTTTACCTGTATGTGTATTGTTCATTTGCACCATTAGGGTTTATTTGTAAGGAGAAATTAAGGCTGGTTGCCAACACTATTTTATTTCTGTATTCCAAAAAGAAATCTGTGATTCTAAATGGATCATTTGCTACCTAAGACTTTATCATAAACAGATTAGCCCTCACCAAGCAATGGCTCAAAATTATAATACAAAGCAAATCAATGTCAGTTTTGCTTTGACATCATTGTGATACTGTATAATAAACTCAGCAAAGTATTTTCAGATATAACCAAGTGTTTTGATAGTTACTTGAAGAACAAATTTGCTTTGAGTTACATTTATCTCTCCATTACTTTTGCCTGAATAATGGAGACTTGAATAATTTGACATTTGTTTCTAATATGAAGCTCAGAGAATCTGAAATAGTCACTAAATCAATTCATCAGGAAAACACGTAATTCAAGATATTACATACATTCAAGTTTATTATAAGCATATGAAAACTGTTTCTTATTTATGCAGTTTTCTAAAATGGATGCAGATTCCAAGATAAAATACTTGAAATGTATAAAATAGAGTCATGGTGCAACCAATACTTTGCTCAGATATAAGGTTTGTAAGTGCAGCTAAATACAAGAAGAAACAAAATGCAAGAAAATGGACAGAGAGATAAATTTTATTTCAACTAAAATTGAAATAAAACTGTCAGTTCTCCTCTGGGCACTATTCTAATTATTGCACAATTATTTTTTTCTTTAAAAATAGTGGTGCTTGCCAAAAATAGAATTCAGAATATCTCAAGTTTATCAATACTGACCAAGTCGAACGGTGATTTAACCAAAGACATGTTTTTAGAAATAACATAATTTTCACCCTTCCTAGTGTAATACAGCATTGCCTCAATTAGGCGCAGCCAAAATAGCAAGTTCAAACTGATTAAATTATATTTAGTCCCACCTACTTTGGGTAAAATGAAACTTACATGTTCTTCATTTGGATTTGCAATCCTTAAAAAAGAAAAAGAAAAAAAAAAGAAAAAAAAAAACCAACTGCATGGAGTTCCAGGGAACTGAACTATAAAAAGACTATGGGTTCTGTAGTCTAGGTGTGGGCTTCATTCACAGTCATATGCCAGAGAGACCTGCTGGTCCAAATCCCCCAAACCAGAAGGGAAACCAGATCATGTAAGAGGCACAATATTCTCCAGCTGGTCCCCTACCTGTGAAACAGGGAGATCAGCACAGTGAAGTGCCCGAGGGATATCCCAACAGGTAAACAGGGATTCAGCCCTACATAAGTGCAATTAATTGAGACATCAAATCCTCCACTGAAGAGAAAACTCTTTGAGGTGCTAATATGCATGGTAACCTAGGACAGAAATAGCAGCACTGTTTACTGCTCTCCTGGAAGCAAGGTGTCCTTTGGGAAGGCATAGCTATGGACTTGGAAAAGTACAAAATAATAGTCCCAGAACCACAGAGTATTTGAGCAATAAATAATGAACATATTTCTTGTTTCTAGATATATCTTATGCAACATCCCCTGGTTAATTCATAGCATTTTAAGGGCAGTGGCAAAACAGCTTCCCCAGCACTTCCCCTGAATCTAACCAGAGAGAAATTTGCTGTTCTCTGCAACTTACAAACTGTGCTCATGTGTACTAGACAGACATTTCCCTTTGATGTGAAATAATAGGAAGGAGTTGGAGATGAGGAATGAAAATGGAACAAAAGAGTCGTCATTTGGGTCCAATGGTTTCATTATAAAATCTTTTAAACTTTTTGACAATGCTGTTCAGTCTTTCTATTTTCAAAAGAAGCTGTAGTATCTAAGTGCTGCAGTCAACATGGGGCCTGCTGAAAATGCTGAGTAATTTACTCTGATATCACTTCAAGTTTTGAGAAGCTTTTTCCTGCATGTGGAGAAATCATATAGTTCAAGAGAACTGTGTTTGCATGCCAAAAGCAGAATTCTAGAATGGCTGAATTTGATCCTGTATTTGTAGCTGCTGTATGACATGATGATGGGTGATGGGCACTAATATCTCCTGTGCCTTAAAGAGGACAGCATAGTTAATCTCCATTTGTGATTTCCACAAGACATGTCAAAGCTCATGATCTGCTGCTATCATTCAACGAAACATTAGCATTTTCAGAAATCCACAGTCCCTCTTTAGGAGCTGCAGTCTTCAGGAGTCGCTCTGAGTGAAGACATTAGCACCCTTCCAGGATGCCCCCCCAAGTAATAAGCTGTCAGTGGTGTCCCTGGCAAGATCAGGCCAGATGAGTCCCAGCTCTTTTGATCCAGTAACAGGAGCACAATCCCCATAGTCCTACAGGAGGGAATCTCTTTCTTCAGTGACACATCCTAAAGCAAACATACAGGGCAATGGATGCTGTGAGTCCCTTGTAGGAATTTATATTGCCCCAGGGGGAGCACAGACATTTGGCAGGGTAAGTAGAGTTTAAGCAGCAGGCAAGTGCTGGTGCTTTTTGTATTCTTCTGGCAGTCCCACAACATCAGAGAGCTTCTCTCAGGCTGAATTCATTTCCATCTGAGGAATTATACACCCAGGTTGCCTATTCTTTATACTTCTGAGGTAAGAAAAGCAGTGGGAAACAACAAGTACTGTTCCCCTCTTCTACACCTTATTATTTACCTTACTGAATGGTGATGTCCCCTTTATTTCAGGGGTGCTCCCTGAAATAAGCCATCAGATCTTGGTATTGTATTTAAACTGTAGGCACTGATTATACTATTTTTGGAAAACAAGAGGAAAATATGGGATTATGGAGGTTACTGCTTACCAGAGAATTCAAAAAGTAAAATACTTTTAATTAGGCATTGTCAAGATGAATTCACTTTTTATTTGTACAATTACATATCTTTAACCTGAACTGACATAATTGTTAGCAGGTGTTAAGCCTGTGTTTTTAACAGCACTGCGAATTCTTTCATGTTGCTACCTATGCATTATGGAGACTAATTGGCCTGAAGCACACAAAAGGTTTTTTCACAAAAAGGATTAGATTTACATCTGCAAATCTTGTTCTTAACCTCTGATCAACCAGATTTGCAGTTGTACAACATATCAGAGTACTCTACTCATTGTCCCTTGTTTTTTGTAAAATAAGCTAAACTAGGGAAAAATAATTCTGAACTAGGGATCTCATTTTTTTTTAATATATAATCATAATGTGGCTTCACACCCTCAGAGCCATCCACCCAACCCAGACACTTCAACTAAGGGAATAGATATTGGTGTATAATAGCTACTACAGTCTGTACAGAGGAGAGACTTAGAGAAACTATTACTTCTGCAAACTCTGGAGGTGCTCAAGTTGTTTTAAGAAGTAAGCAGAAAAGATGAAAGGCATTAGGTTAAGATAATTTTCTCTACTTTCATTCTGGTGGTTGGCAAAGGTGGTTTCACTTGAGCTGTCATGATAACTTTGGCTTAGAAAGAAAGCAAGGAAAGATGGTTTTAGTCTGGAATTTTAAATAATTTAAATCATATAGTAACTGAAAATAAGGTTTATATTCCAGATTTGTGTTTGAGGCTGTCTTGGCCATGAATTCTATCAGTTTTTATATCAGCACAAGATGCAGATTACAAACTTTTAGTGTTTGTATTCAAGTGTCCATTCTATGCTCATGAAACCAAAATTGATTAATTTCTACCAGAAATTCTGAATTTTGGATAATGGCACCCCAGGGCTGCAGGAATCTTTTGCAGTGCCTCTCCATGGAGGAAACAATAGAACTTATTTTTTCTCCCAGAGTCTTTGTGAAAGGCTAACATATAAAAAACAGCACAGAATACTTTCATATAATATTAAGGAGGAGGGTGATAGAGAAAATATATTCAAGTTCCAGATTACTAAAGTTGATAAAACCCCTGATTTAGCTCTTACTTGCCATGATTAAGCCAGAACAAGACTTTTGTCTACTGAGCATTACAACATACTGCCAACCTTTGCTCTGTACTATGCAAAGATAAATAAAAGGGAAAGATGGAGCAAATTCTCCTGGAAACAGTGTTGAATCACAGGGAGAACAAAGGGGTAATTGGTGAGAGCCAGTATTGCTTTATGAAGGGCAAATCATGCCTGACAAATTGGCATCCTTCTATGACGAGGCTACAGAAATGGGGGGGGATAGAGCAGAGCAACTGACATCATCTACACAGACTCATGCAAAGGGTTTGACACTGTCCTGCATGGCATCCTTGTCTCCAGGTTGGAGGGACATGGGTCTCATGGATGGACCACTCAGTGTAAAGAGAACTGGCTGGATGGCCCCAGGCAGAGTTGTGGTCAATGCTTCACTGTCCATGTGGAGCCCAGTGATGAGTGGCATCCCTCAGGGGTCAGTACTGGGGCAAGCTTGAGAAGTGGGTCTGCATGAACTTAATGAAATTCAGCAAGCACCAGGTTCTGCACCTGGATGGTGGCAGTGCCAGGCACAGCTTCAGGCTGGCTGGAGAGGCGATTGACAGCAGCCCTGCAGAGAAGGACTTGAGTGTGCTGGTTGATGAAAACCTCAACGTGAGCCAGTGGAACACTGGGCTGCATTAAAAGGCCAGCATGGTCAGGGAGGGGGTTCTGCTCTTCTGAGACCCTACCTGGAATGCTGCCTCCAGCTCTGGTGTCCCCAGCATAAGAACATGGAATGGTTGGAGCAAATCCAGAGGACCACAAAGTTCACAGGAAGATTGGAGCACCTTCCCTACAAGGACAGGCTGAGTAAGCTAGGGCTGTTCAGCCTGGAGAAGAGAAGGTTGCTTTGAGACCTCATAAGAATCACAAGAAAATAGTAAAGGATTACTATTAGACTGATTTTTCTCTGAACCAAAGTGAATCTTGAAGACACAGTTATTCCTGTAATAAGCCATTAAAAAAGTCAAATCAGGGTAGCCTCTTGAAGCATTAAAAGAAAATGTTTATGCTTGCACATGGAACAGAGAAAGCACAGAGACACGAAGACTTTTGTAAGCAGTAAACTAAATTGATTGCATATTTTCATCACGAAAACTTTCACTAGGAGTAAGTAGTTAAGGTTTTGTTGTGCACTTTTTCTGAAAATAATTTAGTTGCTCTGAGTGAGACTGCATGGCATACTCTTCCTCAGGAGAGCTCCTAAGGTAAGTGTCTGAATCATACTGATGGGAAGAAAAAAGGAATTCTTAATGCACAACCAGAAGAATGTTAATTAGTAATGCAGAGCCGTTGTAATGACAATAAGAGAAATAATTTTAACACTAGCAGGAGAATCTTTTGCTGAAGCCTTGCAGATATGATTTTCTCCTTTGGTGAAGCCTGGCAGGATGGGGGCAGTAGGAGGTGCCTGGTTCTCAGCTCTGCAGGCCTTGAATCCTGCAGTGTGAACACCCTGCATGCTGATCTGCCTTGCTGCACAGTAGAGCTCATCAAATATGGAACACACTCAGAGCAAAGCCACTTGCTCCCCACTCTAAGCAGAGGGGTGGCTGTGGACATAAACTCTTGGCTCCTTTTCACAGGCAGGGATGCAGTCTCTGCTACTTATGAAGTGTTTTCCACAATCTCCTGCCTAATAAAACATGGGGGTATGGTTGAGGTGAGTCTCAGATATCACTGAATAATTTGTAGGGGAAAAAAAATAGCTATGCATTGTCAAACCTTCATGGATTGCATCTGATACACTGCTATGCAGGCATTTCACTTCATTACTAACTATAGCTACAAAGCATTTATCAATTACTTTGGATTTCCACAATAAAAGCTCAAATACAGCAATCACTATGATTAAAACAACTAGCTGGATTTTTATTCTTCTGTTGTTCTGAATTACTTCCATAAGGATTGTCATATTTGGCCCACAATCTTGCTCGATTTTCAGATTTAATATCATCTATGTTTTTGTCTCAAGACAGAAGAAACTTAACTCTAAGGCTAATTGTGAAAGAAATTCTCCAAAAAACAAATGGGTTATGTCCACTTTGCCATCCTGAACCTGTAATTAAGGCAGCTGTCAGAAGGAGATGCACTTGATTCCATGGAAATAATCTTTTTACAGCTGTTGATTCTGACGCTGAATGAGGATACCAAGAGAAAGTGTGGTGTCCACTGAGGTGGGCTCATTCCTCAGCTGACACTTTTGCTTGAGAAAAAGAGCAGTTGAAGGGAAATAAATGACCAATTATAGGGAAAGGTAAGGTTAAGGAAAGTTAAAGAATCTCAAGATAGGAACAGGGACTTAAATACAGGTTAGTAAGAGAAAGATGAGTAACAACAGTATTGCTAAAATTGGATGCCATTCCCTAAGATACAGGGGCTTTAAATTTTTGTTAGTGGGAATAATTTTATCCATCTCGTCTGTTTCTGTGACAGAATGAATAGTGGGATGCCTGATTCTTATTGCTGTTAATTGGTATAGCTCCATGGAGAGAAGCATAATTTTGACTATATCTGTTGGACCATGAGAGAGAAAATCCCCTTTTCCCCACTCCACAGAATCAGTCAACTCCTCCCTGAGGCGATCTCCTTCCTCAGCAGTACAGCTCCTCTGCTCATGCTTTTTATCTTGCATTTGCTAACTTTGCTTGCCACTGGTGCAAAGGAGATTATGATGGGTAACTGACAGGCAAAACATCAGAAGCAAGCTTTGCAAAACACACATTTTTAAAGTCAGTGTGGCGGGTTTGCTTTTAAATATCTCTTAAATATTTTATATAAATACCTGGAAGGAGCATTTTTGCATTACAGTTTTATAATTATAATATGATATTAAAGACTGCTTTCCTTTCTCAGGCAAAATTCTGAGTTGCAGGTGATATCCTAGAATGAGATATGCAACATTTGGATTTTATCATGCAGTAATATAGGCAACAAAATACAAAAAGCCTATAATGAAATGTTACACAAAAAGGACACAGACTTTAAGGTGACAAACCAGGATATATATAATAAGCCATGTTTCAGGCTGCTGCAGCTGTTTCACCTCCTACCAATTTTCACAGTCTATAAAATCTTGGAAAGCACCAGATGTTGAGGGGAAGTTGTCCCACTCTCCCTAGCTTTGAAAGTAGAGGCAAGATTTATTAGAGCTATATATATGTGATTTCAGTCCTGACTTCTATATTTATAAACTAGGTGAAACATGCAACACATCCTGTTGTCAAACAGCTCGTTTACTTTCCCCTGCTCCTCCTCACGTGCAGATCTTGCCTGTTGCTGGACCATTGCTGTAACTACAGAACAGTATCAGGACATGCAGACAGGATTTACTTAGTTACTGGCAAACATATCTGAGAGTTTTCTCCTAGTACCAGCTTCTATCAAAACAACCTTGCAATGCACAGATTAGGAACTAAGCAAAACTATTTTGCAATGCACAGATTATGAGCTAAGCAAAACTATCTTGTGTATGAATATGCACTAACATTTGGGATTCCTGCCTAGGCAGAGACTGTTAATGCACAAAATTATCTTTTTTTTTTTCACTAGTGCATGGTTCCTAGTATTGGAACAGGGATAAAAACTGCTCATGCGTCATTTCCAATCTTTCATAGCTCAGCGGTGCTGTAAAATGCTGCTGTTCGTTTTAATTCAGTGAGTAGAAGTTTTGTTGTGTTTACCACTAAGGGAATTGCATGTGTTATTAGAAAGCCTCTGACAGCTGTCAGAGACAGAGACAACTTGCCTCATTTCAGTCTTTCATAAAGGAAGGACCCTCATCTTCAGCAAAGCTGTCAGAGGCCTGAAAAATGGGATAAAACAGAATGCTTTTTCCAAACACATGAAAATCTTTGTATCTCCTCCATTTTCTTCCCCATAAAGTTACATAGGGAAAGTTGTATAGTTAGAAGAAAGAGGAAATGTGATTTTATGTATTTGTACTGTATACTGCCTTGTCATCACTGACCTGCAGAGATAATTGCATAGTAGCCTGCCTGGCATGGTTTTTAATAAATTAGTACTATTTTTAAACATAACATACAAGCTTTTCATGCAGTTTTTATTTTCTGAGAGCAAGACCAATGAAAACCAAAGAGACATTGACGCAGACAAGGGCTTTGCAGCAAAGATTCTGAAAGTCTGAATCTGTAAGCATTTCCACACTTTCCAACACATCTCACCATGCCCAGGACTCTCACTGAATTTAAAGCACCAGAAAAGAAAATCTTCTCTTAACAGCTCAAACCTTAAATTCCAGCTTTTGATTTACACAGGTGCTTGCCTTAATAAAAACTCTGTTGCTTATTTTAGTTCAAATGTTTGGGGTTTCTTTTCTTAAAAATGTACAATATTTTTTTAAAATCAGAGTTAGTGACATTTCAGCACTAGCTTATCATTCAATGGCAAGGGAAGTAGCTTATGCAATGTCCTTAACAGGTTAGAATTGTTTTCCTATCAGGTCCTACTCAGCTTTCTGGTGATGTTTAGATTCTCCTTTTTACCCCAGTAATCCCATGGGTATCCCTCCATACAGCACTGTTTCTGATGTCAACTCTTTAAGCAGCACAAGAGAGTGTGAAGGCAAATGTATCTGCATCATTTGTTTAATATTGGTTTTAGCATGCTATTTTTATAGCACCCTCAATGCTCTTTTTCACTTTTCATACTCTGATTCATTTTTCATCCTGTTTTCTTCTCCCTATCCATCTTGCACTGCTGAGTAAAGCAAAAATCCATGAATGAGTCAGAATCAAATTTTCAAAGTCACATTGGTCAGTGGGGTTTGAAATTAAGCAGAATGAGATTGCTTATGTTTTATCTTTCCAAAAATAGAAAATAAATTTCCTTTCTTCAGCTGCAATAAAGAAAGTGTTATCCTATTTTTTCCAGCTGCATTTATTTTTCCAAAATTCAGTCTAGACTATGACACTCATTAGTCTAGGCTAACTAGCTGTTCCATTTCTTCCATACTATCATCAGCCTTGTCTAATTGTCATCCTATCCTCTCACCAAGAGCAACTTAAAAGTAATATTTCTTGGTATATATTACTCTTCTAGGAGGGTTTTTTTCTGGTTGTTGGTTTTGGGCTTTTTTTCTAATTGGTTGGTTTTTTGTTTTGCTTTGTTTTGCTACAGGACAAATGAATGGCTCTTTAAGGGACGATTCTTTCTTTGTTATTCCTCATTTATTTAAGTGAAGAATTATGTGAATAAATTGTGGCAGCAGTTTTTCTTAAATAAATATTCTATGCTCCATTCTGACATTTCGTTGCATGTTTGGTACTTTTATTCAGTACACTGTAAGGGAGATGTTAGCATATTTAAAGCAAATATGAGAAATTAATAATTTCTCATATATGTAACTTTTAAAGCTTTTTGACCATGTACTACCAGAATTAGGAACAGCAGCTGTTGTGATTTATGTTGACTGATGTTATACAAGGTTATTATCTTCTCAGCTTGCAAGAACCTGGTTTTCAGTTGTAATACACACTATTTCTGCCATGTTAAGCTTGTTATCAAATCCTCAACCAAATCTTTCTCAACATTTCAAATAGCATGTAATAATTCAGCTCAGGAGCTGTAACACCACACCACTCCTCTGGAAATATGAAATGTGAGACGTGACTGGCTTAGGGCACGGCGAGCAGTCATTTCTTACTGCAAGCCACGAAGTTCAATTAGAAAGCAAGCAGCATCTGCAGTTGCTTCACTCTGAATATTGACCAACAGCGTCTTCTAACCTCACAGAACCCTGCAGAGAAACTCTTCTTACCTATGAACAGATTCCACTCAGTATCCAAATCAGCCTGATTTGCTAGGCAGCCCTTCATTACATTGAGGCAATAGTTGTTGCAAGGTTTCACAGTGGGAAGTCCTCTGCAGTAAGGGCAGTACAACATCTTCATTAACGCCCGGATGCACCCTGGGGTGGGACTGACCTGCAGAGTTTAAGGCAGGGAAAGAAAAAGAAAAAGGAGGAAATCAATCTCCTGTTCTGTGAATCTCGGGATGGCTGAGATTATGCCTCTCAAGCAGTAAGTGCAGAAGGGGCAATTTGTGAAAAGAGCTCAACCCTTGATAACACCCGCCTACAAAGCTAATCGATCCCTGCCAATTGTCTTCATTTGGCACAGCAGCGACTTTCAGGAATGCAAAAATCAACACTCCCCTACTGACAGCAGTGCTTGCCTCCCCAGCCCTCCCACACAAAATCTCCTGGAAAAGCAAAGGAAAAACATCCAGGGAATCAGCTGGGTAGTAACTGACTGATCCTAACATGGAGGATCCTGAGGAGGCTTCTCACTCTTCCTATGTAAGCTGGAACTGTCAGTCACACCAGCACTGAATTAAAATCTCCTCTTTATTAAAGCACACTAAATCCAGGAAAATCTTGATGGTTTCTATAAATTTATTCTGAACTACACGGTGACAAAGGGATATCATTCTGTTTTCAGACAAAAATACCCTTCTTTCTTCTCAGACAAATTCATAAAGAGATCAGACAGGGTTTGTTGGGGGGTTTTCGTTTTTTTTTTTGAAAGCTTTTGACATCTCAAGTGACAAAAAGCATTATAGACAATCTAATGCATTTCAATTTTCACATCAGCATGGCACATGTCAGCATGTGTGAACTTCTTTTCTGTATTTAATTTTCTAATCTCTTTAGTAAGTCTGACTTTAAAAGTCATATGTACTGGTAAAATGTACATTTTCAGGCCAGAGTTTCTAACTTGGATTAAAAGTGCATACTAGGTACTGCTCACATTGGCATCTTGCCATGGAGCAGTGGAGCACAAGTATC
Source organism: Serinus canaria (assembly GCF_022539315.1). Lineage (NCBI taxonomy): Eukaryota > Metazoa > Chordata > Aves > Passeriformes > Fringillidae > Serinus > Serinus canaria. Next base: position 73,378,828 of record NC_066313.1, on the reverse strand, counting down.
TCATGCTGGATTGGCAATCTAGAGCAATGAGAAAGAACTGCAGGTTCCTCAGTGATTTCAAAATTCCTGGACAGGAGATTGCAAAGCAATGGCACTCCTTTCACTCAACCTGTTGGTTTGGCAATAAATACATCTCTACTGATATGAATTTGAAGGGATTAAACTATTTTTCCATAATAATGGTAACTTGTGCTGAAAGCATGAATCTAACTTTGACCTACAGGTACAGGTACAGCGGTACAGGCTGAGCTGATTGATGTAGCTCCTATTATCAGGATTGTACTAAAATTATGTTTCTTTTCTTTTTCTCTGGAATTTGTTTCTCCCCTTTTGATGCAAATCATTGATTTTTAGAGAAATATACAGAACATAGTCTTTACACAGGACATTTCTAAATTAAAATGGTTCTGAGATATAGCAGATGCTCAGAAGGGATTTTTGCTTTAGTTTCCTAGGGACTAACTTCTGCACTTTACTAGTACAACACTGATGGTATGTGTGAAGAATTCATCCATCCTTTTCCAATAGCTTTTGAACCATCAGCCAGTTTCAATCAAATTTAACTGAGCACTTCAAGCCTCAGAGCATTAAGATACTACATGTTTTTCTTCTTTTAAATAGACAGCTGAGAGAAAAAGAGGAGAGAGGCTCTATTATTGCCTTTACTGAGGAAAAGGGTGAAACATGAGGTCAGTTCCTCATAGATATCAAAGAATCCACATTGAAAATGATGCTATGAATGACCCATTGGTTAGAAAAAGCACAAGGGGAAACTTCCTTATTGAACACCTTATTGAACAGCAGAAAATCCAAATTCAAAAAAAAGGTGGACTTATAATTTTCACTGCTCAGAACTACTTTTCAGTCATTTATCCAACTGCTGTATACCTCCAAACCTAGAAAAGGTCAATTTTTACAAAAAGACTAGCACCACAGAAAGAGAGTATTTATATTTACAGTCAACATCAGAATCTTCAAATTTACATTGAAATTGCTGCTTAAAGCCAGAGATATTTCCATTTGTGAGAACTGAGAGTTTTATCAGCTAGGTTCCTTTCATGCCTAAAGCTATGCTTCTTCCCTGTTCCAGTAGTCTTCTCAATGCCAAGTTATCATCACATCGTTGACCCCTAAATTCTGGAATCCACATGCTTTCCCATCCACACCTTCCCAAATCCACTTTGGTACTTGGGCTGACATATACCTATAAGATCTTTATCTTACAAAAAAAACTTCCTGTCAATCTAATTGAAAAACATATCTAAAAGACAGAAGACAGTCCCTGTCTTTATATTATATATTACCTTTCCTATATTGGCTTTATATAGATCAGATGCCATCAATATTTATGTGAGCCTTATTTTATAACACGAGCAATCTGAGAGGAAAATGATGATTGTGCTTTACTCTGCCAGAGATCCAGATCATGTCCCAGATCTGGAGGACAGGACCCTAAAGGCCCATTAGAGTACCTATTTACACAGGCCCTGTGAATCTGAAATTCTTGTCACATTACACAAGTCCTTCAACAAGAGTCCTTCTGGTCACACTCCACTGTGAAGAACCAGTATAACTTCCAACCACTCAAAAAGAATGAGCTGGACCCAGGTGTCTCATATCTTGCCTGAGTGTCTTAATATCTCATGCAAAATGGTGGCATCATTAACAGCATTTTACAAGAAAGCAAGGTCCTCTGCTTATGTTAGGAGGGAAGAAGAAGCACTTCTTGGCTGCTTCTCTTTTTTAAGAGAAGCAGCCAAGAGGTGGGTCCAAGCAAAGAGAAGGTTTCTACAGAAGCCTCTGTAATATTATTTACATCTGCATCTGACTTATCTATGTCATCCTCTGCCAAAGACTAGCACAAGCAGATCCTTGTGGTATTCACATGCCCTCTGAACAGAGAGAATATGTGAGAGAAGCAGAGAAAAAAATGATATCTCATTTGCTGCTCCTGTTGTTTTGCACATGTGGAATGTGTTAGAAAATTATTTAACTGAAGGAATTTATTAATCAGATTCTACTGAAGATTGTTTTGTTTCCTTAGCCAACCAAAAAAAGCTGTGTCCTAACTGTCAAGATACAGTCACAAGTTTTCTTTAATATTCTTTAGTATTCTTTGTAGTAAGTATAATATAGTACATCTCTTTAATACAGTTGTAATGTAATATAGTATAGTTTTAATAAAGCGAGTGTTCAGCATTCCAAAACCTTAGAATCATGCCAATCATTTCCCTTCGTCAGGGTCCCTGATATTACAATAAGTGATGAACCCTGACATCAGCTGAAGAACCAAGACCAAAATAGATCACATCAAGGTTGCAACTGAAGCTGAACAAGCAAAAGTTTGCTAAACGCTCATAAAAACGTGTCCAGTAGTTCTTTAGTGAACCTCCAAGATGGGAGAAGCCCCTCAAACCTTCACTGATCCTTGCTGATGAAGCTGAATGTTGCAGAATTTGGTTTCAGAATATGCTACACTGGTGATATAAAATACAAGCATAGATGAATTGCTGTGCCTGCTGGCTTGCATTCACTTCCCTTTCAGCTCACACCTTCTGCTCCAAGCTGGCCGCATCCCATCCTACCACATCGTATTGGCACTACACCTCCCCTGGGCTCCACTTAGTGCTTGAGTGACTAAAATACAAAATTATTATTTTGGGTGGTTATTTTTCAGCTCAAAGTGTTCTGAATAATAGGAGTCAGTAGTGCAGGCAGTGGGAGTAAAAGGAAGCTAAATATAATGTTGTGTGTTTAGAAGTGAGACCGGAGGCTTCATAGGGCTTAGACTACACTCTGCTCAGCTTTGAAAGAAGGGAGGGGGCCACAACAAGACAGATAGGTTCATGCAGGTTTCTGGAGACAGTGTCTATCCTGCCTAAAGTGTATTGCATGGGGAGACAGGTGGAGAGGTCCAAAACACATCTGTGAAGAGGGCTAACAATTAAGCTGTGACCTGAGCAAGGGATGAGTCCTGTTCTCAATCCTGCTCCATATTCACTTGTCATTTAGCTGTACTGGTGTGCCTTTAGGTATCCAAACTGTGGCTCAGGGACATATTACCAATACCACAGTTACTTTAGAAGTCTGAAGGCTAAAAGTTAAATGCTGTATTACAGCAGTTAAGTGCTTTTCTGAACCTAGTCTTCAGTGAGTAGCCAGATTTCAGTTCTCAGCTTCAGCTGTTTTTTTTCTGTACCTTTGTTTGCAAAGAACACAGTTAGATCTTTTTCTTCCCTCAACAACAGCTGACTTATCTCTCATGCAAAAATAGTCAAATTTTGGTCTAAGATTCTGAAATCTCAGGAAGAACCAAAATATAAAGAGAATCCAACATAGAGTGTGAGTATTTTAGAAAGCTATGAACTCCTGAAATGTGAAGATTATCACAGAAAGTTGATTTTCAACCACCTTCTTGCTGCTGGAAAATGCTATGAAACGCATTTTGAAAACCCATTTCTCATTTCCATCTTAAAAGAAAATAATATTTAGAGTCTCTCAGACCTAAGTACTTTTCTGCAGACCAGCCAAAAAGCAGATATTAATTTCATTCAGAGGTACTCAAAACCTCAAAACCTGTGTCTCCTGAGGAGAGCTGTTTCTCAGCTCAGGAGTTTCAATGTTTTTCCAGTAAGTAACGTTTTTGGATGGGTACAATTTTGGTTTTTGTTCTTTTTCCTCTTTTCAAACACATTGCAATCGGCTCTACAATAATTGCAGCAGAGGAATTTGAATAGACTTCAAAGTTTAGAAATAACTGGTTCATACGTAAATCAAAAATCAGTTGGATTTATGATTTACATTCACACTGAATGACATAACTGGGGAAACTGTGGAAGAGGAGTCATTCACTACTGCATGCTGTCTCCCTGACTGACTAGGACAGCTTCATTTTAGCATAAGTGTACGTGGAATAGAGCACATCAGAAAAGTGCCTTCCTGAGCTTTGATTGAGCCTAGTAGCTTCAGGACATGTTACATTACTGCATTTTGTAACATTTTCTGACAGCTTCAGCTTTACCTAAATGCATGTTTTTGCATACATGCAAAACCCCCCAAAAGCAATATTCTTAAGGGCTTCATTACTGAACACTTGTTTTCTCCCTTCAGAGAGTCTAGGAGGAATATTATTTCATCTAGAAGACAGATTTTGCAATGGTGAACTTGCAAATTTAAATAATTGAGGAGAGAACTTATTTGGGTAAAAGCCAGGAAATTTTACTCTCTTGTAACACTGCATTTGCAGACTGCTTTGTAATGTATTTGACCTGTTTTTATAATCAAAATCCTTGGCTTTGTGAAGTACACGATTATAAATCTTTTTTTCTGACACAAAAAAATCAGAGAAACTTATTAAACAACCGGTCACCTTTAGAAGGATCAAATATGTTGAAACATGGTTTCTCTTTTATTTGTAAGAGATTTCTTACCAGAGTAGCTGGTATATGTTGTCTGGTAATAAGGCAGGGGTGTTCTTCCAGAGGTATACTGAATGTACCTAAACTCACAAAGTCCGTACACCATACTTAGGTCCAAACCTTGTCATTTCTTGGCATAAAATAATATTTGGCAAATATGAGCAAAATCAATCACTACTGAGATCACATCAAGGAACACACATACTTCCTAGGTTTCCTGTGCACCCAAGGGAATTCCTCCCATTTTGAAACCACGGGGTCACTCCTTAACATGAAGTCCTTGTAGGGGAAACTGCTGGGAGGAACCAGCCAATCTAGTCAATTGGCCACAGAAATAGACACTCCTTAAAAATGCCTCTAGAACAGCCCATAGTTTGAAGGAGAAGAGGATTAGATTTTATTCTTCACAAGCTTTACAAATGCATTTACATTCAAGCTGCTGGATTAAAACTGGAAATTTCTACTTCTTTCCCATTTGGTATTCAAGATGAGGGTGAGGTGTATTCCTGCAATCCCATGTAAACAGCCCGTAAGTGGAGAGAATTTTGAAAGGAATCACTGTCTTTAACACTTGAGCATTGACTAAATCACCCAGCTTTCCACTCAGCAAGCTGATGTATGTCCAGCAAAGGAATGGTGCACACTGTCTGAGAAACTGAGGTACTGGAATCCTTAAATTATTTTTGGATCTCTGTATAGTCGATCTGCTTAATGATAGAAAAATGAATAAGTTTCCCAAGCATTATTTTATTCATGGACTAATTATCTCAAGAGTTTATGTAGGATTAGAGTCTCAGAATCATAGAATATGCTGAGTTGGAAAGGACCTATCAGGATCACTGAGTCCAACTCCTGGCCCTGCACAGCACCATCCCCAAGAGTCTCACCTGAGAGCATTGTCCAAACACCTCCTGAGCTCTGGCAGGCTGGTGCTGTGACCACTGCCCTGAGGAGCCTGTTCCAGGGCCCAAACACCCTCTGGGGGCAGAACCTTTCTCTAATATCCAACCTAAACCTCCCCTGACACAACTCCAGGCCATTCCCTCAGTCCTGTCACTGGTCACCACAGAGAAGAGATCAGTGTCTGCCCTTCCCCTCATGAGGAAGCTGTAACTTCACTATCCTTGCACAGTAAAATGCTCATGTATGTGAGTTTTAACTTGCACACATTAGACTGTCTTGACTAACTTTAAGAAATCTCCCTACCTTCTTTTACCGGAAAGTTAATCTGTAGAGAACTCCATGGTACAGTTCTAGGGATTCCTGTCCCAAAATTCTCCTCAGCTTAATTCTAACATTCCTATAAAATATTCTATTTAAAGATCAAAGGGGACATAAGGATTAGTTGTTCATGCTTGTGATTTCAGAAGAAAAGGAAGAAGAAAAAGCTTTTAATTAAGAATTTTATTTAATGTGCTAGTACTGAGGATTTCTCCTTAGCACAAAGCCTGTAATTTCTGACTACCCATCATAACAATGATGCAACCAGGATCAGACTGAGATGTATCACAATGCACACTTTATAGAGCACACAAAATTATTAGAAACCTTTGGATCACACATCCTAAGCTTTTTTCTTTAATTTCATCTTTAATTAACTTCAGGACAATGACTAAACTTCAGTGCAATCAGTGACTATTTTTTGCCATATTCCTTTGACAATATCTTCTCAACATGTTACAATTTCTCCCTATTGATTTTTTTTTGTTGTTTGTTTTTATTACTGGGAAAAGCAGGTAAAGCTAAGCTGGTAATGATGGTTTTGTTCCTTTTGCTCTTTCTTTTCTTCAGAAAAGATCTGCTCACTGTTGGATCCAAGTAATTAAATTTTCTTTTTGTCCATATTTTGGCTGTTTTCATGAACACTGTGTTATTGCTGATTTAATTTAACAGCCAAGGTATCAAGAAAGTTCTTTTCAGTGTATTTCAGCTGAAATTATGTCTGTATGTATCCAATTATAACTACATAGAAATATTAATAAGATTTTGAATGCTCTATTGAAGGAGATCTCATTGCTTCAGACTGGCTCATAGAAGCTAAGACCTCAGTTCACTGCTTTTATAACACAATCTGATATAAAAATAGAAGTATTGCATCAGCCATACCTAGTTAGGAATTTATGTTGTAAAAGTTAAATTTGAGAATATTTGCTTATATCAACCAAAATTCTAGTCTAATACTAACCTCCTAAAGACAAAAATAGCTATCTTTTTAACAATTTAATTCCAGTTTACTGAAAGCTAGAAGAGCTGGTTTAAGTACTACAGCTTTGTACTAGTGCCTATGACTTTGTGCTAGAATTATATCAAACTGAAAATAAAAAACTACAGCCCTTTAAGCAGCTGCAAAATTCCCACAATCCTGGGCTAGTCCATCTTATTAATATGATGAGACAAAACATGGTCATTTTAATTTTAAAATATTAATATCCTGGGAAATTTTTTTCTAGCAAATGTATAATGTATAGTACAACACATTCATTAAATAATTAGAAAAAATTAGGTCAATATAGTTGAACCCTACATAAGTTTTATAATGTAGCAATAAAAATGACACATTTACTACCTGATAACAAACCATGCAGCGCTAAGAAAGAGGAGAAAATTTTAGCCATTGTTCTTGTCCAACTGAGACGTCCTTTTCCAGTGACCCATGACTTTGAAATCATGAGAAACATGGCAACTACTTTTCTTTCTAATGCCTATTAAAACTTGAAGCATTTTTCTGACCTATTTTGTCATCTCAGTTGTGTTCCAGAGTGTGCATAATTCTGGAAGATGTACTTATATTGCCCCTCTATTTAGCAGATGAGAAACCATAAAATATTACAAGGAACAAAGGAATTCCTTTATAAAGGGATTTAAGTATATAAACCCCTAAAAGTTCTGCATCAGAATTTTTGAGCACTGCCTATGGGCACCACTCTTATCTATAATTTGCCTAAGTTATCACAACATGTAATTGTGAAAGTGGCCATATGAAAATAATGGCTGGAAGTCTCTAACAGATTACAGCAGGAGGTTGAAGATCAAATAATAAAAAGCTGTTGGAGAGGTGAGTTGGGGAATTTCACAATTTCCCTACAGAAGTCAAGAGCAAAAAAAGACAAGGACAAAATGTTCAGATGTTTACTTGGGTGAGATTGAAGCTCTATTTACAGAGAAAAAGAATAGACACCCCTATTTTTAGGAAAATAGGAAAATTACTTATCAGATGATCTGAATACAGAAAATCTAAATTTAGAAAACCACTTGAAAAGCAGCAGTCACAAGATATTTTGTGTAAAGCTTATTTTTTAATCTCTTGATTCACTTCTGAATGACATTTTAAATAATATTTTTTTACAAAATAAAATGTTTGAACACTCAGATATAAATATTAAAATGTTCTTAAATCCTGTTTCACCTGTCAGAAACATAATTAAATTCAAACAAACTTGGGGGAAGTGAAAATTTATTTGGCTTACAAACATGCAAGCTGAGAAAATACTCCAGGATACAAGGATTTACATCCCATGAGATATCACTGAGCTGAAAAATCTGCCCTGCAAATTTTGTGGAAGAATATTTCTCTTTCTCATCTGTTTTTAGAGTATCCCACATTAAACAGAATTTGAGGTACAGATTACATCTGTTACTTTCCTAGAATTTTGAGGACAACACTAAGGTGAAAAATCTCTGAAATAATTTCTTCCATCCACTCCCAGAGGATGAAAAGTTTTCCAGTACACCGAAACAAAGAAGGAATCTCACAGCCATTAGGCTTTCAAACCCCATCATTTCTTCTGGAACATAAACTTTAAGACACTTTCTCAATAAGAAGTAGCTACTCTACTTTCTTCTCAGAGCAAAAAAATCTAAACTGCCTCTCACTTAAAAGAGAGTGGTCTCATTTCTTTCAGAATTCATGTTCCTTGTGAGAAAAAAAACCCCAAAAAACTGCTGTAGAGAAATAGGTTAAGTATTGCCCAGGTACAAATCATAACTAGAAAGGGAAGTCCTTGATAATCTGGAAATCAAACCCCCAGATAAGCAGAAGGAAAAGCTCTGAGAGAAAGAGAACTGTCACAGCAGGAGATAATGATCAAATTGCGCACTTAGACGTTTTGTGCAGCAGTATCTGGATAAGAAAGTGATGTGAAGAATGGTCAAAGTCATCCTACTTGCAACACCCACGAAGTTTAAATGCAGACTATATACCTGAGAGCATTCTTGCTGATTGCCTATGATTCACCATGCCAACCAAAAAAGCACCTGAGAAGAAAAGCAGTTCTCTCAGAGAGAGGGAGCACAGCAAAACTGCTCTGATCACTCCCAAGTACTCACAAGCTCCTCTCCTTCACTGTCTACTGATGTGTGAATTGTTTCACTGACTTAAAAAGGGCATGAATCAGAGTGGTGGAAAGGGCTGTGGGATGTCTTATTTGTGCGGTGTCAGCAAGAACACACTCACGAGAAAGAAATAAATGCATACATAATATTGGCAGCCTTGGTTGATGATAAGTTATGCAATAATTCGAGGTGACAAGTGACAACAGATTGACCCAACTTGTCTCCACTCCTTCCTGCTCTGAGACACATGGAGTCAAGATGCAAAAGGCACTTTAAAGTTTATAATAAGGTGGTCACTAAATAGTAATGTGATCACTATTGGAATTAGTTGACAGTGGCAATCTCCTAGAAACAGCAAGTAAGGATACGTAGATTCCTTCCAGCTGTTTTCCCATGTAATTGGTGAATTGTCCAGGCTGCATATTCATGGTGACAAAAGGTAGGAGCTGGGTAGATCAGTACTAAAAGGAGAGTATTTTTACTAGAGAAAGAAATAAAATTGTAGGAGTAATGAAGCAGGAAAGTCCAAGTTTGATGGCTTTGCCTACTTGTTAAGCCTCATCATATTCCTATATTGAACATTTTTCAGGTAAATTCAAGTGGTAAAATTTCATTACTAGCCTGGTGCTATAAGGGAAAACAGGCTAAGGAACATCCATTGAAATCAAACAAGATTACTCAAGTCACTCATGTTCTTGGTCCTTCTCCATGAAAATCAAAAGACCAAATAAAGAGTGCTCAGGTTTGAAACAAAACATTCACTCTGATTATTCCCAGTAAGCTGGTCACACGGTGTCAGAGACAGGTTAGGTACAACACACAGCCATCAAGGCACTAAGGAATGAGAAGCCTGCTTTAAAGAGGGACTGTTTTCTGAAGACCCTGCAGCCCAGTAAAAAGCAAGATGTCAATACTCTCGGACCAAGTAGAATATAATATTTTGCTTATTCTCCTTTTTAATGTCATTATGTGAATAAAAAACAAGACAGAACAGAACAGAGAGGACAGTAAAACAAATTCTGTGTGAATCATATGCAAATACAGAAGTATTTACAGATATGCAGAAATATTTAACAATTCCCTTGAGTTCTAAAGGGAAGAAGGATGTCAGATCTTGAAGGTATCCCAGCAAGGTTCTAGTCAGATACTTTGCTGGGTTCCAATAGTCAATCACAAAGTCTTGGTAGTATATTCTGTGTAGCACAGTAGCACAGCAATACTTTAAAAATAGTTCACCACCTATTTATAGGATCCATAAATGCCCACCACATTGCATGGGCCCAAGTCACGTGAGATCACCCTACAGCTCCATGTTTACATTTCCTCCTTATGGTCTCCCTAATATTCTTGTTAGGTTTTCAGAGAGCTACTTGCAAATATAAGTACCATACATGAAATATTTAGCAGATGCTCAAGTGCACCTTGAGATGATGACTATGGTCTGGAATGACCTGTTTATGGGACATGTGCTCACATTTCTGCTGAGTATCGCACTTGCAGTTTTTAGAACTGCATAGTTGAGAGTAAATATTCATATCATAATTTTATTTTCTTTTATTTCCCTTTTAATCCCTTCCTCATAAGTCCTTACCTATAGATACAAAACATAAAAACCAGAGGGATCCTCCCTAGTGTCTGTGTGTCCTACTTCCAAAACACCACAACAGAAACAGAGGGAGGTGATTAAAACAAGAATAGTTAGGAGAATAAATGTTTCAATGAACAAGGATTCTTCACAGCATTTTGTCTCTGAGTTGTACACTAAAGAAAAACATGGTACAAAGTACTAGCACTGGATGACTACATGATATGAAGTCAACTATATAATTTCCCAGAGAATGTTTTACATATTAAAACAAACTAGTCCTGTGTCAAAGATTCAACTTTCTTCCTTCTTCACACTCAGAGCCACATAAACATAAGAAAACCTGAAATCAGGTGTTAAAAAACCTAAAATTAGACACATTGCCTTTTCCCTGATAGCAGAAGGGTGAACTGTAGCAGCAAATTGCTATTATGATACCTAGTATTATAATAATATACCTTGGGCACTGTAATTTTTGGGAAAAAATTCCAATGAAAAGTAAGGACATTGCAGCATCGATTTCAGAGAAGCAATACCAAATAAAAGACAATTTGTCATGTTTAAGCTGGTTATTTGTTTATGCCTGCAGGAAGCAGATCAAACCTAATCTATTAAAATATATCTGATAATCAGATTTACTTTTTCTTTTATTTAGAGATGGACTGTATATGAAATTTGCTATTAAATCTTCATTTAACCTACCCTGAATTTTAGGTTGATGTAAAAATCAGAAAGAGCATCTACAATCATATGGAAATATTTTTAATATCTTGTTCCTCATAAATTCTCAGCAGGTATGATGTTATTCAGATTACTTTTTCCTTTACCCAAAACTGAGCAAGAAAATTCATTTTGTGTAGGGCTGACTAGTATCTAAGAGGCAGCAGATCTATCAATGAGAAAAATAAAAGAAGATATTAAGGGGGTAAACAATATAGCCTAAAATTATTTTCTTTTGCTCAGAAATTTTGCCAGAGTAATTTAAACTCCAGCAATTTCAGTTATCTCTGTGAAACTACTGTAATTGTATTGATTTACAGTTCTTACTTTCTCAGGTGAAGAAATCATTCTTTTATGTGTCATCTTTTAGATCCAACAGCCCTTGGAAGCGCTGATCCTATATCATCCTCAGTGGGCAGAAGTGCTCTGCAGTATGCACTGAAGCCCCTGTCCCAGATGCACACTTCCCAGCTGTTGGCTAAGATCAAGTGCATCATCTTTTCTTATCACTTTATTATCTGATACATCCCCAGCTTAAAGATTTTACAGTAAATGGATTTGGAAGACATGGGAAGGAGTAATCATTTCCTCCATCCACTCCGTGCATCAACCCAAAAGAGCAGTGCTTCCAGCAATTGTGGTCACATCGTGGCTGCAGGTGAGGATGTGCATGAAACCACCCTGTGTGCATGAAACCACCCTGTGTGCTTTCATCTTTTTTCAGGTGGACTCTGGATCCGTCACGCTTCCACAGATCCTCTGGTGATGCAGTCAATGGCCACAATACCAGCCCTTGACTGAGGGCCTACAGCTATGGTCTCCATGGAGAACTCCTGAAATCTCAGCCTGAGACTCAGGGTAAAAGGGGGAAAGTTTGTACCTGGGACTGCCCTTGTCCCTGCTGGTGTCATTCTTCCTAGTTGACTGTCAGAGTCTTTCTAAAAAAAAAAATAGGGCAGTCTTGATTGTACTATTGACTGCACTGGTCCTTAACACACCTGCAACTAGACCAAGGAAGGGATTTGTGTATTTCTCCCTCAGCATACCAAGTTCTCCTTAAAGAAAGTGAAAGAAGCTCTACAGCTTGTAAAATAAGATGTCAGTCCTTGCTGGATGAAAAAAACCCATTCATCTTGAACCTCAAAAGACCACACAGATTGGACTGAATAACAATTTGACCCATGTCTCTAAGTGAAAAATGACTGAATTTATTGCTGGCTAAGTCAGAAAAACCAGTAAAAGGAAAATATAGCTAATGCTTTTTAATGGCTACCTGGCAGTAAATTTGTATTTAAGCTATTCCATTGCCATTTGTCTTTATTTGATTAAGCCACCTGATTTATTAAACATGCTGGAATACAATTTATGTACAGCAATATAATCCACCTAGTGGTCTGGTTTCCAGAACCACAGGGATAAACACTCTCAAACCATAAAGGCACTCTCAGTGCCAGATATCCATTTATAATGCCTGCAGAATGATGTCTCATCCTTATCATCTCCGGTATGGATGAACTGTCAGCTCCTCTACCACAGCCTCTTTCCAAACCTTTTAAAACCAAGCAAAGTCTGTCGTGTCCAAAACACAAAGGTATTTCACAAGATGGGAGAGATGCAATATTATTCAGTGCAGCAATATTATTCACCTTCAGTGAAGAAGCCAACAGGAATACCACTGTGAAATCAGCACTGCTTTAAAGACAGCTTTGGCAAATAGCATTGGAACATGAATGTACAAAATAATGTTGCAAAAATGCTCCCTTGTACAAGAGTCCTCCAGGAAGTGGATTCATACTATAATCAGCCCTTTACAAGCCATATATCTTGTTCCCATTCCTATATCTTGTTCTACCTGTAAGACTCCTGACTGGCTGTGTGGACACACTCACAAAATGGTGAGATCAGTGACATTGCTGCTGCTAGAAATGGAACAAAAATACTGCTGGGCACCTCTTATGATGAGAAAAAGTTAAAGAAATGAAAAAAAAAAAAAAAAAAAAAAAGACAAAAGAAAACAGACTTAGCCAAGACTGAAATCCTGAAGCACAGGAATCAGCCTATCTTCCCACTCCTCTCTCTCACTCTACAGTTGTCAAGGCCACTGAAAGACAAGCTGAACTACAAAAAAATTCTCTATAGCTGGATTTCTTCATTCAGAGGAAAAGCACTAAGAAAATGCTTTACATGTTATCGCTCCAATTAAAATCTATATATTCCCACTGTAGTATTTGAAAATGTGAAAATGTTAGCACCATTACTTATGAACATAGGTGCACAAGAGAGACAAGAAATTTCTTCAATATTATGGATTTTAACATAATGATCTTGCTATATTATAATTTAATGGCTAATCCCATGCTACTGAATGAGCAAAAAAACCCCTTATGAAATGCATTTTATTTGTTTATTTTTTGAATGCCTAAAAACCAAGTGATAACTCGAGATGGTTATTAAAGGAAGCTATTTCATTAATTACTCATGTAAGAAGCTGATTTTTCTCTTTCCCTCTCATAAGAGAAGTTTTAAAAGGAGAATAATGTTCCTAACAGAAAAGTCTACAATATGAGTTAAGTAAGAGTTAGAGATCTGACCTAGAGTACAGTACAGTTTTGCAGAGGCTGGGCTTGTTTTGTTACAAGTTTATCTTTTATGTCTATAAAAGATCTAGGTTTATATTCTTTTATTTAAAAAGAAAAAAATACTGTGTACAAAACAAAAAAAAGGAGTTGTGGATATGAAGCTTTTGTAAATGTGGTGGGATACAATGAAAAGCAGATTAAATTCTGCAGATTGATTTTACACATTGCTTTGATCAAAACTAAAAAAGTTAATTTTGCTCACTTTATCTGATTGGAATTACCATTTGGTCAAAGGAAGAGATTGTTCTGCTATAGTCTTAGTTGGTGCAGCCACTCCTCAAAATCCTGTGTGCAGTTTTGGGCACCACAATAAAAGAAATATATAGAGCTATTAGAGGGTGTCCAAAGGAGGTGTCACAAAGATGGTGAAGGGCCTAGAAGGGAAGACACATGAGGAGCAGCTGAGGTCACTTGGTCTGTTCAGCCTGGAGGAGACTGAGGGGAGACCCCATTGCAGTTACAGCTTCCTCATGAGGGGAAGGGCAGACACTGATCTGTTCTCTGTGGTGACCAGTGACAGGACTGAGGGAATGACCTGGAGTTGTGTCAGGGGAGGTTTAGGTTGGATATTAGAGAAAGGTTCTGCCCCCAGAGGGTGTTTGGGCCCTGGAACAGGCTCCTCAGGGCAGTGGTCACAGCACCAGCCTGCCAGAGCTCAAGAGGGGTTTGGACAATGCTCTCAGGCACATGGCGTGATTCTTGGGGAGGTCCTATGTGAGACCACAAGCTGTGTCCTTGTGGGTCACTTCCAACTCAATATTCCATGATTCTAAATCTCTCACCAACTTTTTAATGAAACTTTATTCCAATGAGCTGAGATTTTTTTCCTCAAAATTGCTATTTATTTAAGATTCTTGTTCTGAGCAAGACTGCATTTTCACTGCATTATACAAGCATAGAAGTAGATACTTCCATGTTCTAAAAATGACAAAAATAATCCTGCATTTAGAATGTGAATCCTTACAATTTTTAAATGCTGCTTTTCAAACAGTAGCATTACAATGACAACTAGTCACATTTTCATGGCATCATATGGTTGGAAAAAATGTAAAAGAGTCCAACTATTAACATAGAACCATTGCAATTATTTTTCTCAATTGCTGGGTTTCCAAATCTGTGTAATTTGATAAAAATGTGGGGCTTAGTCCACAAGACAAAATAAACCTGAAATAATTACAAGTTTTATTACCACACATTTTCCAAACTGATCTGATTCAGAATCAAGAGAATCAAAGATATGATATTGATAACTGATAATATAAAATAGGGAAACAATGCAATTTCGACTATTCAGTGAATGTTGCTGATATTCTGTAAGTGCTTGAGCTTTCCCATATAGACTTCTATAGCAAAGCCTTGCTGTTGTATCTTAAGTCCCAATAAAGAAATTATTAGGTTCTTCTAGGTCCCAGTTAAGTTACTTCTTTTAGCCTGAACAGTAAGTTTAGTCTACTTCAGAGACTGTGAAAGAAAATATTTTAAAACACTCAAGAAGAAAAGGAAAACCATTCAAACACTGATTTTTTAAAATCAAATTTAGAGAATTTTTGGTTCCACAGTCTTCAGAGACTTCTGTACCCAGAATTATTTGGTATCAGAAAGTGTTCTGAATAAAAGAATCAAAACATTGGAAAAATGACAGCATGTGAAGTACAAGAAATGGAAATTTTGTGGAGTGCTTATATTCATTCTCTACTTATTTATGGGCACAAAAGAAAAGTGAAGATGGAGCTGCAAACATCAAAATCAAGTGCAGTCTATTCTGGGAGCAATTTATAGTGTAAGTAAAAGTATAATTAAATAATGACTTCATTTCAGCAGGATCCCTTGATAAGAATCAATAGTCAGGCCACTGATCTTGCATTAATTTGGCCTTACATTGTCACTAAATCTTGTCACAGCCCCACTTTCATGACACTCTGAATTAACCTCAACTATAACCTTCCCTTTAAAACAGAAGGGTTTTTTACCTTCCCCTTTCCAAAGGCTTCAATGGCTGCTTCCTGGTATTCAACAGAATTAATATTTACAAGACATGATATTCCATTTTCAAAGGTGTAACAGATGTAACAAGCCTTGCCCAAAAGTATCTTCCACATAAAACCATTAAATGAAACCCTTACATGTTTAACATATCTGAGTCTTTGCTGAAAAACAATTTCCTTTTACTTTAAGCCTTGCATATTCCTTGGAAGTAAATGCTGCCTTTTGATTGCAGTCATAAATCCAAAAAAGTACTAGTAGGAAAAAAGCATACTGAGACACAGAGAAAACAAACTGAACATGAATACCATGCTGCTGCAATATTGCTTTCAAACTTGTGGCCCTGATGGTAATGTGTATTTTTTTTTAATGTGCAAAGAACCTTCTGATCTCCAAGTCAACGATCAGCACCTGCAATACATTTTCTTTTGCTCAGCTTGTATTTGCTGCCTGAGACTTTCTGCTCTTGTAAATACAAAGGGCTTCCCACTCCTTACAACTTTTTACAGATTTACTAAAAAATGAAATGCTTCAGAAAATTTTGTGGATACTATTTTATAGCTTTAAAACCATATGAATGCGAGCATAAAGCAGCTCCCTGTCCGTATGATACAGTAGGATTTATGGAGAGACATCGTTTTCACTTCAGGGTTTGTTAGGAAATGTGAAGCTGCCAGAATCCTTACCATTCTGGAAATACAAAATGTTCTCTTTCAATCTTGTCTAAAGATTTCACATTATGTAATTTTTTCTCTGGTGATACTTCATTAAATCGTACAGAAAACTCATTGTCTGCCCTCTTTGAAAAAGTCAATACAATAACTGGATCTTTTCATAAAAAGAATCAGCTTCAGATTCTTTGCTTTACTGGAGGATTAAAAGCACTCTGGCTTTTGAAGCTCAGTGTGCCCTTGTTCCCATATCCAAGGAAGGTCTTATCCTGCACGTTACAGCTCACCTCTAGCCTGGCGCCAGAACTGTTCTCTCTTAGATACTGGATTGTTTTCTGTCTTTGACTAAGCCATGGGATAGCCAGCTGACTACCAAAAAGGTGCCTTACTGTTCAGACTCAACATTGTTCCTGAAGCTGAGCATTCAGATGCTGAAGGCAGTAGTAACAGAACAGAGACAAAATGAAATTGGAGACATTTGTATTTAATTGCTCTTTTATGTTCCTGTATCTACATGTTGTGAAACATGGAAGTGCAAGACATGCTGATGTAATTTTTCACATCATAATATCCATCTCAAGGAACTCTTGAGTTTTTTTGGTTTGGATGGGACCTCTGGATGGGATCATCTGTTTCCAAACTCCCTGCCAAGGGCAGGATGCCTTCCACTACACTGGGTTGTTTAAACCCCATCCAGGCTTGCCTTGAACACTTTCAGTGATGCCTCATGCAGAAGTTCTCTGGCAAGCTCTCTGTTCCAGCGACTCACCACCCCCACAGTTCTTCCTTAAGTGTAATCTAAACCTACCTTTTTTAGTTTAAAGCCAATTCCCTTGTGCTGTAACAGGCCTTTGGAAAAGGCCTTTCCAGCTTTTCTGTGAGTCCATTTTCAGTACTGGAAGGCTGCCCTTCTCTTGCCTTCTCTCCTCTAGAGTGAGCAACCTCAACTCTCTCAGCCTGCTCTCATATGGGAGGTGCTCCAGGCCTGTGATCATCTACCTGGCCCTCCTTCCCATCCCCAAAGCTGGACACAGTACTCCAGGTGGGGTCTCATATGAGCAGAGTAGAGGGGGAAAATTACCTCCCTTAATCTGCTGATCTCTTGTCTGTGGTGAGAAGTGACAGGACCTGAGGAAATGGCATTAAACTCTGTTAGGAGAGGTTTAGGTTGGATATCAGGAAAAGGTCTTTAATTTGATTCTTGTGATGCAGCCCAGGGAATGCTTGGCTTTCTGGGCTGTGAACGCACATGGCTGGCTCATGTTGATCTTATCCACAAACACTCCGTGTTCTTCTCAGCAGGGCTGTTCTTGATACATTCTCTGCCTAGGCTGTATTTGTGCTTGGGATTGCCCCAAGCCAGGTGCAAGACCTTTAAGCTGGCTGTATTGAACTTCATGAAGTTCGCACAAGCCCACTTCTCAAGCCTGTCAAGGTCCATCTGAATGGCATTCTTTCACTCCAGCACGCTGACTGCACCACTCAATCTGGTGTTTTAGTACAACCTTCTAATTAGTAGTAGTATATTCCTTGTTAATTATATCTTTTGTTTTCCTGGATTCAAGATCACCCAGATGTAAAAGGATGCAACAGCTCGACCAGAAACTATGCAAAATACACAATATTCTTCTTTTTTTAGAAAATCAGTGACAGACAAATCTGCACTTATTTCTGTCTTAATCTTCATTCATATGGATTAATGCTTGGGTTTTTATGACCAAAGTAAATGTTTATCCTTGTTACTTAACTGGACAATGGTTCTATAATATTCAGTTTTAGAGGTTCAATAAAAGCATAATGGTGAGTAGTAAAGCTTAATCTACTCTACAGCATTATCTAACACTCATATAAAAACATAAGAAAGCTTTAGGGAGAGTTTGAGTTGACAAGTCAGCTTTACAATCTGCTTTGTCCCTTTTCTCATGGCCAGACACCTAGAAAAGAACAGGTTTTCTCAGTACTTAGCTGACATTCCTCTCTTGTAATAGACCAGACAGGGCAACTAAACAAAGTAAAACCAAATGACATTGACATAATGTTGATGAACTAGAAGGCAATCTAGCAGCATTTTCATCTTCACAGCAGTCAGGGTATCCAGTGGCACCATAAAGAACCAAGCAAGAGCAAAATGGATTTATTGCCACTAAGAAGGTGCCTCAAGAGCATTCCAGAAGGTGCACTCAATCTCATTTTCTTTTTAGTTTTGATGTTATTGTATGGTAGAGAAGATAGACAGGGCAGGGGGGGTATACTTATGCACAGAACTGCTCTAAGACTTAAAGAAAAATATTCCCTGTTCCACAGTGGCAAACTAACTACTTTTTTTCTGTAAGCTAATGAGACAAAGCTAATATCTGCCTGTCCTTCATCCCGTAATACACTTATTATAAAACCACTATTCAAATTACAGTCACATCCTATTAGACAACAGATGGTCTTATCTAAATTGGTTGGTTAATTCAGGTTCATGATTTTGTATTAATAAAGTCACAACAATGAATCAAACCCTCCTAGAACTCTTCAAGAAGTCAGCCATGTGTGGCAGCTGGTGGCTGCTATTCAGCAAGAAGCAACAAACTTGTGGGAAGGCCACTTGTACCAAAGTTTCTTTGGAATCCTCATTATTGTGTCCTTCAAAAGCATTTCTTCTACCACTGATAGGTCCCAGAGTCTATTTCCCCATTGTTATGTACACACTAAGTCCATGAAAAGCAGAAAAAGGTAATTATAATAGGAAAACCTGTGAAACTGCCATGATGTTTGAATTTTGTTTTGTAGAGATTTATACTCAATAAATATTTCATGTCAAACAAGCTTTTCCAAATATATAGTAATTCCTCTGCTATAAACTTTCAGTTAAAATATTTTTAAAAATATGAACAACAGACACTTCACTACAATAATTTCTGATTGTCGTATGTGGAAGTTAAAAGTTTTTGCAACATGCTTTTATTTTAAATCTGAGCATATATGTGAAATTGAGCACAACAACTTATGCCTCATAAACTCCTATTTTAAAATTCACATTCTTATCTCCATTATCCTTATTCTGCAGATGCAAACCTGAACTACTCACTGAAGATAATATGGTGAAAATCTGCCCTTTTTCAGGTAACATTAAGGAAGGGCCTAATTTTCAGTGTCTCATAAGCTCTCCTTCCTGCAATGCCTTTTTGCTTGTGCTCTGAATATCAGGTTCTGAAATAGTTGTACTGGTCTCTTCACAGGGCTTACATACCTGTGGGGTCCCTTATGAAAGCCAGACCCCTCCTGCAAGCTGACATGCAGTTTCCAGTGCCTGGAAGTTATTTAGGGAGAGGTTTCCCTCTGAAGCAAATACAGTAGCTGTATAAGCAGGCTAACCCATCACAACAGCAGATTTAAAAAAGCTGCAAACCCATGACAGTAAACCTAAGGCAAATGCTGCCAGACAATGAAGTGGCTCATTTTGTATGCAGCAGCCAGTGTCTGGTTTATGGCATGAATTTTATGGCCATGCTCAAATAAGATCAGCAATAAGCCTGGACTTTTCACACCTGAAGTTAAAAAAAAAAAAAAAAAAAAAAAAAAAAAAAAAAAGAAGAAAAAAAAAAGAAAAGGCTAGTTCTTAATACAAGTCAATATTTTATTTGTGCTCAGGGAGATCCCAGACAGTGAACAGATTGTTCAGCCAGACAGACTGTGCTCAGAACAATCTGCCCTGACTGAGGTCTCACTGTGGAATTGTCAGAAGTTTGCTCTGGTGTCAATGGACTACTGTGTTGACAGAGCCCTTTCCCCAGGATTAACATGACCTGTGGCTGAAAGCATGAGGTTGAACATACATAGAAGTTAATGGCAAGAGTAGTGATGCAACAGTCTCCATTGGGTCAGGAAAATAAAAAAGATGAGATTGAAATCACACCTTCAACATCCAGTGATATTTCTTGACTCAGAGATAAGCAGCCTGGAAGCAAATGCAAAAAATAATTGAGAAATGCTAAGAAGAGAATTAGGAAAATGCGTAACAGTTGATCCACCCAGAACTTCTGAGGACTAGAAGTATTAGAATCCCAAGTGACAGTATCTTCCAAGCCATTAAACATAACAACTATGCTATACACACACACCAAAAATTGCATCTCGTGACATCCTGTGCAGAACAGAAACAGCTGTAATGGAAAGGGATGCAGGTTTGGAAAGAGAGCTGCAACTCTGCTGTTAACACTTGCATGCTACAGGTGTAACAGGAAGTCCTCACACTCACAGAAGGTGTAAACCACCAGCAGCAAAGAGGTTCTAAGAATGAAATCCTGACCCATGTGAATTTGAGAGGAAGCATAATCTGGCCTCAAGGGCCAGACTGCCAGGTCCATTTGGGAATTCACCTAAGCTGTTAAAAAAGAGCCCTGCAGTTAAATAATTGAAGCAGAAGTTCCTCTTGAGGCAAATGGGAATAGATCCTGAGTACTGAAAGCAGCAGTGCTGGTATTTCTTACACTCACCAAGATGCACATTCTAACCACCTACGCCACCCCCACCACTTCTTTTTTTTTTTTTTTTTTTTTTGTGCAGATTACTGGTTTTCATTGGCATGATGATTTATTTGCATTAGATTTCAGAAGCAAAGATGTCATGTGCATGAAAGAAAAAGGAATTTTGAGCCCACATGGTACAATTTTTCATTTACATTAGACAATGCATATGACACCTAATAAAGAAGATAAAAAGGCACATCTCTTTGTTGAGGTGAAATGCACTTACATTTCAAAGAGGAGAAAAAGGATTTGCAAATTTTGCACTTTGTCTGGAGGGTGCTACTGTATATATTTAGCTCATCTCATTTTACAGGCCCAGGTTTTTTTTGTTCTGGCACGATAACAATTCTCCTCTAGTGTTATTTAATTTAAATTTGATTTTCTTTACACTTGATGCCAAGTTTTGTGCTTTTTTTGATTATCATCTGTAAACGATGAGGACAAGGTGGGTGTTAAGAGGAACAGATGATAAATTATAAGCTATCCATAAAATTGCAACTCCTAATTTATGTGAAAATTGAGATAGCTATGTAGACCAAGGTTTAAAACACAACCAACAAAATACTAACTTGGAACAAAGTTGAGTCTTTTACTAATTTCAAACTTACCAGGTATAACAAATCCTACTAGGTAGCATGGAACAGACTGCTTACTCTCTGTGAAATCTAGCTAATTAAACTTAGGAGTCCACATTTGTGTTTAAGACCATCAGTCTTGTAAAATAAAATAGGAAACACATGAGCAACCCCAACATTTTCCAGTAAGAAATTTTTATCCATTGGAAAAGACATTGACTGGTCTGTAGAATTGAAAACAGGACTATCATTTAAATGTGTGAGGAAATTAAAACAAAGTATGAACACAGAAACCCCCCTAGACAACTGAGAAAACACTTCATAGAAGTATCACATAAAGGTATAGAAAGACTACTTAGGTGTAAATTATTCTCTGCTGTTTTATCCTGTAAGTGTACAGTGTCCAATGCAATAGGCAAATGCAGCTTTAACAGAATCAACAGCCTTGAAAGCTGTTATGCTTTTGGAGTGCAATGAGCTGTAATATAAAGCAGGCTACTATAATGCACATGGGTAAAATGTTTTTGAGTGATACAACCATTTATGGTGCCACAACTTTAATAAAAATTCCCTGAAAAATGAGAGAAATAGAGCAGTAGAAGAAGTGATTGCCGGTATGGGGGTAAGTGATCAATGACAGTAGTGTGGTTATGTCACAAGAAGGAAAAAAGTAGTTCCAGAGAAGTGAAACTGTTCCAGAGTTGTAGGGGTGAGTAACGTGGCTGCAGTGTGTGCAGGTCTATGGAGTTGGTTGGTTTTGTCTAGAACCTCTTTCTTCTCATTTTGTCCAAATGAAAGAACCCCACCCCCCTCACCCAGCCAAGTCCCTGAAACCAAGGGCATCTCCCGTGAAAAGCCCTCCTCAGGTTCTCCAGCGGCACCCAAACCTCCAAATGCTCTTTTTGACTACTCTTTCCTTGCTGTTTGCACACATCTGTTGCACACATAAGAAGCTTTTGGGGTGTGGCATAGGGAGATTTGTGGTCTTTATGTTTTAAGGTGGCAGTGGGCCCTTTAGGCACCAGGCCTTAATTGGCAAACATTTTTAGAATTATTTTCAAACAGCTAAAACAAGTGTATGAAAACCGTTTCCCTGAGCACAAGGAAATTAAACTCATATGACAAAATTATTGCCAGCAGCTTTCTTCATATTTTGAATCCATCCTCTGAGGCCACAATATCTCCTACCAAGATTCTCTTATACAGATAAGTTTACCTTGTATCTTTGCTTTTGTTACATTATTTTCCTACGCTTTTTAGAATTTCCTCATTCCTGCCAATACCTCATGTAAATAAGCCACTTAATCAACTTTCTTAACTTCAAAGAATTTAATTTTTTAAACATGTGTTTCTCTTATATTAATGCAGTTTTCATAAACTGTAATTTAATTTTTTAATTCAATATGGGAAATATCTGTGATAACTCATTCAACATTCATCATAACATGATGTTATTCTTTTGAGGACAAAAGGAGAATTGTTGATCCATAACCTCATTTTTTTTCCCCCGTGTCTTTACAAGGCTATTGGATAAAAAGCAATTATTCTTCAAATAAATGTGTATAATTTTGTACATGTCACATGATAATCAAAAATAATATTGAAATATGAATTTAAAATCCTCTGCCATCATTTCTTGTCGTCCAATCTGAATTTCTATGATTTTATTATCCTTTATCTAAAAGTGAAGATTTAGAATAAAAGATGAAGCAACTGAAGAAATTAGGAATATTGTAATAATTAAAAACAAGTTAACAAAGTGAAAATAATATGGAATGAACTCTCTCTTTCCCTTTTTTATGAGTTACAAAAGACTGGTATGTCTTAGTTGATACTCCTCCTGAACAAAAGAGGAGTAGCATCTTGACAAAATTCTCCAAACACTTACCATTTTAAAGAATAATCCAGTGATCAACTTCTTTTTTTCTCATTCTTGTTTGATTTACAAGAACCAAACAAATTCTTCCTACAAGCAGTCGTGACATCTTGGGCTTGGGTAAGAAAATAAATACGATCTCATTTTCAGTCTCCAGTGGGAAGGCAGACCAATAATGGCCATATTATGGTCCTGGTCCTGCAAAGCCTTTTCCCCTGCAGGCATCACTGCAGGATCCTGGCTGGTGCTCACACCATCTGATGGCTGCTGGGTGGCCAGTGTGAGACAAGCAGACAGGTCAGTGAGTTCTATTCCTCAACCACCACCACGTTTTGCATTACGTGGTGTTCTGGCTGGCAAACTAACCTGAAAAGTCCTATTGTGGATGCTGAATCTGTCTGTTACCCATGCCAATCTCCAGGAAAAAAAACCAAAACAACCCCAGATATAAAAACTTTCACTGCTGCCTTAATTCTTTGGCTAAACAGAGCATATAATTCACTGGGATATTAATACTGGTCCAATTTGTAACTATGTAGTTCTCTAAATGCTTATAAAGGCTTTGTTAAAATTACATTGGTTGATCTTAGCCAAAAATGGAAACAAACACAAGGTATATTCCATTCCTGGGGAAGAGTTATGTTGCACTGCAAAGAAAATATATCTGACACTAAGTAATTCTGAAGGGTTTTGCCTTTCTGTCCAAGAAGACAGACTGATGAGCTCTCTTCCACAACAGAAATGTAAGTCTGAATTGCACTGCATGAAATTACACTTGCCTAAGCTTATCGGAGAAACCACCCGAAAATGACTTACAACTCAATTTGTTGGGATAAAATGGCAAAGAATTCTGGGATGGTGAAATGAATCTTTCCTGCTTTTAAGTTTCTGGATAGTTTTTTTACAAAAACCATAAAATAGAATAAAATAAACAACATATCAACCTTCTCTATAGAGATTTACAGATAAATGTACTACTATTTTCTACTATTTACAAATTACAAATTATGCAATATATATACATAGAATAATTTATTGAAAATATATTTTTTTCAAGAAAACTTCTAAAGCTAAAGACCAAAAACCCTTGACCATCTAGCCCATGTTCTTGAGAATCCATATTTTTTTACTCAGTCCTAATCCACTTCATGACTCTCCTGCAGGAAGAAGTTTATTCTTCACCATGTTTAGAAGGTTAGTACAAAGGAGATGGGAAGTTTTAGTTAAGGTGTGGAACAAAGTTTCCTTTTTTCAGTTATATTTCCTACCTAGTTTTTATACCCTTTTGACAATTACTAAATAACTCGTCTTTCTGCTTGAAATTTAGCTCTTTACATTAGATATTTCTGTCTAACATAGTGAGTAAACTCATGTTCATTTAGCTTGTTTATTTTTTTAAAATAAATATTATTTTATATAATTTTATTGTTCATGAAATAGCTTTAATTTCAACAATTTGGCCAGGGAATTTGATTTATTTGTTTGTGTGATTGCTCATTTTCCTTATGCACCCTTAGAAAATGACTTTCTGACTATGTTTTCAATCTCTTTCTATTAGCTCTAATTATTTCTCAGCCTTTTTCCCAAGCTAAGATGCCTACACATTTCACTAAGTCTTAACTCTGTCTCTGAGAAACTTATGTAATAGAAGTGACTTGATTATCATAAAAGTGTCCTCTGAAGCATTAATGATTTAACCTGAATTTGCTCCTCCTTTTTCCTGTGCTCTTTCAGGAGAACACAATATTATGATGGTGGTTTTCATGTCCCTTGAACTATTAACCACCCATTACGTATAGTTCCTCCTAACAAAATTTATTGGAAGCCTCATTTTAGGAGCTCAGAGATAAGGAAGTTTCCAGAATGATCTCTATAGTCAAATTCCTCCTTTTCTTTTACTTTACTTTTGACAAATTCCTCCTTTCCTTCCTCCTTTCCCCTAAAGAGGGGAAGCAAATGTCACTGTTTTTTCAAGCAGACAGCAGCATTTTGGGACATTTTTTTCTTTGCTGTCATTGTGAGGGTACTTGTGTGCATTTTGTTTGCAGACCCCACTGCATTTTACTCACTACCTATGAAGAAAAAAGAGTCAAAATGAATCCCCAAAGACTTTGGGTATTTCCAAGACACGGTCTGTTGGACTACGGGCCTGGGGATCATGTCACTGTTATGATTAATGCCCTCAGCCTAGGCAAAAAGAATCCAAATTGCTAGTTTCAGGTAAACAATTTTACTTTCACCAAGTTAAGTGATGATGATAAAAATGTGAAATGCCACATCCACCATGGTGTCTATGCCAAGGCTGTGGGGACAAGTCTGGAATACTGGAAAAGGTTTGTTTGATGTTCATGAATGCCCAGGAAACCACAGGCGCCAGCACATACAGAAGGAAATAACTGTGATATTTTGATGGCATGTCATGAAAAATAACTAGATAATAACAATCACTACCTTTTCCACATCAAGGAAATCAGTATTTTCATGGCAATCGTTGTTTCCCTCTCATTTAGCCATATTTTATTGAAATAGAATGCTAGCTATGCAATTAAGATAAGTTGTTTTATCCATCAAAGTCTTTGTCCTTTTCACTCAAACTGACACAAGTGAAAAAGTTTAAATAAGAATCACAAGAAAAAAACAATCAGCTGCTCCTCTCTGCAAAATAAAATATGTACATTGGGGTAAAAAATGTTTCTTCCCTACAGTGCAAAGCCATGAATGGCAAAGTCAGACTGAACTGCAGAAAGAAAAGGCTTCTTTGCAAAAAAACCTCCAAACCAAACCCTAACTGAACCAAGCTGAATAACAAATACTCAAAACTGAAGGCAAGAAAAGGAAGCTTTATTTTTATCAAATATTAACACTTGTTGCAGCAGTCTGGGCTTTCTTTTTGTGATGCTGAAACCAAGATCTTTTGCCTGTGCACACAACACTTTTGCAGGCTGGTACATCATCACTGCCCTGTATGAATTCTTCCCTGACACAAACATGGCCTTGTGCTCCAAAGCTGCCATCTCCTGAAAGCAAATCATTCACTGCTTCCTAAAGGAACATCATGAGCTGTGAAAATCAAATCAAACATAAAAAATGTGTGTATTTTTCATTTGCTCCAAACTGCAATGTGTTCTGCCACCTGAAATGTGAGTTGCTGGGCTTGCGTGGCAGGATGAGGAAACCTGCATGTTGTTGTTTGGCAAAGCAAAACAGAGAGAGACTGGCAGAAATAATAGCAAAGCAATTAGGCATGACAATATCACCTGCTTTTTGTGCTAATCATACAAGAGCTGCCAATTAAAACAATGCAAAGTAATGTTTAGATGTTGATACTAATTAGTGGCAGAAGAACTGAAAAGTTACCTCTTGTTATAAAGGTCGGTGTTATTGATATTTTGTTCTCTTCTTCCAAGGGTCAGAAGCTTCCTGACAGCAGTGCAAAATGGAGAATATTACATGCTGTTCTTAAGGAAACAATTTCACAGCCTATTTTTTCTATTCTAACCACAGAAGCAGTGAAATTTACTACTACACTGTATCTGGAATGTTGAAATATGTTTACTTAGTAACAGAAACTTTGATTCTGTAGGACCTCAACTTTGGTCATGCTTTATAACCTTTAGAATGACAGTTAAAAAAATTTCTTCCTTTTCCTAATCAGGGTTGCCCTTCCAAAACAGAATCAGATTATAAGAAAAGTTAAGCAATATTAAACATGGTACACTTAAGGGCAAACTTCTGTAAACAAATTCTGTGAATACATCAAAAGAAAAAAAAATCTAATAATTTCTAATTTGTTAGTTTCCACATTGAACAACCATTTCTATTCATATTTTGTTTTTGAAAAATCCAAATCACCCTTCAGACCATTCCAAATCAGAATGTTATCAGATTAAATTGATCAAACCAAAGGAATTGTCAGCTTACACAACTTCAACTGCAAGGCTGCCATGCAAAGGAGTAAAAAAAATGAACTTCTATACTTAAGGAAGTTTAAATGACAATGAAGAAAAAGCTGAATAGGCTTCAATCAGAAGCAGTAATCCTAAGAGGGCCACCTGATGGTTACATTTAATATGCTAATGCTATTACAGTGCATGAAATTTTCTATTCTTCCCATAAAGGTCTTGTTAACAGTAATTAAATGTTAAGACATTCAGCCCCATAAAGAAAAGAGATATTGTGAATTTATTATCACTAGAATCAGTGGAAATTTTTTAAATTAGTATTTGAATAGCAAAAGATTGCATTCTCAGTACTCAGGAACAACAAGGCTGATCAGGTCTCTGTTAAATTGCAGGCAATCTGCAATGTACCTTCTTCATTAGAACTGAAAACTTCAGTATAAACCACTACTTTTGCTATGCAGCAGATGACAGGAGTTGATGCTTTTCTGCAGATGGCAGGAGTTCATACAACCCTCACCCCTTCCTACCCTCAGCATGTTTTACTCCCAAGAGCAGTGAGTTACCTGCGCTACTCACTCTGCAGATCTGTGCCTCAGCCCCTAGTGCTGGCCATCAGGAGCCCTCTTGACTGGGACATCACCTGGATTACATGAGCAGTAGGTCCTAAATGCTGAGAAAGCACTTCTTGAGTAGCCAAAAAGGTGACCCACTGCAGAGTGTGCACTGCCACGGCAGGTTGGTCCTCATGAGATACAGGGCATGACTGTCCTCAGTGTTATAACCCTGGCTCCTCCTCTCAAACTGTGACAGTTCATGGTTTCCAGTCCTGGAGGTCCCTGGCATTCTGTTAAAATGACAGGCATCACGTTCATGCACACAGCTCCCCAGTTGTAGAAAGAATATTTTGATAACCTCTTGCAAGTACTTCCATTTTTTTAAATAGCTGAAGTAAATTCTTTACCTAGAGCAAGCACTGGAATTACACAGCATGGTTTCCAATAAAGAATAATTGGATTCAGTCCATAAAACTAATTAAGATTGCCACAGCCTCTTTAGGATCCTAATGCTGGTTTTAATACTTGCTCATAGGATTTCAGAAAACATTCATTTGCAAAGACTTTTATTTGCATATACAAATGTATATCAGCTAACTTAAACACAGAAAGAAAAATGAGGTCCAGTTATTACTTAAACTAGGTATAAACTTAAAAGCAAATTCATTCAGTTTAATATTTAATGAAGTCCTAAATCAAAACTGATGGAATAGGAATATAACTAGGAATAATAACCCATAAAGTGTGTCAAAGATTGTTATTCCTTAAAGTCTTGGCCCCAGTTCCATAGTATCTACCATAGTACAGAAATACTTTTCAAATATTTGAAATGAAACTCCAAGAAATCATGAAGTGATAGCTAAATACTGAAGTGATAGATAAATACTGCAAATCTTCAAGTTTGCTGTGTATCAGTTCAAAAGCTAAGCATTTCAAATTCTGGTAATAGGAGACAAATCCATTAAATAATGGATAGTGACACACAGTTTCAAATGCAAAAAGGAGAAGGATGTACCATGGGAAAACTGCTGAACAGTAACTATATGGTATTTCTCTATATATTTAACCCTTCTAACTTGGCCAGTGACACAGAGTTTCTATTCTGTGAAGAGGAACAACAGGAAGTTTTGGTCCACAATTAAAAATGGGTCTGTTCCTTGCTTCCTCAAGCATTTCCATCTTCCAACAAGGTAATAAAGTTATTGTACTTGGGAACAGAGAAAAATGAACCTACACTGGTAAATTTTTGTGAATCAGTAGCTAAATTTCATCAAACACATCTTTTAATCAAACATGAACCAGTGTGAGTGATTGCCACTAAAATACAATTTCTTCACCTGACTTCCAATTAGTAATGATAATCAAGATGTAATGAAACAAATGCCAGTCAATTCCATTGATCTACTTCTAAGTTGTTCTGAAATACTCAGTAGCTTTATTTACAAAGAGAGATGAAATATCATTTGTGCAATGATAGGAGAGAAACCTTTCTGCACCTTCCTTCCCACCCCATCTTATCTTTCAACATTTAACCCTGTACCAAAAACTGTGGCTGCTGTAACTAATGCACAGTTTGCAACCAGAAAAGAAAATGAGATAAAATATTTGCCAAGATTTTACAAGATGTGTTCCTTACTCTCCTGTAGCAATTTCTGTATTCTCTTTTCTCATCTGTTTGCCAGACTCCAATATCCTATAGCTGCAGTTATACCCCAGGTGGTATCAGTGCCACCTGATGCCACCTTTAACCAGGAGCTTGGCTAAATCTTGAGTGAAAGGAGGTGCATTATGTCATATGCTAATGTTTTCAAAGAGAGCAGCTGCAGACCTGTAGAACATACTAAGTTTCCTATAATGTATTTCAATCAATTTTTTATTTCGGGTTGGTAGAGATTTGGGAAAGGATTTAGAAAGACTAAACCAGCACTTTTAGGTAAGCTGACTAGGAGTTATGGAGCAAGGTACAAAATCTGTCTCATTTTCAAGTTGGAGTTAAAATATGACCATATATAACACAATTTAATGATGATTGATCATGAAAAGCCCAGAGACACTGATATGTCTCTTAACATTAAAAGCCTTCTTGTTCACCTTCACCAAAT
Source organism: Serinus canaria (assembly GCF_022539315.1). Taxonomy (NCBI): domain Eukaryota; kingdom Metazoa; phylum Chordata; class Aves; order Passeriformes; family Fringillidae; genus Serinus; species Serinus canaria. Next base: position 73,348,954 of record NC_066313.1, on the reverse strand, counting down.
ATTTTGTAGTACTAGTCCCATCTATGGAAAACTGAAAGGATTATAATCACCTTTAGTTTTACCATTTCTATCACTGTAGAACTTGTTTCTGGAAAAATATCACAAAAATGGCATTCTGTACAATTTCTGGACAGAGCTTTACTAGAATTTCTTCAAGAATCTCTAAACAAAAGATTAATTCATTTAGACTAAAGCAGAAAATCCTGCACATGCTCTACAGCTTCTTATTTTTCTAGGGCATTGAGAACTGCTCACTCTTCATGAAATACCCAAGCAAAATAATTATTTACTAATAGCAAGGATACTGAAAAAGGGAAGGAGTGCAATTTACAGTGTTAGTTTCTGCAAATGGTCTCCATATACAACCTAACAAACTTTGCAAAGTTTGCTGATCTTGTGCCATTTGACATAACCAGTCTCGCCCTGATTGCTATAATGCTGCTGAGGAGGTGGGTGATGGGAAAGCCAGAAAGTTATTTCTTATGTCTCAGCTTTCAAGTCTGGGAGGAAACATACACAGGTACAAAACATGATAATTTAGAGGCTGCCAAACTTGTTTTAAAGGAAATATTTTCTTCTGGCTCAAGTCACATATTTGCTGACATGGAGATCCAACATTCCTGTTTGCCTCTAAATCCAGTATTTTGACCGTGTTCCAGGTCTGACACTAACACAACATTCTTTTAAGTGAAGATGAATGGAAATAGAAGACAAGGAGAACTAAAATTTTACTTTTTAAGTGAATCCAGGCTGCCATATATCTTGGAAAAACACTGACTTCATTCTGTCTTGTGCCTCTGATCTTAGACCAAACTGATCCACACCACAAGAAATACCTGCTATATAGATGATGCACTTATTAACAGCAAAAAAAGGGGCCTACTTTCTCTTCATAATTTGTTTCACAATCTCCAAACTAATAAATGAGACAGTAATTCGTCTCCCCTTTTTATTTTTAATATTAAATAATAACCTTCTGATTCACATTCTACCCACAAAAAAATTGACCTGTGATAATAACCCACTGGCAACTCAGAAGTACTATGTCAGTCTCCACAAATTGTGATACTTATGGCACCACTATGTAATATAAAAATTCAAGCCACATTTCTTTTTATGTTTTTTTTTCTCCTTAAAACCAAGGGAAATAGGAAATGCAAAAGGAAACTTCAGTCAGAATGATCAACATTTTGATGTCCTTAGAAAACCCAACTGATGTTTGAAAATAAATTTGAAAAAAACCCTGAAGCTGCTGTAGTCAATAACTCAAAATTTGTACAGGAGTTCTTCAGACATCTGAGGGATTTCTTAAACAGGTTTTATTAAAAATACATGAGTAGTTTAAAATAAACACCAAGAAATTTGAAAAATCCTCAAATTTGGAAATTACACTAATGCAAATGGTGTGTGCTCAGAGAAATAACTACCTTTCACATTTGTAGTAAAATATGATTTCTCACAGACTATCTACATAGCATAATGTTCATGAAAATTTTCATTATTTGAAGAGCTAATAAAACTGCTGTTCAGTTAAATCACTCATTCACACCAACCTTTATCTGTGGTAAGTAAAATTTAAGTTCAATGTTCAGTTTTTCTTGAAAGGCAGTCCTGAAGACAGCAAATACTGAAAAACCACAAGGTTTCACCTACAGCTGAGCAACTCTTGTAGCTAACAACAAAATATATGCTGAAGTTTTTATATTTTAAAATTTCAGTTCATATGGGTAATAAATTGGTGATTTTCCATATAACAGTCATCAAGATAAAGTTGTATGGCATTTCCAATGCCGGAGAGTTTCTGCCTTATCATCACATCTGGTTTTATTTTTAAATTATAACCTTAAGATTTATATCACCTTTCACCCTTGGTTTTCATGTATATGGGTTCACTTAATTACACACCCATAGAAGTGCTCAACTTATTTTGCTGTATTTTGGTTTGGAAAGAAAAATCTAGAAGAAATTTTTCTTTGATGCATTCTTCGACTCTTAATATCTCAAATATCTTTTGGTGACATCCCTATCACTGATTCAGTCAAATGACTTCCTGTTGAGATTAGCCAACCCTTGGCACTGTAAACATATTTCTGGATTTAAAGCCCCTCAAAAGCAGTCTTTTATATACTTCTACTGCATGCATATGGTATCTGAAATCTGGAAGAGATTAGAAAAATAACTGTGGCTATCTTTGGGAAAATCTATTTGGATTTGACTGAGCTGCAAAAAGGGCAATGTTGTCATTTATACTACTCAGCAGTGGACTTGCTAAACTACTGGGGTAGACACTGTGAACATTCTGTCTGAAAGAAATGTGTTTCAGTCTCATTTAGGCTTCTGTTGCCATACATGATTCATGTAACATATAAACTTTATCACAGCAAGAGCCTGGATGTCTGAGCCAAAACTCTCTGCTATACTGAAATAAAGATTGATATGCACCATAATTTTATAGCATACTGAAACCCTGAGAAATTGAAGCAGGAATATTTGAAAATTACCTGAAAATTTGGTCACCAATCATATACTGTTACTTTGGAAAATATAGATGGAAATATGCTAATCCTACAGAAAACAGAGTCTATCTTTCCTTTAAGGAAAAGGGAGAACATAATAAAACACCCTAATATTAACATTGGATAAGTCATTTGCTGACTTGCTGATGTGTATTGATGCTCAACTTTGAAAAGCCTCTGATTTGTCTTTTTTTTTTTTTTTTTTTTTTTTTTTTTTTTTTTTTTTTGGTATTCAAGTGGGTTTGAGCCAAAAGCAAAATCAATCCATTTTGACAGTATCAGTTCTGAGCCAGATTTTGTTACTCTGGATGCAGGTGGAATAGATAGTGCCTTTTTTAGCAAGTGGTGCGATTGATTTTAATGGTATTAGTTGCCAAATAAGAAGCTCTTCAGGCTAAATGGGATATCAGAAGTCACCTTCCATAACTGAAAACAAAACAAAAAATATTGATGACTACCAGACATTTCATATATGCTGAAATGCAAAATGAAGGTTTTTAAAGAAACATAAATGCTCTTGTGTTAAGAGAAATACAATTTTTTAAAAGTTGTCTTTTAGTAATTTTATTGCTTTAAGTCTTTTGAGCACTTAAATAAACATGGATGAAATGACTTTTGAAAAAGCTACTGGGGAAAAAAGGGAAAACCAAACCCTACAATTCATAGCCTTGAATGAGGGTACATTTAAAATACACTTCATACAAATCAGCATTTAAAAAAAAAAACCAAAAAACTTTGCTTTTGGCTGGGAAAGTCGCTAATTTTTTTTCTTTTATTCTTTAAAGAGATGTTTCTTGCAGAGGAATTGCTGTCAATGGTGTTATTACCAAAAATAACATCTCTGTCAACTGGCATCAGAGTGTGAACCAATTAGCACTATGAGATCCTGTAGAAGTTTAAAACCAAATGTGGCAATAACCATCTGGGTAGACAAAATATTCTTTTTACCTGCGGGTCCTTGAACATGGCAATAAACATATGGCAGAGAGTGCTGGGCTTGTTCAGTGCATTTCTAATAAAAATCTAGGTGACAGAAATATGCCATGATAGGTGTCATAGAAACTAGTATAATGACCTTTCACATCTGGATGCCTCATTTCTAATTAGGAATGAATAAGATATAACAAGGTCAGGTGACAGTGACTAACATAACATATTACTTGTATATGGATGAGGCATTTTGATGAAACACTTCCAAAGCATTTTTTCCCATTATCTTCCCTAACTTCGTGCGACAGCAGACTGTGTCCCCTTCAAAGAGGTTCCAGATGTGAAAGGTCAGAACTTTTATCCTGGAGTAT